>NC_134368.1:3042500-3355000 GCF_035582795.1 Mycteria americana
CCTCCTCTAATCCCAGTTTCTGCCTTATTAATCCTCACTTATGCTTTGGGCTTGCAGACTCCAGCCTTCATATTTAATATCTAGTGTCAGAAGCGGAAAACAGTTGGCATGAGAAGAAGGGATGATAGATAGACGCAATGACCTGGGCTGATACAGACATGTACACAGTTTTGTCTTTGAACCCAAGGTTGCCTGGAAAAGTGCCACTGGAGAACGTATATTGGAACCCTCTGGTTTTGTAGAGTCAGGCGAAGGATCTCTGTTCTTTGATTTTAAATCATCATCCATCTTCATAAAACTTCAGGGGGGTTAACTTTTGTTTGAATGAATTTTGTGACTTCCAGAGAAAACAGAGGCGGGGGAGAATAATTGAGAGCTTGTTTAGTGCCAAATTCATCTTAAAGCAGGGAATGCAAATCGCATAGCGAGTGTTGAATTATATATGATTAAAACTGCTTCAGCCCTTGCAAAGAAAAATAAAAAAGAGCCTTTTTATTCACCAGTTAATCATGTACAAAAAAAAGTGGATGGAACAAAAATGAACTTAATCACAGAAAAAGGGGTCACAGTTCCTGCTTGACATATGGCTGGGTTCTCTATCATAACAGTGCAGTGCAGAATGCACTGTAATTTAAATGTTTTAAAGAGGTACATTAAGAAGAGAGTTCATTGATAAATGACCCTTTAAAAATGGGTGAGATTCTCTCCTTACCAATGAATGCTCAAGGTCTGCACAGTTTCCTTGGCCCATCTTGGACGCTTCTGTGTTTTGCAAGCCAGGCAGAGATGGAAGGTTTTTCAGTGATTAGCTATATGTAGTGATGTATAGGATAGATAAGAGTTGAAACCAGTGAAGGTATGATCCAAATACTATCCATTTTTGCTAACAACTGTTAGTCTGGCTGTAATTCAAACTCAACACCCGTGAACTTTCCTCATCCAGAAAGTGCCAGAGATCAAACAAAGAAAATGTCATTTTCTCCTTGCTTCTCTGCAGTGAGAATGGTAACCTGAAAATGAGCCCTGGCCCCTGCTGAACCAACAATGTTGACATGCTCTTAGGAATGTTCGATGCAGTGGGCATCACGGCTCCCTCAGAGAGCTTGCTGAACTTCATGTACCGAGCCCTCTGTCTTTGAAGGCATTGTGCTTATTTTGCTATTGGCAGGAGTGGACAAGGGGATGCTACGTGCTCTGCCTTAACATCAAGCCTGCAGAGATGGTGTTGAGTTGAAGGAGGGTATGGAGTGAACAAATGGGCTCAGCTTGCCCTTGATCAGCAGTTCCCTCAGCTCTCTCTCAAGGACAGCAAAGGAGGATACAGAACTCCAGCGGGTGCTGAAATGTGCTTTAAAAAAACCAGCCACCTTTCTGCTGCTTTGGTGGCAGAGTGCCAGCGTTTGGTGGTAGCCAATGGATAGCTACGGAGCTTCAGTAGCTGTGTGAGAGCCTGGTGAAGCAGGGAAGAGCCACTCTCTTCATTACATGGATGGGCAGCTGATATATAGGGAGTGTTGGCCAGATCTATTTGTTGAACAAGGCAGAAGCACTTATGGATCTGAAAGTTAAATACAAATGGGAAAACATCCTACCGTCTCTCCTGGGACCTGGATGTTCTCTGGGGCTTGGTCAACTTGCCCAGCACTGGGCTTTCCACCATCCCCAGCAGAGCCCTGTGCTGAGCCAGTAGGCACCTACTTTCTCTATATTTTATTTCCAGGATAATCCAAATGGCTAAATTTCCCCATTGCCATGCTCAGCACATGCCCAACCCTGCATTCAGTCTCAAACAGCTTGTCTTTCATGGATTAGTGTGGTGGTTGCAGCTCTTCGCTGATGGGAAGTTTTCCAAACCCATTTCCTTCGCTTCCCAAGAGGGTCCCTAACCACCAGCCTGCATAATTACCCTCAGAGAAGGAAATGCCGCTTCTTTTTTCTCAACTGTCTTACCAGGTATCCTTCTTCTCAGCTTTGGTTTTACACACCTTCATCTTGAATACTTCAATGAAGTCACTGCTGATTAACACCAGCTTAACCGCTAGAAAGAGGGAGATGTTCTGGGAGAGTGAGACTTCACGCGGACTTTATTCACCTTTCATTCAGGTCTGACTCCAGTGTGGTTTCTTTGATTTTGAGGTGGTTGTTCTCACTTTACAAGTCCACACCAGCCACAAGGTCTTCAATAATCGCAACTGGACAGTGTTGTAGGGACTGGAGAGTGGGAAGGAACCACATGTACAAAGCCTGCTGCTCCATCAGAGAAGAGAGGATGCAAGAGCTGTTTCTGACAGACGCTTCTGTAAATGATTCCACTGCTGGGGATTAAACAGACCCTCTGTAATCTGTTCCACTTTTTAACTTCCTATATAACATTTTTCTTAATATCTAACAATCTCCCTTGCTACACATTTACTCAAAATTACTTCTCATCTTACATCCCGTGATGGTGGAGGGCTATCTATCACTGTCAGCTTCTGAACTGTCTTGTTTACATATTTGAGTGCTCTGATTTTGTTTCTTCACAGCCTTCATCCTAAACTAAACAAACCCTGTTCTTTCAGCCTTTCCTCAGCCTGCAAAACCACTTATAATTTTAGTAAAATTCCTCTGGGATCTCGTCATCTTCCTTAGCACATGTTGTCCCATCAAAAAGGTGGACCCAAACTCCAGCTAAAGCCTCACTGGAGCTAAGAAGTGCAGGATAATTGCTTCCTGTGATAAATATGCACTACTCATGTCCCAGACTTCGTGTTTTCTGGTTTGCATCCTGTTGCTTTTTCTTGTTCAGCCTGTAACCACCTCCCACCCCATGGTCATGTCTCCCATAGTGCTGGCAAGCCACCCATTTCCTACGTTTACTCCTCCCTCCTGTCCTCTTGCACTCACATCGCCCAGTGCCACTTTTGCTTCTGTTCAGTGTCATCCTCCTGATTTCAGACACTGCCTTTAACAGATCAAGATCATTTTGAATTCCAGTCTTGTCCTGCACATTGCTTGTGACGCCCTCCTCATCTTCTGTCAGCCACAAATTACATAAATCTATTCTCTATTCCATCATCTGAGTCATTATGAGAATATTGAACAGTACCAGACTCCGGACAGACCCTTGGAGACCTTCTTAGTCTGAAAATATGCCATTGCTACTCTTCTTGGAGCACAGTATTCATGAGCACCCACTTTACCATGATTGCTCAGAGGCCATTCTTATGGGCGCATCAGATGGACCTGTGCCAAATAGCTTGCAAAAATAAAATCATACCATGTCACCCCCTTACTTTCTTGGCCAGTCTTATCCACATGATTGGTCTATAATTCATCTGGTTCCTTCTTCTGCTTCTTTAAAAAGGGCATTTCTTTGTCTTTGTCAACTCCTTTGGGATGTCATTCTTGATGAGGATTGGGAAGATAAAGATGTTACTTTTCTGCCATTTCTTGTAGTTGATATACACAGAGTCTCTGACAGGCACAGCAACCCCTGGGAGAACATATTTCTGTGTAAGCAGTTGTGTGGCATGGGGGGATTTTAAAAAAGTATTTGAAAGGAAAATATCTTATGGTATGCAGAGTGTGGTGGGACATGACAGGAAGCAGCCTGGATGTCATTCTGAAGGTCTTGTCCAAAAGGGTCCTCAAAGTGCTTATCTCCTTGGAACTGCTGCCCATCTCATCACTCACCACATGTCCTGGCTTGGGCAACAGCAGAAGTTCAGAGTCTTGCACTTCATTTTCTCAGAGAAGGAGAAGCCCATGACATTCATGCCCGATACATTTCTGCTCCCAATTTATGAGTATGTACCTGTCCATGAATGGATCACCAGCACAAACATGCCTCTCCGCACCCTCAGCCTCACTCCATCAGCTGCTTCCCGGTTAACATCTCCTCCATAGGAATTGACTGCAATCAGAGACCAAGACAGATGGAAAGCTTTTTTACTGTTTTCATTTTTTCCCCAGTGTAAATCCTTTTTCAGGTTTACATCTTTAAAGAATCTGAACCACCGGATGGTATCAGGAGCAGGGAAGTGATACATTGCAAACAAGTGTAGGCCAGGAAAGAGGAGTGCTGGGATGAAGGGGGGTTAAGTTAAGCTAAAACTTTAATAAACTGAAAAATAAAATTCATCAGCAGTGTGGGTGGATCACAGTCAAGAGATAGATGAAGTTCTGACTTATAAGTAAGGTCATTAAAAGAAGGAATCTGGTTTTAAAAAAAAAAGAAGAAAGGAAAAATAAAACAGTATTAAGATGTCTTTAATGGCATTGGTGAAGAAGGCATAGAAATCTGTGCTGTCAGATCCTAAGCACTCAGTGCTTCAGCCTCCAGAAATGTTCTTCTGTTCATGAGACAGAAATTAAGGGAAGGGTTTGGACTATCTACTAACACTGAAAATAATTTTTAAAAATAGAAGCCACTGCAATGTGCCTGCCCCCAGGAACAGCAGGAAAGAAGGACAAGTCCCTTGGCCTGAGATTAGATCCCAAAGAACTCAATAGGAATATTCAGAGAAAATATTTTCCTTTGCCTGCCAAGGGAGATGTTTTCAAGACAATGGCTAGAATGTGTTTTCTTTTATGCTGTTAGCTGCCCCTCTGTCGTCCTTGCAAATTGCCCTGACTGTGAAGACTTTGAGAGTCCACATTTTCAGTACCCCTGATGGGAGACGTTGCTTGTACAAATTTCCCTCTGGGTTTTAACTTGCTCCTGAGACTTTGACAGGAAAGTGCAAGAATTATTTGAAGGAAATAAGGGCATTGCAATACACATAGATGATATCCTGAAAGATCGGGGGGGGGGGAGGGGGGGACAGGACACCAAAAGGGAAAGACAACAAAAGGCTGCAGAAATGGGTCAGGAAATGGGACATGACAAGAGAAATCTAATTTAAAATCAGAAACGTGAGGTATTTGGGAGAAAGTGCAAGTGAATCGACATACACACAGACTCTGGCCAAAGCCAGGTGATTACAGAAATGCTGCTTCGACAGATAAGAAAGATTTGCAGAGTTTGGTTCCTGAAATAAAATGAGATGACAGTTCTTTTTGCTGGGATGTTATGCAGAAAGACTCAAAATTAAACAGGACTGCCAACCTGGACAGGGAGTTTTGGAAGTCAGAGAGAGAAGAAAGAAAGCACACCTGAGTTTTGGCGAGTTGTGTCACCCAAAGACGAACCACCTGGCCATTAAATCCCTCTGTAAATGACCCAGGACAGTGTGACAAAACTCTTGTGCACTTTGCAGACTGGTGGCATTGGTTTTCAGAAATACTCTGGAAACAGAATCTTAATGCATAGAGGGATGTCTTTGCTGCAGAAGATGTTAAAGAAAAATATTCAGGTAGGGAAGATGGATCCCAACAAAAAATGGACCCCAAATTCATTGTTCCCAAAGCAAAAAGCTCATTCAGGTGCCAGAAAGCAGAAGGATGTTTAGCTTTCATTTTCCAGCTGCATCCATGCAGTTTGTGCGAACCAGGAAAAGAAGAGCTGAGAGCAGCACGGTCCTGACAGTGTTTGAGGAGTCCGTTCTGGAAGACTGTGTAGAGAACAGCATAACGCATGCAAATCTGTTGGAAGAGATTTCTCTCATCTCAAACACAGTGGGGAATAAACTTCTGGAGGCCATGGCAAAAGACAAGACATTGCAGAAAGCTATTAACACTGTCACTGAAAGAAGGGTTTGGAATTACGTATCAATTCAAATCAGAGCTTACTGTAATTGATAGTACAGCGTAAAGATGCAAAAATTAGTAGTGCCAAAAATACTACTGCCCTGAGGTATTCTACAGAATCTGTGAGATCTTGAAAAATGTATTGCAGTGGTCACAAATGAACACAGAGATTAAGAAAACGGATAAATGGATACGTGTGAAATGTGTCAATAATTTCTACCTTAGAGAGAAAAAACAATGATGATGGGCCAGATATGGTGGACATGTTGGATTATCCAGGGTACTCTGAGACTCCATTATTAGACACTTTCTATTAAGGTATCTTGTAGGAAACAGTAAACCATTATTTGGCACATACGGGCTTCCAGAAATGGTCATATTTTACAATGGTCCTTACTTAATTGACAGGACTTTGCAAGATTTTGAAGAGTTGGTGAATGCCAGGATTCTTCAGTCAAATGATTTGAAGCAAAGTGGAGTTAAGGGAGTTAAAAAACTACATATATATATATATATATATATATATATATGTATGTGTATAAAACCATTACCATCTCCGAAAAAGATCTGTATCTCACTCTGCTGGACTTCAGAAGACTGCCTTTAAGGCACTGATCATTGCTAGCTGAAATTTTGCTCAGAAAGCTGAGAATCAGACTGCCTTGCTTATTCAAATCTGGGCTGGGAAGCTAAGCTGATCTTGAGGCACAGATAGATAGACAGATGTATGAAAATACATGGACAAAATGAAATGATAGCTGAGAAGCTCGGTTACTACAGGTTCTGTGGCTGATGACCCCTGAATGCTATTTTGGTGGCAGCCGAGCATAAGCTGCAATGCGAAAAGAATTTCTGTTTGCAAAAGGGGAAGAGGCAAAGGGCTTACGCTCAGGTTAATCTAGGAAATAGAGACCAAGAGAACACGTCAACAGCACGTTTGCCAATCTCCAAACTCAACATAGGCCTGTGAAATATTTCTTTTAAATACAAATCTTGCTACAGGTCTGGACTGTTGAGGAACCCCAAACACCACAGTACTAAGCTCTTTGGGGATCTCACAGCTCAGGGACTGTAGTTAAGGAGTATACACTTATCACTGCTCTGCCTTGAGAAGAGTAAATGTAGCCATTAGAAGCACCCGAGAAATGCCTGTACTAAAAGTTGGAGCATGTAGTACTTTCTTTCCTCTAAAGACAGGAAAATCAGCCCCATGGCGATTACTGATAATGAATTTGAGCATGTAATCCAAGTAGAGGAGACTGTTGTAAACGTCTAGCATGTTGCTGATGTCACGAATACTGCTTTGATTAAATTATTCTTTAGTTCTCCCAATTCCCACATATAGAGACCTCCATTTGTCTTTGCATGTCTCTACATAGGATTGTGCCACCCTCCCCATGCTTCCTGCATCTGCTTGCAGAATGCTCCGCTTGTTCCTTACCTTAGACTTATATCTGGGACACGGATTTTTATTTCCTTTCTGTGTGTCAAACCCAGCTGACAACCAAGGTCAGTGGCTTCTTGGTGGTGGCAGTAAGCAAGTCATCAACATTGCAATTGGAATTGGCTGCCCAGAGAGGTGGTAGATGCCCCATCCCTGGAAACATTCAAGGCCAGGTTGGAGGGGGCTCTGAGCAACCTGATCTGGTTGAAGATGTCCCTGCTCATTGCAGGGGGTTGTACTAGATGACCTTTAAAGGTCCCTTGCAACCCAAACCGTTCTGTGATTCTATGATTCTATGGGTTTTTTAAAGTTTCCGGCTTCCCATCTAAAACTGCCCCTTTTTGCCACCTTTTAGGGTGGCAACATGCTTAAATACATCCTTCCCCCCTCCAGTGGGGGATGGATCTCTACCTTTGGGGCTCCTATAGCCAGGTCTTGCTTAGAAAAAGACCTCATCAGGACTGTTGCTTTCACCATTGCAGTGGAGAGCTCTGACAGCCACACACTCCTCTCAAGGACATCGAAGAGGAAGAGAAAATGTCACAGCGCTGGACAGGGCAAATGGAAGTCACCCGTGTATGGAGCATTACGGATGATTGCTATCCTTTTTAGATCGCTCTCAGTTCATCCAAATGCAGCGCCAATTGAAGTGATAATGACTCCTCTTTCAATGTCAGCTTTCATTCGAAGTATTTTGATATGCCAGTACGAGTTGCTTTAAAATGCCAGCAATAAATACACATTCAAAGCAATACACTTAGTGCTTCGGCTGTAAAGTCCATATATGTTCCCATCAGCTGTATTTTTGACTGAATAAATGCTAGGCATGAACAATACTCACTGCATTTTCCACAACCCTCCCTCTACACGCACACTTGCACATGCACGTGTATGCACACGTTCTCTCTTCCCTGCTTTCTGGAGAGGTCAGGCTGAGGTTTTCCAAGAGATGCAGGCAACCTGCATGCTTCCCACTTTGCAGCCGTGGGCAGTTACGCTGCCTCACTGTGCCACGTCTCTCCGAGAAAATGCATAATGGATTCCTCTCTTATAGACAGGATGCTCACAATGTCTTCCTGGGATCAACCTAATAGGAAGAATAAAGGCCATTCTGAATATCAAGAATCCTCGATATTCTTATCGAGTCACCTTCCTTGGGGTGTGCTTTCTACAGCATACGAAGGTCAAATACCAGACTTGAAGTCACAGGAAAGCATGCAAATAAAGCTCTTGCTCACCATCATCTTTTGGGTGAATCGGGGTATGTCTGAGCCCTGTCCCGCACATAAGGAGGTCCCTGGACAAGGAATGTGAGAGGTCAGAAAGGGGAAAGAAGACAAGTTGGTATGATCTAGCAGACCCAGCCAGAGCTAGACCCAAAAAGGAGCTATCTTGGGTCTAAATTTGCTTCGCTGTGCCTCAGCAGAGAATCTTTATGTCTCTACCATGTGGCCAGGACATTTTAAAGCCAAACTTAGGTTGAACTTGTGGTCTTATATGTATCTACTTTAAATACTTAGAGATCTTCTCTAGCACTTGAGACCTCACAGTCTTTAATACAGTTGTCCTTACAGCTCTCTGCTACATGTGCTCTTATCTTCACAGACAAGAAGCTGATATCCAGAGACCATCAGTTATCCCACAGGACTGGATGCTTATTTTTAGGCACCCACGTTACGATCTTAGTGGTCACAAGCCCCACTAACCACTGTCTCCTGTTGGTGGGTTAACTGGTTAGCTTTGGGATGGGGGAAGCACCTCTGTTACATCAGAAATCAGGGACTGAAGCCCCCGATATATCAATATCATGGTGTCCCCAAATTTTGGCAAGCAACAAATGTGACATGGATCATGTTCACTGCCAAAACTTGTATCTTGTCGTATGATATGGGTTTCAGAGTATACATTTCAGAATAGCGTGTATCCCGTTCGAGGCTTCATGGATGCTCAAAAGTTTTAAGCCTTCTTTCTGGTCAGATGGATTAATCTTATATGGAATAGGTACACAACTATTTGCTACTAGGTCATGCACTGAGTGTGATGGTCTGATTTGCATCTTCCTTTCATAAGAATATTGTTTATAGCTGATTCAGTGGTTAGTCTGGCTGAGTCAGTCCAGCAGGAAGGGGCATTCCAGAGGCATCTTTAGAAAACAAAGGCTGAAGCCTTGTCAGAAAGGATGTGTTAGTGTAGGAGAGTAATGATATCTAGGGAGACTTCACCCCAAGTTATCATGAGAGTTTTCATGAAGAATTCTTTTCTCCTTAAGGGTAATGGAGGCATGATGTAACTTCACCAGACCACAGACAGCCAGAGGGCTCCAGATTTTCTTCCAACTTGAAAGTCTGCAAACAGAATCCAACAACTAATGCCCCAGCCCATGATTTTTTTTTCCAGCCAGGTTCTAGTCGTTGACTTGGTAGGGGACAAATAAATTGCTTCATCTTTTCAGGCTTCATCAAAGTCAGAGTGACACTTGCCTTCTTGGTAAATGGCTAAGAGAGCTACAGATGAGAAGGGCTGTCAAAGACAAATTGGGGATTATTGAGTTCATCTCAGCAGATGTCTAAAACCCAACTCACCAAGCCATCTTTGGCTTTCATTTAACACTTGTGGCCATCACATTTCACTCTCACTTTGCATCGTAAGTCCTCACAGGGCAGAGAATAGCCCACTAAAAATGTTTGTGCATCGTCTGACTTGTACAGTGCCATCATGCCAAAGGACAGGTGGGATAGCTTGCTTAATAAAATTCCTGCCACAGCAGGAGTCTTGACCTACAGGACATCTCAAGTTTTCAGGCTTCTCTTAAGGTATCTAGGTGTCATGTATTAGTCTATGATAAGCAGGAAGACAGATCAGAGGCATGTGGTTTCTTCTGGTTTTGATTCCATGCAATGAGTAAATTATCTTCCATATGGATCAGCTATTAGAGGAGAAGGAAACACTTAGTGAATGCTATTGTATTTATTTGTATTTCCTCAGTGCCTGTAAAGTTCTGCTTGAAGACACTGAGAAAATACAAACAAAAGATTGCTTATAACCTGAAAGTAAGGGGAGAAAGGTCAGAGCTGTAGGTACAAAGAGTCAGGCAGCATATTTTTAATGCCTGCTTGAGACACGCAGCATGTTGTTGGCCTGAACTTTCCGGCATTTCTTTGACACCCTCAAACATTACGTTCCTGAGTTGTTCTCAGCAAATTCCACCACCCCAGTGCTGACTGGGAAGAATCACCAGCGAAAGATCAGTTTGCACTGTGGGATTTCATTATGTGTGTATGTTTGTAAACGCATCTAAATCCACAGAGGGCTCATAGCAATGAATGGTGTCATCCCCCTTGCAGAGCTGCTCTGATCTAATCCAGCAAAACAGTAAGCCAGCCCTCATAGCGTTCATGGTGTTGGAGCACTGTGCATGCACTAAGCCCAGGGCAAGACGGACAGAAGGGAAGGAAACTTTCCCTTGCCTGGGGAACTGCATCCCGAAGGGGATTGCTGGGCACTAGGAAATCCAGATGACAGCTATGAGTTCTGGACAAGGTGTGTGGGATCTCCTGGGAGGGTTGTTCTCAGGCAGGTTTGGGGAACAACCATTAGTATGGCAGAGGTGTTTACTGGAGAAGCTCTGTTATGCTTTGTATGCTTCTCCCCAGACCAGGCAGGGTGCAGGGTTTTTGGCCAGTGACAGGAACCCTTGTGAGTCCATGTTAGTGCAATGCAGACAATAAATTCCCAGTGTAGGATTGCCACTCTTGCATGCCTCAAGCACTCTTGAGTGCCTCAACCCCATTGCAAATGAGACCCCTGAAGAGCGGGACACCTGCGAGCCGCAACTTCTTGCACTCCTGGAAAAAAATCTAAGGTATGCAGGTGGAGGCATATCCAAAGTCTGCACTTGGAGGAATGGCAGTCCACTGCACACTCTGCAGCTACTTCAACGGTAAATGGGAAGTGAAGTTGGAGCTGTATACAAGGGCTTGTTCCTTAGGTGATCCTGAGCACTTGACTGTAAAATCATGATGTGAAAACATAGTCTAAACAAGGTTTAGCAGTGACCACCTGCATTAGCCACCTGGGCCCATTCATGCATCACTATTGGTTTATGCATATTTGGGAAATAGTAGGAATGTTTCTTCCAGACTCCCTTTCCCATCATTTTTCACCCCAGGACAACTGTGTGTAACAACTTATTTCTGACAGTTCTGGGTAAGTTGAAAGTTTCTGGATATCAGGCAGTTGCCTGTTAGCAAGCACTAACATCTGTCCCGCAGATTTAATTTGACCCAACCTATTAGGATTGCCCAATGATGGCCATTTCTCCCAGCTGAACACAGAGAGATGGTCTGGTGCCCACCTAAGCTTTAGACCCTGGTTCTGCAGGTGTCTGTCATATTAGCACAGGATGCAAGTACACTTCGCAATGTCCTCTCCCAACCATTTACATGGCCTATGTGCTGGCTGGCAGACTGCCTCTGGCATGAGAAGACCCATCCAGCTTTGCGGGCAAACCAAGGCTTGTAGACGGACAGCCTCTCACACACCATGACATGTTGCAGGTGATGTGTCTGGTCAGCAGAAGACCTCTGAAGTGCAGCGGGCACATGAGATGGCAGAGCAGAAGGGGGAAAGGGGTCCCACATCATGGAGGATGCATGAGCACAGGAGATCCAGCCTGAGTGCAAGGGGAGAGAGAGGCAGGAGCCTTCTGCATCATACTTGTACTCGTTGTGCAAGGCTGGGCAGGCCTGATTTAGGAAGAATTATGTAAAAGATGTCCAACTAACCTAAAGGGGTAATAAACCACTCCTGTTGCTTTGTTGGAGATTTTGGATAGTTATTCTCCTCTTAGCAGCGAATATTGTAAAGTAAACACCAAATGTTCCGGAGTCAACAGCTTGTCACAGAAATAGTAACAGTGTTCATCACTCCCTAGGACTATGCGTGAATCAGGGATGTAAAAGGATTCACACCTAATACATGCAAAAACTGGAGGGGAGGGGGACGTATCCCAAAGCCCCATGTTGAACAGCACCGTGAGAAACAGCGTGGTTCCTCCTAAAACATCTGAAGCCCAAGCGTTGGCTGGAGAAAGGCAGAGTGGCAGGGCCCACGTTGGTGCTTCCCAGGCATTTTGTTCGCCGTTTCCCAACTGGCACATGGGGTCACCTTCACACTTCTCTACCTCAGACACAGCTGCATTTCCTTGGTGAAGGAAATGCTCTCCTTGGAGGAGAGTCAGACCTCCTTGTTCATCAAAATGCACTTTGAGACACCCGTATAAGAAGAACCAAGGGTCTGTTAACGCAATGGGAAGAGCCAGATTTTTCTCTTACTCGTGCACACTAGAAGTAACTTTATGTAAGTGTCACTGAGGTAAGCAAGAGCAGAAACAGATGTGCAGTATAGCTACAAACAGGATGTGAAAATAAACTCATTACTCCATCTGCCCACTGTAAACAGCGTGAAATTAGCAGCAAGTGAGAAATAAAAATCCAGACAAATGGCCTTTTAAAAAGAGCAGAGGGAGCTGGAAGGTCTGCTATTAGAAAAGCAGAGGCACAGAAAGCCCAAGCCATGCACAACCCAGTGCATATCCCGAGCCCCCTCGTCAGTCAGGGGCAGAGGTGGAGGAAAATCCCGTGGCGGAGAGTCCGCAAGGTGCTATTTTTGAAGGCAAAACCAGAAGGGCCACTCCATCTTTGGGAGAGAAGACCTGATTTTGCTTTTGTCCCTGCCTGTTAGGAAGCACCATCTATTTTATAAGTCACAGAGATTTTTTTTTTCCCTAAGAGGCGCTCTCTTAATGTTGCATAAAATTACTCTCTCAGGGGTAGTGTGAGGAGAAAAACGTGGTGTTATGTTGTCTCAGTTGCAAAGACATTGCTAACAATAAAAGCCCCTGAATGATTTGGTTTTTAAGTGACATGATTATGGAACGGGTCATTCGTGACGCTCCACTTCAAGTTGCTTCAAGCACCTCTGTCATAAAGTCTGAATGGGGGTATTTTATGCTTTGGGCTTGGGCTGTAAATATTCACCCCTGGCCTTTGTTCTATGAAGCAATTCTCAGCTTGAGGATATATTTACTTAAAATTTTGCAGGAAAATTTCTCAAATGGTCAATCTGCTTGATTTATTTAAAGTGGGATCCCAAAGTGTTTTACAGCTTTTACAGGCTGGCTGTGTTTATAACCATCCTGGGGAGTATCTTCTGCAATTCATATAGCGGAGAGGGTGAAGGAGGGTCATAATTTCTATTTTAACCTACTTTTCTAGCAGCTGACATGATACTGACAAAGTCATCTCTTCTAGAATAAAACCTGCCATGCTTTATCCCTGTCCAGAGGAGATCCTTTGGAGGAAGCCAGGGCAAAAAAGTCAAGCACTTTTTTCCCCCTCTATGGATTCTGCTCAGATATGTGCATGGAAAATTCAGTGGTGTCTGAAAGCAGAGACTATGAGCAGCTCTGGCTCATTTTATAGATCTCAGTGAAATTGCAGTCCAAATGATATTGCAAAGAAAGTGGTTCCTTGTGTTCGGAGTTCTTCAAGATATGACATCCCAAGGCAGAGTTTTCTACATGTTGGAAATAGTTTCTCTCTCCACATTTGGCAGATCCAAACAAGCCTTGAGTGCTAAATAAACCAGGTCTATGAATAAATCAGGGGTAGGAGAACTCAAAATTGAGGTGTTGTGAGATTTGAGATAACTGAAAGCTTGCCATTGGCCATGAGGCACTTCAAAATAGTCTGGAGTTTAATGAAAGGTTTTGCATTTGAGTTGCCATTGGGATATTTCAGGAGGAAACCTCCTGGTGGGTTCACCCAAAGTTTGTAATAAACGTAATTGAAATATCTGAACTCCAGCTGCTACCTTCTACTCTAATCAAGAGCAACAGAAGCAGCTTCTTCTTAGCAAACACCCTGCGACTGCTGAGGGAAGAGAAATGGATATACTGGGCTCAAGCGGTGAACTGGGAGCCTAGCAGAGGCAGATGCAGAAATTCAGGGCACGAGATGTAGCAGGTGGAAGGAGGAAAAAGGGACTTTATGGAGAGATCAATAGACTCGTGGAGAGAGGGAGATCTCATGAAGCCCTCAGAGATGGAAATCAGAGCCCCACATTTTTCCCAGGAGAGAGGATTTTCTAATGTTGTCTGAGTTGGGTCTTGCCAGGAGCAGACCCTGGAGGGGCTCAAAAACCAGAAGGTGCCCCCACCTTATCTACCCTGTGAAGAGTAACGTATCCTTACCCTTCTGGTTCCTATCCAAAGGGAAGACAAGTTCTGTTAGGGACAAGGACTTCCTCTGGGAAGCATTTGAGAAGTCCTCCTTCAAGGTCATGACAGCAGTTTCTGTTTTTATAGTACAGCAGGATCCGAAATTATGTTATAGGCACGGGGGCTGATTCTCCCCTTCCATAAACCAGGTTTGCCTCTTCATCACTCCCCCAAGCCATGGCGCAATCATGCCTGACCTATGTCAACGCGCTCCAGAGCATCACACCAACTGGAAATCGTGCAATCTGCTTTGTCCTCAACCCCTGTCTCCTCTCCACCACCTGGGTGCCACCATGCCCTGCTGAGCACGGCTGAGCCTCTGGCCCCGCCATTGCCGAGGTGCAGCCATGCAGCCACGAGCCTTGGAGCAAGCGCAGGCCAGGACCCATCCCCAGGAGTCAGTCTGCATGGGGCCAGCCTGCTTTAGACATGAAGAGCATTTAATAGCATGGAAATGGTCTGCTCCAGGCCATGGGGGCACAGCACCACTGAGCCCTGCTGAGCATGTTTAATTTATTGGTGTACACGTAGCAATAATGCCTTCCTCCCATGCTTTCCTCTATTCCTTCAGCATGGGGAACAAAGCGCTTTTGGTAGTTTTACAAGTAACTGAGGAGAATTTACAGAAGCTTGGAAAAAGCCAAGGCAAAATGGTGGGAGTCCTGGGGAGGTGGTGACAGTGAACAAGGGCCAACTCCTGGGACACATGTGGGCTGACTCCATGTCAAAACACCCCACACAGAGCCATTCATAGCTTCAGGGAGGTGTAGGCAGAGTTAAATCATGTGCAAGGAGGAGAGGCTGGGGTCTCCATAGCATTGGGCTGCTGTTAACTTTGGAGGACAGAAATGAGATAGAGAGCTGAGGGAGCAAAGTGCTTGGAGAGCTTTTTGTGCTCCAAGCAGGAAAGAGCAAGCACCAGGGACTGACTGAGTTGCCACATGTAATCCTGCTTCCAGGCTGACCCCATCCGGGGTCACTCTCTCAAATCAGGAAGAACCTCATCTCTGGGAGAGAGGTGACCTCTCCTTCTGGCTCCTCAGCTGGAGGCCACATGCATCTCACTGCTGCTGGTGGCCCAGCAATATGGGAGAGAGGTCTGGGTTGAGGTGTTGAATCTCAGGTTGTGTCTTGTCTCCTTAACATCCTTCCAACTTCCTTTCACCCACTCCTGTTCCTCTGCGACACTGCTGGGCAGAGCTGCAGCATACTTGAGCAGCCAGTGTGCTTCAGCCTCATCACTGGGGCAATCCATGAGTAGGAGTGGCAAGCCCGGGCATTTGAACCCTCCAGTTGACATATTGGAGAGGGATCTACCCACTTAAAGACTTCAGAAGCAGGGCTGTTGCTTGTAGCGTGGATGGTGACGAGAGGGATTTCCATCTATGCATGTGAAGAGGGACATCCCAGCCTGGTCCAGCTCATGGGAGATACAATTCATTTCCCACCTGGGGCCGCTCCATCACCCTCACACCCCTTCTCCGGTTTTCTTGCAGAAGGTATGGCGGAAGCTGTCAGCTCGAGCAGGGACTGCCTTCAAGCAGGCGAGTCCTGCACCAACGACCCCATCTGCAGCGCCAAATTCAGAACCCTCCGGCAATGCATCGCAGGCAATGGAGCCAACAAGCTGGGCCCCGATGCCAAGAACCAGTGCCGGAGCACCGTGACAGCCCTGCTCTCCAGCCAGCTGTATGGCTGCAAGTGCAAGCGAGGCATGAAAAAGGAGAAGCACTGCTTGAGTGTCTACTGGAGCATCCACCACACGTTGATGGAAGGTCAGTTGAGCAGGGTACTCATTTCCCATGATCTTCCTAAAAAGGAATTACTGCTGGGGCTTTCTACAGAGCTCCCCCGCACCAAAGTGGCTGCAAAAAAGGTCACACCTGTAGTACCCCGTTCCCTCTCAAGACCTACTGACCCGCACAGTAATGACATCTTGGGGAAAGCAATCCTGAAAACCTGAGACACCTCCTTCCTTTTTTTTAACCTGGCCTCTTTTTTATGACATTCCCGGTACACCTTGAGATCTTTTGCTGGGGAAATGCCTGGTATGTTTTGCATCTAAGTATGTTAACCAAGACCATGAAAGCCGTGGATTTTACGGAAACACTATACAAAGCATGGGCATTGAGGAAAAAACAGCATGAACTTAAAAAAAGTCACTCTCTTGGAGGCTCTCAAGTGCACCAGTGTCTTTGGGTTAGTGAAGATTTGGGGCTGGTGACATCAAGTTGGAATTTAAAGTGTGCCCAGAGCCAGTATTTAGTAAGTTTGGATTTTGACGTTTTTTAAGAATCATCATAAAAGTGCACCTCAGTGGCCATAACTCTTCCTTGTCAGGCTGGTATGTATTTTATGCACCATGAAAATTAAAATGGGGAATAAAATAGAACCTTCCAGCCATGGGCTGCGAAATAGATTAATAAAACACTGCTGGCTGAAAATTGAAAGGAAAGGTGCAGGGGTGATAGGCCAAAAGGCCAAGAAAAACAAAGAGGATGGAGACTATAATGCACAGGCTTGCCAGAAAAAGAACTGCTTGATCAAGTTCTCGGAAAGCTTTTGGGTGCCACAGGTTGCAGGGTGCAGAGCAGGGTGATCTGAACTTACTGGGGAAATAAGAGACCTCAGCAGCTTCCAGGATCCAGTCTTTCCCATAATTAATTACCAGGTGAACTTGTCTGCATTGAAGTGAAGCCTGCAGAAGAGGTGGCAATCCAGCCTCTCCATTCATCTTAACAGGCTGCATCGCAACCCCTTCCCTGCCTGAATCTTTTTGACCTTCACAGCCTGAATCTTTGGACACAGTTCAGCTGTGACATGGCTGTGCAGACAGTGGTGTCAGGAGGACTTCCATCTCTGGGACCACTGCTGGAAGAGCAGGGAGAGGATGGCAGGGAGCGCTGGGAGCAGGCAGGGGCCAGGCATGGGTGTCCAGATGCAGAGTAGGAGATGGATGATGGATGGCCAGGCTGGATGGGCTTCCTGCCCAGCGGCTTGGGACCTCCGTCTTGGAGATGACTGTGAGAGGGCTGTTATCAGAGACTGCCAAGACTCTGCCCACTTCTCCTCTGCTGTCGTGTCCTGAGCCCCGCGTTTTTTCAAGCACCGAGTTCACTTGCAATGCAGATTCACACTCCCAAACCTTTGATTTCCTTGCCTTAATTTCCCTGGGGAAATATATTTCATAATAGTCACGTGTTTCAGTCCTTACACATGTTTAATTGACTGAGAAAGGAAGCCAATCCACATGCTCCGTGTAGGGCTTTGTCTCTCAGTCATACGTACCCAGGAGGCTGTAAAAAGCTTCCTAGAAGCCCTCTTATAAAATCAATTGTGGAAGTGTGTGCTCAGGGAATTTACAAAGCATACTATTTACTCAGCTTCTCTCGAGTGCGCCTGTGTTTAGCCACCTTCCCATTTGGAGACACAATAACATGATGACAACCCGATAACAATTCTCTGATAAGGTGCTATATCATCAGGACATAAAACTGCTATGCTGGAACATACAAATGGGCCCCTCTCCAGTCAGTAACGACGCAAGATATTTCAATGAAGGTGTAAAGCTGCCTTGTAATGCACCTGTGGTAATTGCACAGGGCTGTGTACCCTGGGAGCCATTTCTTCCTGACCGCAGCTGGTGATCAGCATATGCCCGGAGCATGAGGTTTGATAGTCCTTTTATCCCAGCCAGTACATCTGCTGCTGCTGCTGTCCATATCCATCTAAATGTCTAATAAAAAAAAAATGATACTGAGCTGTTTGCTTCAATAATATTCTGTGGTATCCATCAGGATGACGGGGCATTACAGACCATTGAGCGGATGAAAGGGAAGCACCAATTGAATAAAATTAGCTTCCTAGAAACTTAAAAATGAAGAGGGGAAGTTTCTGCAGGAGCTGTGGGTCATTAGCTCCGTGCCAAGTAAGAAAGGGCTGTTGGCAAGGAGAAAGGGAGAGGCGCTAATAAATATGAAGGTGTGTGTTGCTACGCTCACAACCCTGTGCACAGCCCAGGCTGTGTCCTAGAAACAGGTGAGGACCCAAGGAGGGACGTAGAGGAGATAGCGCGAATGGTGATGGAAACCATTCGTATGTAGGGAGCTGGTGGTTTGAACTCTGCCCACGAGCAAGAGCCTGTGCTACGGGCTGGTGTCCTCAGTGGCAATCCCTGCAAAGGGGCCCAAGACTTGAGCTATAGAGGGTTGCAACCCAACAGTTCCCTGAGAGGCTGTCCTACTCCAAAGCTGTGGTATATTTTTAAAAGCCAGTTACAGCCTATTCCCTTCTCTAAGGATATGGCCACACATCAGTTCCTGTGACTCTGAGTATCCATTTACTTATGGCCTTTAGAGCACACGTCCCCTTGGACCCACCAAGCAAACCTGCACTGCAGCTCCTGAACCTTGTACATCTCAGCAGCCCTCAGGAGCCTCAGCTGCCTTCTCACCAACTTCTCTTTTCACCCCAGGCATGAATGTACTGGAGAGTTCCCCTTACGAGCCATTCATCAGGGGCTTTGATTATGTCCGGCTGGCATCCATCACTGCAGGTAGGTGGGTGGGAAGATGCTCTTACACTTACTGGTTCAAACTGGGGGGAACTGGCTGTCGGATCAAACTGGGAGGAACTGGCTGTGGGATCAAGCACTACAGACAGGGCGGTTCTTTGTGCTCTCTTGTGGTGTCTTCACAAAGCATTGCATGGTTCAGCTCTAGCAATCATTTTTCCAAGGAGCTGCTTATGATTCCTGTGCTAAACTGTTACGTGTCCTAGGAAGAAGCACTGGTGATTTTTGTCCTTTGGCTTTTTCATGTCCATACTGTGAAGGGCTGGGACTGAGGGATGCTGTAGGAAGACCTCTTCCAATGAGCCCTCACGGATGGGCTGATTCTCCATAGCAGGTGGATGACCTGTGCCATGCAGACACCCTGCCGAGCAGGGGCTGCTTGGGTATCGTTAGGTATGAGAAGGTGCTTCCACATCAGTCACAGGGTCAAACTCTGCAGGCAAAAAGGTCAATAACCCAACCTACGAGTTGATCCCGGCCACAGCCTTTAACCCCATGCCCTCAGGGCAACCTCAGGACTCAGACCTGTGTTCTGCTCTGCATCATGTAATCCACTTAATAACGTGAGCAGAGCCGCCCGACACCTTTTAACCCCCTGGAGGGCATGAACCCCCGGCTCAGCAGTTAAAAGGTCAGTGCGGTAGCTATTAAGCCATCCATCACCAACATCGCAGCTGCCACCACAACCAGCGTTCGACTCTGCTTATGCGCCACAGCCGTGGGGAAGCTTCACCAACGGTGATTTTTGTTACTAAACTACCTGTCTGGGAGCAGGTAATGTACTCCTCGTGTGTCTCTGGCAGATGTGCCAAAACAGCAGTCCTGTTGCCGCTCTTCCCAAATGTGCACCTGACGCTGGGGTTGCATCCACAGCTGGAGTGCACCCAAGCGAGTAAGGAGCAGCAGGTCCGTGCAGCCGACGGATGTCTGCGGTCCCCGCGATGGCAAGGCACTCGTTAGGTGAAAATGTCCAGGAGCAAATTAACCCATCAGCCCTCGACAATCTGAGCAGCGAGGGGAAGGGGGGGTGCTCCCTGACCTCACATCTTCTTATTGACTCCACTTGACTGATTTGAGCATGGAAAGTGAAGCATGCACAAAGCTGTTTGCCGGGTCAGGGCCTTCTTTACTAGAGTTTTTCCCCTTTCGCTTGAAAGTCCTACGGGGCTCTTCAGAGCATGGCAAAATCTAGGGATGGCGATTTTTATGCATGGTTAACACATTGTCAGGTTTTTAAAGCAGACTGAAACCAGTTGGGCGCAAAGCGAATGGGCCCAGAACAGCAGGGATATGCCAAAGCATATGCCAAAGCATCCATCTAGGGACATGAATTTTCTTGGTTTAACCTTTTTTGCCCTATTTATGCTCATCCACACCTTCTATAGCATAAATTATGACCTTCCGTGCCGTGCCTATCCAGTGCCCAGGATCATATGGTCAGCATTGCCAAAGGACCATCTTTCAAATCTGCCAAAAAAAATTCCCAAGAACCTGTTGAAACATAAGACATCCCCATGACCCTATGCCAAGTCAGAGCAACAGTTATTTTTGACCCAATTTTACACAAACAATATATGGCCACTATTAAAACTGAACAAACGGAATTATATCCCTCCAATCTAATTGTAGTGGTGATTTAAAAAAGCACATCCTCTGTTGTTGCGTGGGAAGAGGAGAAAAGCTAGTGTGTTCCTTGTGATTCATTAGCTGAATGGGTGATGAAACCCTTCCAAGTAACTGTTTCCTACACATTTGCTGACAGCTCCCCAGCATAAACCAATGCTCTAACAATATTCGTCTCTGGGCATTTTTAAAGGGAAGTACCTAAGTGGTGGGAACACACCAAGCAAAAGTTTCAGCCATCATAAAATAACTGCAAAACATGGAATGTGACTTCCAGCTCACTGTAAGCTGCGGGGACAACAAGAAGGGAAAAATAAATGCTTGGAGAAGGAGCATCTGATAATGTCAGTGAAAATGAAGGAGGGCAGCCAGTTTTGAAGTGCCCAGGGAGACTGTCAATGTTTTAACGCTTGCCAGCAGTGACTGGCTGGCTTTAACTCCTGGCCAAAGATAGGGCTTGACTCTGCATTGGAAATTTATCATTCTGGGGATTTTTCCTCTGTGAAAAAAAATCCTTCTCTGCTGGGGAGAAAGTCCTTCTAGTGTGCTTCAGGTCATGGGCTTAATTCAGAGAGGTGAAAAACGGCTTCAAATTCATTTTCTGTCTCATGCTTGGAGGACCCTCATCATCTGTCCGATCAGACAGAGCCTAATGTCTCGCCCGACTCCTGCCAGGGACTCTGTAGCATTTCCACCCTCTATAAAACAGAGCCCCAGCCGTCTTTGAAGGAGCTCCTTTCCCTCTTACCTATTCCCCACATTTGCAGAGGAGGTCGTTGGCATATAAACTCGTGAGACCCCTATTTGTCTACTGAAGACAGTGTCTTTCTCATCCATCACCACAGTTTTTGGTTTATTTTCCTGATTGTTCCCCCTGCTGCAAGTTTTCCTCCACCTTCCCTGCATCCCCACAGCAAACCCCTGCTCTCCTACTCAGACTGCTAATCTGGGACTTTCTTTCCCATCTTGTTTAAGAGGGTGGAAATGCAGAGCAATTTTCGCTGAAGCCAGCGAAGGGGTGACCTTGCAAAAGATGTGGAGAGAGACCCACATGTGCTCACATGCAGGCAGCATCAAGGTCCCAGGGGCATCAGGTTGGATGGTAGCTCTGACCCCCATCCCATCAAGGCACTGTCGCTGCTTAGGATGTGGGCATACTGGGCAGGACTGGTCTGGATGGGGGAAGCCAGAGCATTTTTGTGGCACTTTGAGACCCAGACAGCTCTCACTTAGCTGGGCAGGTCCTGGGATGAACACAGCACAGCCACTGCCAAAGCCAGACTTGACCTTCCGGAGACCTGAGGAAACTCATTGCACAGGGTAGAGAGTCTGGGGTGCAGGGGTTAGTGCAGACCACCCATATATCAGGAGACCCAGCTTTGCCACTGACTCAGTGTTTGATCTTGAGCAACATTTTGGAAAAAGAAGGTCCCTTAGAAGGGAGCCCATCACACTGGTGGATCGAGTCATGGCCATAAGTAGATGCACTTTCTAATGACCGCTGTCTTCCCAGGCCTCAAGTTGGTTAATTAACATTGGTAAAGTGTTATGAAATGCTCAGAGATGCAAAGCTTCATTTTATTAAATGTAGGAGCTTGGTGGAGCAGGCTCTGGGGTGTGAGGTTTGTTGTGTGGCTGTGGCACCTCTTGGGAAAGGTGAGTAGGGAAAGGGCATTTGGTCCTGCCAGGACAGAGAGCAAATGTGGACTTCACCCTGGCCACTGGAGCGGGTGGTGGTCTCACCGAGGTGGCCATGGATGGGAGCAGGATGGGGATGAAGATCTCAGCGTAGGGTGGTGCTGCTGGCGGGGAGGTCAGTGCAAAACCCCATCACCATCTCCCACCACCCCACAGGGTCTGAGAACGAGGTGACTCAGGTGAACCGGTGTCTGGACGCTGCCAAAGCCTGCAACGTGGACGAGATGTGCCAACGGCTGCGGACGGAGTACGTCTCCTTCTGCATCCGGCGCCTGGCCCGGGCTGACACCTGCAACCGCTCCAAGTGCCACAAGGCTCTGCGCAAGTTCTTCGACCGCGTGCCGCCCGAGTACACCCACGAGCTGCTCTTCTGCCCCTGCGATGACACAGCCTGTGCTGAACGCCGGCGGCAGACCATCGTTCCTGCCTGCTCCTATGAGTCCAAGGAGAAGCCCAACTGCCTGGCACCTCTGGACTCCTGTCGGGAAAACTACGTCTGCAGGTAACGTTCATACACCAGGGTGGCCGACGTGGAGAGCTGTCCCTTGGACAAGCCTGGGTTCATCCACCGGTGACAGCCCGGTGATCAGAGCCAATGCACCCACCTGAAGGATCCTGTCTGGAGGCACCCATCCCACCACAACCCACTGACATAGGCCATTGCCCGAGTGGCTCCTTCCCATGACCCATGTCCTTGTCTCATACTCTATACAGAACATGTTAACAGACAGGAGGAGATTTGAGAAGTTTTTGCTGGAGCTTTTTTAGACCTTTTCTGTGAGTTTTTGGGTTTGGTCCTAAAGAAAGACCTGCTATGGAAATAGTTCCAGGAAGGTGCAAGCTAAGCGGGGATGTGGTGTGGGGTACTTGCAGCCACTTTCACCAATCTGTCTCCTCACTGTCTATCTCCCCTAGCCCAGAGCATCCTACAGGAGCACCCAAGCTACCCTAACAGTCACAGGCACTTGTAGATACTTTAAAACCATGGCTTTCTTTTTTTTTTTTTATTATAAAAATTAATCATATATATAAAAAATATACCCTTCTGCTGCAAGGCTGGTGTTCTAGTGATTGCAATAGCAGTCGGAGAGTCACAGTTCTCACTCCAGATCCACCACGTAGTATGTAGCCAGGGTGGTTTGCTCCTCCGTTTCCATTTTAGCCCCGTGCACGCACACATGCACAGCCCCATCCCAGTGTGCACACTCACAGGCATACCCCTTAAGTTTTTTTCCCTCAGCTGTACTATTTTCACCCCTCTGTTTCTCAGAAAGCCTTTGATATTCCAGAAGGTAAATCCGCATACAGCTCTCGGGAGCGGAGCCCATCTGTCAGTGAGATGTAAGGCCGTAACAGCAGCTGTACTGCACCAAACGTGGTGGTCCCAGCCCAGTGTCCTGTCTGCAGCTGTGGCCATGAGCAGACACATGGAGAAGAACACAAGAGCAAGTGTAGGACACATCACCCAGTATTGTCCCAGTCTCTAATTGTTGTGGGCTTTGGGACTTCCTGAGCTGAACTTCCAGCAACCATCCCCTACCACCATGTCATCTTTAAATTACAATTAAAAAATTATGTCTTTTCACAAAGGGAAGTGAGAGCAGCAGCATCCTCTTGGAAGGAGGGACTGGTACTAATACCCTCATCCCTCTGCACCCCAGAAATGTGGATGAAGAACAACGGAGATATATATCTGAAGCTGACTCTGAAAGGTGCAAAGCCCCTGAGCCACACCAGGTCTTGCTCAGATTTCCCCCGGCTACTCAGAGAATCTGAAATGGATGGGTACTGCTCTCCCCCTAACAAGACAAGTGGGCCCAGTGGGGAAGAAGAGGTTGAAAGGGGAGAGTGTTGCTTCCCAGGAGGCTGGCAACCGTTTCCTGCAAGCAGCACAGCTGTTAATTATCCGGTTCCTTGGTCTCTGAATATATAATATAAAACATCCTCTAGAGACGCAGCGGGAGCAAGGGGTTGACGTGTGACCTGGTCAAAGCTAGCAGTGCAGAAACCACAAGGAGAGCCAGGAACAAATCACGGCACTTTAAAGAAATAGAGTAAAACACTCCAGGGCTAACCCTGCCTGCACTGCTTAGTCCTCCTGCAGCTTCTTCACAGCTGTAACCCCTTGAATTTCCCAGCTTGGAGGGGTGGGCTCTACTAACATGAATAATACAAAACCTGCAATCAGTACCTCCCTCCCCTAAATAATGCAGCAAAAACTTGGGCAAGACAAGTTTGCCTAGCCATGGCACAGGAGAAAGGGGTTGGTATGGGGCAAACATGGGAACAAAGAAGAGGGGAAAAAAAAGAAGACTGGGGAGGAGGAGTGAGGTGGGCAGGAAAGTGCAAGTCTGAGTGCTGACACTGAGCAGGAGCACTGACAAAATGCCTGGAAGAGAGAGGCTGTCTGGGAGGAGCAACGTGCTCAGTTTTTCTGAGGTCGCCCAGGCAGAGCAAACATTTGAGGTAGCCAGTTCACAGTTCAGACGCTGCAGGTTGTCATCTAAAGGGCCCTACCTTCAAGTGTCAGCAGTGCTAGTGCTTGCTTGAATTTCCTAAGCAGCACAAATGCCATGTGAGACGCCTTCTTACCTGGCCACAGGATGCCTGCTTAGATGGATCTGAATCTCCAACAGGTCCTATGTCCTACCTGAAAGCCCCACGTGGATGTCTTAGATATCCTATAGTGTTCAAACACCACTAGATGCCTATGTGCGACAACTGACTCATCCCTAAAGAATTAGGTGACAAATATCTGGTTGGCAGCATGATTTACAGAGTTTATCCAACCAAGCTAGCAGGGGACCCACATGCAAAGAGCAATCTGGCAATCTGTCTGAGTGACGCACCTACTTCCCTGCGTGGCCCAGACAGTCCCAACAAGCCCAGTGTGTGACTCGAAGCTTCTTTGTGCTAAGCGGTTGGGTTTTGTGCTTTGACCTAGACAATGTGAAAACGGAGGCACAACAGTCTGTGGTCAGAGCCGTATGCCACACACCTCTTGTTCCACAGGCTCCAGAGAGTCCAACCTTCTCCTGCAGCAGAGGATGTGGCAGCAGCCCTGATAACGGGTAGAGCATTTCATATCTGAGCCTTTGGGCATTTCCCTTAATCTGAGGACGACCTCAGCTACATTTAGAGCGCAGTCTTTGAAGAGAGAGAAACTGGACCAGAGTGATTCTCTCAGCAAATCAGCCTAGAAATGAAGGCTTAGGTCTCTAGGGGAAGTTATTACCCAAGAGTCAGATAATGGCAATATAGAATGAATTTTCTCGCTGCCTTTAACAGCTCTTCCCTCGAAAACTAGCTTCACACACCAGAAAACAAACGTTTCGTCCAAGACTGGACATTTCTTGCAGTCCCAGAGGAAGCCTGTAAAACATTAACTACAGCACCTATTCATGTCTCATCTCAAAGGGATAAAACCCACTTCTGCGTTCGTTGGGGAGAGCAGGAGAGTATGAAATGACATTCATTCAAACTGGCGTAGCAACACCTACAGCAGCAAAGGATTTTGCAAATGTGTTCCCTCCTGTAAACACCACCACCGTGCCGTTATGTCCCTTTTTGCCCCCAGTATCTGTGCTAATATGTCCCATCTTGTGCCGTCTCTCCGTCAGGTCACGCTATGCGGAGTTCCAGTTTAATTGCCAGCCGTCCCTGCAGGCTGCGAGCGGCTGCCGGAGGGACAGCTATGCTGCCTGTCTGCTGGCGTACACAGGCATCATAGGTAAGAGGCTGCATCCTTCGGCTGGTCTCGCTCCCACTCTCTGGGTGGGAAATATCTCCTCTGGGTGGGAAACATCTCCTCTTACTCTGGCCAGCTAAAAGCTATGAGGACAGTAAGGTGGAAAGCTGAGACTGGAATCTCAGGGAGATGCTGGGCTTTCTCTCTGCAGTGACTAGAGAAGGAGCCTAAGACATGAGCATGGGGTAGCTTTAGGATAGCTGCAGCAGAGGGAGAAAAAACATGCACCATGGACTGCTGCAAGATCCCAGCTTCTCTCTCAGGTGGAAATAGATGGGCTGTCCCAGGGCATCTGCTCTGTCAGGGGTTCCCTCATGCCATCACCAGTGATGCCACTGGAAATCACCGTCCACTGCCATCTTGCTGACTTCAGAGGATGTCAAATTGGGTTTTCAGACGCTGCAGAGACCCAGCTGGCAGCAGTTAGCACAAGCACAGCCAGAGTCCAAAGAGAAGCGCCAATGGCCATTGGACTTGGTCCATCCTGACGGATGGGATGGATTGGCAGCTTTTTGGGTCAAGATTTCATTCTGGTTTAATCCTTGCTTTGTTGTCTCTGACATTCTGGAGACTGAGTTTGGCTTTTTCAAAGACAGCGTGGAAAACTTTACGCACATTCACATACAGTTTTTGAATGTCATTAGGGAACCTGAGTTCCCAGGAGCTGCCCATTCCTTGGACTGATAGCACGTTTTTATTGACTGAAGGCTTTGGTGGTGGTGGGGTGAAAAAAAGGGTTGCGACTGCCCCTCTTCTCCTCCCTGGGAGCAAAACAGACCTGTGACACCAGTACTTGAAGGGTTTTCTTGGGGTGCCACCACGGAGGGGCTCAGCTGAGGCTGTAAGCAGACAACCCAAGAGAGCAGCAAGGAGGGAAATCATTGTCCCTTCTTGAAGTACCAGCCTTGCGGTGACACTTCTCCATGCTTCCCGGCAGGCAGCCCCATCACACCCAACTACATTGACAACTCAACTTCCAGCATAGCTCCCTGGTGCACGTGCAATGCCAGCGGCAACCGGCAGGAAGAGTGTGAGAGCTTTCTGCATCTCTTCACCGACAATATCTGTCTCCGTAAGTATCGCCCGGCACATTGCTGCTCCGGCAGCATCGCCTGCAAGCTGGTGAGGCTTCTTGTGAATGAGGGTATGAAGATGCCCTGGTCCTCAAGAGTCTATCGGTGTCCAGCTCCCCGTGCTTTCAACAAAGGAGCTCTGTAGACCCTCGGGCATGCATTTGGGTGATGCAGTCAAAGGAGGCTGGAGAAGGGATGCGTGTGCTTTCCCGTGGAAATGTTGCCCTGACAACACTTTTCTCCATCTCTTTCCCACACAAAGAAAATGCTATTCTGGCCTTTGGCAATGGGACCTACCTGAACGCAGCTGTGGCCCCATCCATCCCCCCCACCACACAGACGTACAAGCAGGAGCGAAATGCCAACAGAGCCGTGGCGACCCTCAGAGAGAACATCTTCGAGCACCTCCAGCCCACCAAGGTAGGAGAGGGCTGGCCTGGCCCTAAGAGATGCTTGGCCATGTATATACCTCCTCCATGCCCTCCCGCCCTCCTCACCTCGGCTCCCTCTTCCATCTGTGTCATTTCAGCTATGTGCAGGCATCCAACCTCACCTCCACCTCCTGGAGTCCCTGATTCACCCTCTTCTTCCTGCCCTGACATATTCTTCCCCAACATCAAGCACAGGGCTACATGCTCCTATCCCTGACTCTGCCCTCCTGCCTGTTGGCCACCTTCTCTTTTCTTTCATGGGTGCTACAGAGAGATACGGGGTTTTTAAACTACTGGGAAATCCATGGGCTTTTCAGGAGTGCAGAAGAGGAGCCAGGACCACTGCTTTGGCTCCTCACCCTCCTGCAGGGCAGCCGCACGGCTTCAGACAAGCATTTCAGCTGCCTGGGACACAGGTTCCTCCCTTGTTAGATGAGGATCCTGGAGGTCATAACGTTGAGGCTTAACTGACTAAGGTTTGCTAAGCATTGGAAAATTTCAGATGAAAGGTTCTAGTCATCAGCAAATTATTAGTATCAAAATAACATTAAACTGAAATTATTTTAAAGCAAATAACAGGTTAATTTACTGATGATGGCAGTAGTAGGCATTAAATATTTTATTTTTAAATAAAAAGCAATGACCTTGATTTGCCACCCACCAGAGTAATTTTCAGATTGAATTATTTTAATATTGAATAATTAACAGTGACCCTGATTTGCTGTACGTTCAGGTAGCAGAAGCTGTCAGTTAACTAGACGCCAAGGACTGAGTGTGGACTTTGCACTGGGCTAGCCGATACCTTCAGAGAGCTTCCACACACAGGGTTTTTTAAGCCTCTTCCCTGTTTCTTTTGCTGGGAAAACACCCGATTCACCTCCCTCCACTCTGTTTTCACAGAGCAGCAGGTTGGGAGGTGCAGAAATGTGGCCTCAGCTTCCCTGCCTGCTTTCCAGGGCATTGGTGGCCATGCACAGCACAGGCATACTTTCATCAGGCCATAAACTTTGCACCCAGGAGATCTGAAGGATTCACTCCTAGCCAGTGCTCCCCAGATCTTAACGCAATCCAGGTAGTGGCCTGAGGTCCAGACCTTGCACTGGGAACTTTATTCTGGAAGTGATGGAGAAGCTGTGAACCTCCCTCATCAACCTCTGGGCTGGCAGTCCAGCCCAGATAGCCAACTGCTGCTGCCACCAGCGAGTGGGAAGCTGGAGAGAGCAACTGCAGTAAGGGATGGCTCTACCACATTGCCAGCCTCCACGTGACAGCAGCACATCCCTCTGCTGAGGTGTGAGTGCTATGGAGCATGGTCCCTGCTGACACTGCAAGAGAAACCGGGGAGTTGGGTCTTGACTTTGGACTCAACTTCAAAACCAGATCCTGTTCAATGTTTAATGAGGTTGGTGCCCCTGGACCAGAAGAGGAAAGCTACGATGGACCGATTAGTCCATCTGCTTCCCATCTTCATAGCAGTGCAGAGCCTTGGCTCTAAATTATCTCAGTTATCAACTAATACAAATAAAGGTCTCTAGTAAAGCAAATTTTCCGCCACAGATGTCAATGCACTGTGAAAGGAGAAGAGCGCGGTTTCTCTGCAGGGGGTAGGCACCCAGGGTGGCAGTCAGTCACATAAACACATGCACTGTATTTTGGACTAAGCCACCTGGCTCCCAGCTGCTGCTTGGTGAAATGTCTACCAGCCCCATGGAGATGTATTCAACATGCAGGGGACATCTCCACCTGAAGAGGCCACCAGGTCAAGCCGCTGGCCAGCAACGGCTCCATAAGCTGCATGGATCTCCATTGACCGGAGTGGGCATCCAGGCACCCACCTCGCACAAAGACACCTCCAACCAGTGCCCAAACCTGTGGGCTGCAAACCCAGTGCTGTGCCCACGAGGTGACCCTGCTGTATGCCATGGCACTACCACCACCTTCACCACCATCTCCAATAGAGCTGAGCTGACCTCCAGACTAGAGCTGGGGTGTTGAGACTAGCCCTGGCTCCCTCTGCACACGCACACACATAGGAAGGCTGCACAGTCCCCAAGCCCTAAATTCTCAGAGGGACCAAGGTGGGGAACAACCACGCCGCTCATCCCATGCTGCCTCCTTTCTCTTGCAGGTGGCCGGAGAGGAGAGGCTCCTGCGGGGCTCCACTCGTCTATCATCAGGGACCTCCAGCCCAGCAGCTCCCTCCTGCTGGGCAGCCTCTCCGCTGCAGATGTGGCTTCTCCCCACTCTTGCTTCGCTGAGCCTCTTCGTGATGTGAAGCAGGGCGGGCACACGCCAGGCAGAGACTCTCTTTGTGTTGGTTTCTTTACAAAACAACCAGACCAGTAACTTTTTTGGGGTGGGGGGGGAGGAGGGAGGGGATGGGAAGGAGAGGTGAGCGTGTGGTCATCCCTTCCTCCTCCTCATCAGTCTGCCAATTTATTTGATTTTATACAATCAGCATCGTCGACAACCAGCTCATTCTTGGTCCTGGCCACCTTTCCACCCCACAGCTTGGTTGTTGTCTCTCCAGCTCTCTGCGGATGGGGTCGGAGCCATGGATGATTCCCCTGCAAAAGGTGAAGGAGAGAGTTGAGCCAAGAAATGAGAGCTGCAAAGAAAATGCTTTTGCCTGCCGCAGCCAAGAGGGGAAAGACTTTTGATGGATGAGCTGTCAGGAGGTTTCCTGAAGCCCTGACTCACACTGGGGGGCTCCTGACGGGATACGTCAAGCGATGTGGAGTTCAGACTGCCTCCAGGGTTGCTCAGGACCTGAAGGGCAGCCCACCTGGTTCAGACTGAAGAAACCAGAGCACCAGTAAGAAGGTGGTTGGTTTTGTTCACTGGAGAGGATCCTGGAGCACCTCTGGGGTGGACCAAGTAACCTTGCTACGAACTGGCTGGCGGGGATTATCCATCCTCTTGAAACCATGGCCAGCATGCAACCAGCACGCATCTCCGAGCTGTCACCTACCCCTCTTGCCCTCCTTTTTAGAGAAACATGTGTCATGTATTGATGGTGTTCAGGAAGAAACACGTGTGTTGCATTCTGTTTACGGCTGGCTTTCTTCGTGTCCCAACCCTAGCATCTCTGTTCACTGGTCCTGTAAAGTGTTTGGGGTAGGTACTTTTTTTGTCACATCCAAACAACCAGAGGCCAACGTTGTCCCACTCCAAGCTAACCTTTCTCCATGAAGGGTGAGTGTGTGAGCCCGCAGGCAGGACTCGATGTGAACCCAATGCAACCCATCCTCACGTGCTACCTGTGCATCCACCGGTCTTGCAGAGAGGCAGAGGGTCTTTGGTCAGGGGATTTCATTAGTTTTCCTAGGACGAAATAGGATATAAAAGGTTTGCTAGATACCACCCTGGGGACATAAATATCCAGCCAATTTGTGGAAAGGCCAAGTCATGAATCATGTCATGGGTAGGGCGTGGATTGCTACGGTTCCCTCCTTGAAGAGCTGGCAGAGGCAATCGCTTGTGTCCAGGTTAGTACATGAAGAACATTGAGTCCTGCCAAGTCCTATTTACTCAGCTGAGAGGTCGTTTAAGCAAAGGCTGGTGAAATGACCCATTCTACTGAGCTGCAGCCAGAGCCCAGCTGGAGGGTGAGGACAAATGTCTCTCTGGTCTCCCGGGGCACAGGGAGGCAGATGCGGGACCTTGTGCTACCTGAGCATTTGCATGTCTTCCCTCGAGGAGGTGAGCTGAGGACTCCCAGTGCCTTCCTGGGGGGCTGAACCCCTCGCTAGATCAAGCCAAGAAAGAAGATGGTAAGGAAGAGTGAGAAAGTTTCCCAGGATAAATGCTTACCCAGGCTGACCGCCACGGAAGGCACAGGAATAGCTCCAGATTCTCCCTGAGTATTTAGGCCTGGGCTTTGCAGCAGCCCATTTATTCCTTGGTTTGTGCTCCTCCAAGGCACATCATTAGTTCCTTAGCGTTTGGATCCATAGAAAGGCTTAGCAGCAGCTGAAGCAGCAAAGTCCAGAGCTTTTTATTCCCATTCTCTGCAGAACACCTTCTGTTGTTTATTGCTTCAGATTTTGCTGAGAAACTGCAGCAACTTTCTCGGGTTTTGGTCCAATGTGAAACCACTCTTGTTTTCAACTGAACACCTGTGGATGTGTAAGACATGCACAGAAATCCTCCTGGCTGCATCCTGTCCAAAGTTCTGCTCCTCGGGGTCCTCGGGGCTGTAGCACCTGGTTATCCTAATCCAGGGCTGTGCAAAGGAACACGCCACGAGCCAAGTCTTGTGTGCAGGGTGCCAGGTCACATCCTGAACTGACACTTGCATGTGAGATCTTCACTGCCAAGAGGCTCACCCAGCTCAGAAAAGCAGGCAGGGAGGTAGCGCTACAGGCAGGAAAGTCCCTTACCTCCCTTCAAAGTGCCATAGCCATGCACTGAGTCGCCGTGAACGTCTCCCCTTTATCCAGGTGTCCTCTGAGAGACCGTGGAGCTATCTGTGCACCAAGTGACACAACTACTAGCTGCAGCTCTGCAAAACTTGTGTCCTCGGAGCCACAGGTGAGAAAGGGATTAAGCCCTGATACTCAGCCCTTCAAAGGCAAGGAACTACCTCGACATCATGAGGTCATGCTGTGAATTGCCTTCTTCTGCCGCTTTCCTTTCAAGTCCTGTAGTCATGCCCTGCTCTTCTACACAGCTGGCCCCGGCAAGCCTGTCCCCACCAGCCTTTAATCTTGCACGGGCCGAGTCTCTGTGTAGGATGGGCATGCAAGTGTCAGCTGCTTTCCAGGAGTGCCCGCTCCTGCGGTCTCTCATGGCCCCACTCCTGTGTCTCTTATAACTCACCGGTGGTGGTGTTGAAATGCCACTTTGCCATTTCCTTGGCTGATTGACAGCCAGCAGAAACAGACTTCTTCTAGGTGGTCAGGATGACTGGCAAGCCCACTTCAGCTCTCCCTTAGGACTGGTATGCTGTGAAAAATAGATGTGGAGAATTCTACTCACAGACTAGAGGGGATGGTGGAGACCTCCAGAGGTTACCTAGTCCATTACCATGTCCCACAGCAGGACCAATGGTCTGTTTACACTTTCTGGAGGATTTATCTGAAATTATTTTTAACAATTTCAATGAGAGACATCATCATCTCCCCTGGATTTATATCTTGCTTTAAAGACTCCTTAGGATGTTAGTTTCCGCTAAGCATCACAGGCCAACAAGACCCTCAGTTCCCATTGCGGTGTCTTCTCAAGTCTTCAGTTTTGGAAGGATGGCAGACCAACAGCTAAAAGGGCCCTGAGGCTGTGGAAGGGGACAGCCAACTACCATGGATCATATCACAGAGGCATTGCATGAGAAGCTCAAAAAACCTTCTCATTGCATGAGAAGAAACCTCATTGCATGGGAAGAAAATTGCATTCTCATTGCATTCTCATTGCATGAGAAGAAAAAACCTTCTCATTGCATGAGAAGCTCAAAGATGGTCTACCGGCTTCCCTGCAAAAACTGCAGTGAGTTAGTGCAAATGGGTGTCTGCTAGAGGGGTTTCCTCCCCGTGCCCTTGATTGAGGGACCTCAAAAGCATCAGCAGAGTTGAGGTTGCAGGTCTCAAAATGCACTCCCTGTCCTCAGCCTTCGTCCTGTGCTGTGAGTTTGGATACAGCAGCCTTCAAGCACTGTCCCAGGTCAGGTCCTGCACCCCGAGGGGTTCCCCGCAGTCTCGGGATGCTTCAAAATGAAGGAAGGCACAGAGCAATGAGCTCCGCGGCCAGCAGGAAAGAGCCAGGGGGTTAGGGTGGGCAGTCGTATTACACGGAATTAAAAAAAAAATAATAATCCCCAAACCAGCATGACTTTTTCCTGATCATTTCACCCTTTTTGCCGATATTTAATGTCAATTCTCCCTCCAAGCCTGTTCACGAATCAAACTCTGCAAAAAAAGGATGGTTTTTGAGCAGTCCTTGTGGAGGAAGGAAACCCCATTATATCCCTCCTCACCCACAAACACATGCGTGCACAGGCCATTTCTTTTCCCTTGTGAAAAGTCAGTAAGTTTTTTTGATGAAATTTCATCTCTGTTGAACTCTGTGAAGTGAACCACAGATCTTCATTTTTAAGTCTCTTGACTAACCACCAAAGTCATAGCAGCTGCTTGTAAAGGCAAAGGACTGAGCGAGCCAAGAGAGAGAAAGGGAGACAATTTTTTTTAGGAATTACTCCATACCTGGGGACTTTCATAAGCACAAAGAAGAGTCATAAGGAAAAAAAAGAAAAAAAGAACCAGCCAAACTTTCTGTAGCCACCGAACTCTATTTTTTTGGCTGCTCAGCACCGTTCCCAGTGGTTTGGCAGTCCTGAAAGCCCGTGAAATATTGTGTATGTACAAATACCACATCGTTGCCAAAGTAAGAGCGTGAGCAGAGAAGGAGACACCGCGGCGGGGAGCCGGTGCTGCAGCAATAACCCCAGAGGCAGCAGGGTGATGCTAAAGGCTGCGTGCGTACGTGTGCCTGCACGCGCGCGCGTAGGGGAGGATGGTTGATGTCTGCCCATACTGCTGGGGTATAACCTGTACTTATCTCTTCTGTACATGTCAATATTCAAACATATCCATAAATAAAGCACACACGCATTTTCCTGACCCCCTTGCTCCTGTCTGTGAGGCCAGGCTGTCCGTGCCCGCACGTCCAGGCTGGTGCATCCGCCGAGCTCGCTGGTCCCACGCCGGAAAGGCAGCTGGAAGAAATGGGGGGGATGTTTTGGGGAGGGGTGGCAGAGCGGCGGGGCTCAGACGCCCTGTGCTTGGCTGGAAAGGCAGCTCTGATCTGCTGCCTCCCAGCAAGGAGGGGCAGCAGGTGAAAAACCAGCTCTGCTGAGACGGAGAAACTTCAGTGCCACCCGGGAAGGGGACACGGACCCACGCGAGTCCTGGGGCTGACGGTGCTGCACGCGGGGGTGACGCATGCAAAGCTTTGGGAACAATTTGGGGAAGATTGAGCTCAAAGCTGGTGCCAGCGCAGGAGGAGGGAGGCATTGCAAGATGTAGCAGGGACGGGAATGATTGCACCCGCGATTAGTGGCATGTTGAGCCCCTAATGCCGAGATGTCACCGCGTAACCCAGGGAGGGGGGGTGGAAATAACTGGGGGCGGCCGGTGCCGCACCATCCCGCAGGGCACAGGAGGAGGGGAGATGGAGGAGGAGGGAGGGTGGTGGTTCATGCCGGCCAGGGAGACTTCTGTTCATGCCACGAACATCTGTGAGTTATTTTTGGCAACTTAAAAAAAAAAAAAAAAAAAAAATCACAGGAAAATTGATTAGAGGCAAATTGAACGTTTTCTTGCCAATTTTGGGTGGAAAAAAAAAATCTAGAAAACAAATGTATATAAAATTTATATAAAAATAGCGTGTGAAATTCAGGTCGGTTCCTAAACAAAGTGAGTTCAAGGTCGAACCCAGAAATACTGCACTTTTTCCTCCCAAAACTCATGTTTGTCTTCATGCATGCATGAAGCAGCTGAGGATGCGGAGGGGGAGCAAAGCCTGAGGGTCACGGCCAGGCTCGGGACTCTCGTCAAAGCCATTTCCTTCCCCACAACACGCGGGCTGTTTTGGCGGCTGGGGTTTTTGCCGACACAAAGAAAATTTCCCGGGAAAGTTCCAGCTGGTTGAACCTGAAATGTGCTGTGAAAATGTTGCAGGGTTGATGTATTTTCCCTGCTTCTTGGCAGGCGGCCGCTCGCCCAAGGTCAGCACCCAAAAATCTGCTCAGGGACAGCCCAGGGCCCGACAGCGACGGGGGGTGCCAGCAGCTGATGGGTTTCAGGGGGGACCTGGCCTTGAAGGAGACCTCGGGGCTCCCATGGTCGCAGGGTCTGTCCTTGCTCCTGCGGGCTACGCACCGGGACGGTGTGTGCTGCTTTGATCGATATGGGGTGAAGCACGGGGCTGGTTGGGGCATCCCTGCTCTGGGTCATAGCAACTGGCTTCAAGCAAGCCTTGGAAATCACCCTAAATTTAGGGTGAAGAGATTTTGGAGGAGGAACACCACTAATGGCTAGAGGGGGCTTTGCCTGACCCTCACTTCTAGCACATTGCCGGGTCTGGGAATGGTTTTTTGGGGCACAGGCTGTGCCTGCGACAAAACTGAGCCCCACTCCCTCCTCTGCCCAGGGACACCAGACAGGGACGAACGCTGAAGCAAGAGCAGGTGACGTGACTTTCCCCAATTCCCGGCGAAAAGGTCCTACAACTTCTGGAGCGCCCAGGGCAGAGAGGAGCCCGGGGCATCTCTGGAGGTTTGGAGGAGAGACCTGCAGGCAGGACCCGATGGGGACCAACGAACCCGTCGTGCTGTGACTGCAGATGCAGCACGAGCGAAATCCTGCAGCTGATGTACAACTGCTGCGAGGGGACGTTTAAAGCAGAAACAACAATTTACCATCCGTTATCTCCATGCAAACGGTGCTAATGTGCTGATAGGGGTGGAGGCATCTCGCTTCGCTTATTAAAATGTTGTCTTTCCACGCCGAGTGCGGAAACGGCGGATGTTAGCCAAAGGGAAGCGCTGCAGAATTAGCTCTGACATGAAAAATGTTCAAAGCAGCTTTTTTTTTTTTTTTTTTCTTTTTTCCTCCTAAGGAGAAGTGGAAACGATTTCTGGTGGGAGCAGGGATCCCAGGGAACGTGTCAATGGAAATACTGCCAGTCACGCTGTCGGAGGCACGTCGTGGCTGCAGACTGGAAAGCAGACCCGATAAATCAGTCAGCGAGCTGCTGGTGGGACGGCTGGGGAAAGGCGGACACCGGAGTTACCTCCATGCTTTCATTCCTTGTCATGACGATGCTCTGTGATCAGCTGTCACAATCCACACCTCCCCGCTAAACCTCTGCTTCCAAACTAAATTCAGGGGCCGGCGTGGGGATCAGGAGGGATTAAATCCCACCCTCCCCATGGCATCGCTGGTCACTGCCGGTGGGGTGAGATCAGAACCAGCCCCGGTCCTGCAGGCTGTGGGCTCATGGAGCTGTGCCCTGGGCTCCTTGCCAGGGCAATAAAGAGGAGCAGGTTGTTATCCTCCCGGTTAGAGCCAGAGTGGCCAGAAGCACTTTTGGCAGTGTTTTTTGGCTCCGTTCCCTGCAGATGCAGCTTCTGGGAGATGCACGAGAAGGTCTGAGTGGGGACCCAGGAACACGGAGAAGCAGAGGGGGAAGGGAAGGTCTGATCATGCATCTCAAGGTCAGATCCTGTTCTTTTGTTCGGGGGCAGATCTTGCATCCCCTAAGACGTCCCTAGTGCAGAGGCTGTCAGAGTCACCGAGGAGAAAACAGCCCTCCGAGGGCATCGTGGACCTGACCTCAGCGTTGGCCGTAGGGTGATGATTGGTGGCCCAGAATCATGCGACCGAGGGTGTTGGGGCTACCTGTTTTGCAGACACAGTTTGGGGAGGTGTTGCTGTTCCCGGCCACCCCTGCAATGGGGAACACTGGGATCTCAGCCCACCTCCAACTGACGGTGACGCCTGCGTCCCGAAGCACTGCCACCAGCCCGTAAACTCATCAGCAGGTCCCATCGGTCACCTTATTAAAAGATCCCCCCACCTACTTTACCTTATGCCTCTGAATATGTCTCCGAGTTTTCATTCTGCCACTCGATCCCCTGCTTTGTTGCTACTTAATTAGGTCAGAAACCAAAACCCTCAAGGAGAAACACAAAAACGTCTGCAAATTGTTTTTTTTTCCAAAATAGTAAGCTGTGCTAGCTGTTGAGCTCTGGCTCATTTGTACACCTCTCTTTCCTCTCCTCTTCCCATTAACGGGGAAAAAAAGCAAGCATTTGTGCTTCCACCATACCAAGAGACGATTTTACTACAAGCCAGTGATGTGTAACCCATCCGACAGTTGCCCCAAACCCCACCTTTTACTTGGGTAAGGAGAACCAACACCCAATCCAGCCCAAAGTCCAGGCTTTCTCTAGGGCGGCTGAGTGAAATTGGTTGCTTTGTAAAAAGACTTAAAATTGGTAAAAAGACTTAAAATTGCTTCCTTACCCAACTGCGTTCATTAATGACAGGCGACACAGCAAAGAGCGTCATCCTGGATGTACGCAGAGCCTTGGCGAGCCCCCACGCTCTCTTCCATTCCTTCCCTGCAAACCTCTTTTCTTCGCTACAACAAGAGAAGAAAAAGCAGAGCAGGGATGAAATATGGCCCCATACCTCTACGTTTTGTCCTGCTGTCCTAAATGAGCTTAAACTAGCTTTAAAACCCCTGCCCCCTGCCCACTTCATTTCAAGTCTGGACACACCACGCTGTGCTTTCAGACTGGCACGCTCCGCTCAGCTCGGCAGCAATTTCTGAGAACTGGGCTTTGGCATCCAAGTTTAATGCCATGGGACGAAGCAGCACAACGGTCTTAGGAGACGGCGGTGACTGAAACCTTCATGGCTCATAAATGTCAGGTTCAACTCTGCTTCATCTCAGCAGTGCTTAATTTCAAAGCTGAAGAGCGACATAAAAATAAATGGAGAACAACAGATTGCGTCTTGGCAGGAATCCGTTTCTGGATGCCGCGTGTGCGGGCTTCCAAGGGGTGGGAGAGGAGAGGTCACCTCCGACTTTGCTCTCCTAGCTTTTGTGTGCGTCTGAAACACCAGCCGGCACCAACATTTGATAAGTTGCAAAATTATTAGCAAAACTCCTTGGATGATACAGTCTCCAGGGATGTCAGGTTTTTCTCTTCTGGTTCAAAGGAAGGAGCGGTTAAGTGGAAAAATTAGCAGTGAGAGTAACAAAGGGAAGAGGCCGAGATTTTCTCGTTCTGTTGGGCTTATTTAAACCCTGAATGCAGAAGCCCTGAGCTTTGGGACAGCAATACAGTCGCCAAACCAAATAAAGACCAGCTCTGTCACGACAGCAAGGACTCACGACCCCAGCGCTGAGGTTGGAGCAAATAAATTCCCTCTCCAGCCCTGATCATCCCAGGTGACCTGCACGGAGGACGAGCCCCTTCTTCTCTACGATGAAGACTTCGACATCTCTTTAGGATGCTCCTCCTTCCCACCACCCTTCAGAGACAGCCGGGGAGAAGATCAGGGACAAGAGCTTCCCTAAGGCACCTTAGGGAAGACGTAGGCGAGGGTGCTGGTTTTGGGGGATTGCAAGGCAGCGTGCGGGCGCAGCAGCCTACCCCGGGCTTTGGTGGAGGACAGGTCTTCTCCTTCCTCCTCCCAAATTCGGTACCCGGCACAGGGTGAGCACAGCCTGCTCAGGGAGACACGAGCCCCTGGAGATCCACCACCACGGGGGTAGAAACTCGCCCTCACCCCAGCCAGGAGTCCTTAACACCACCTTGAGTTACATCTTCCCCCTATTTTAAGAAAGGAAAAAGGGAAGAAGAAAAAGCAGGGGGGGGAAATTTTAACCAGATCATCTACTTTTTATTTCAGAGGAAAGATTTGCATTATTTACTTTTATTTATATACATGTACTTCACATTTGTATTTAAAATGCACAGATCTCCCAATAATTTTCTCGTTCCTGCTTTAAATTAGCTGTTATTTTACAATACAAAAAATTATACCAAAAACTGCAGTCCTAAATGTGTGTATGTATAACACCCACAATCCCCCAGCAATGAAATAGTTTACAATACTTGCTCATATTTACATATGAATGCAATAAATGCTAAATTATACATATTAACAAACTAAGCTCAAGTCTGAACACAGATAAGAATCGTAAATAATTACAGAACAAAGAAAAAAAAAAATCCGGAATACAATTAATTCAAGGATCCTAGTGTAAAGAACATTTATTGTGCACAAATTTCAGAGTAATAGAAAACTCTATTTTTATTTTCTTTTTGCTTTAAAAAAAAAAAAATTAATGGACTGACATATGTTACACTCCTCCACATTTTTTTTTTTTTTTTTTCCTTCTTTCTTCTGGTGAGGTTTGTGGAGTCAATGATAAATGTAGAGGAAATGCCTAAAGAACTATAGTACCTGGAAGACACACACAAATAGTCCATATGTAGTGTTAGAATGAAGTAATAAACTGAACAAAACCTGCCCTGATGCAGAAGCAGAAAAACCCAGCATATACACGTTATTGTGGTACTCCTAGCACGGGAAACTAAACTAATTTAAGCAGCTATCAACGGAAAGAGGGGGAATTTGACTACAGGTGCCAACAACACGTCCGAAAATGAGCGACGCCCGCCCGCCCCTGCCTTCCCTCTGCTCCCGCGTCCCCAGGCGCCGGCGCGTCCGTCTTCCAGGGCACCCTTCCATTTAAGACACGCGCAACTCCCTCTCCCAACCCGCTCTTGCCGCTTGGCTCGGGAGGCTGCGAAAACCCAACGCCCCTGCCCTCCCCTTCCCCTGCGCTATTCCCAAATGAAGATAAAAAGAACACGGGAAAAGAAGAGACGTCCGCAGCTTACTCTAAGTTGGACGGATGAGTTTAAAAGTCGCTCCTGGCACGCAGGGTCCGCTCTTTGCTTTCTCGCGAGCTCGGTGCCGGCAAACGCCTGTTTGCAGGGAGGGGGGTTCTACAGGTTCAGAGATGCAGCCGATGCTCCGTCCCTAACTCAGGGTCTCGGGGAAAAGGAAAAGCAGCTGCTAACGTCGGGAGCAGTTCAGGACGGAGAATCGGCCTCAGCTTCGCGGCACTGGACTTTCAGCAGGTTACGGGAAAAGCCTGAAGTTTTATTTCAGCTTCTTGAGCGAGGGTATTTCATCAAAAGCTCGTTTCAGCTTATTTAGGGCCAAGCAAGCTGAGCTGCCATTTGAAAACCGTACTATAAACCCAGTGACTTATGTATTTTGGTAAACGTTTACCGCAGAGAAAATGACGTTTCTGAGCAATATTTAGCAAAACTACCCCTAAGGAAGCGTGTATCTGCCAACAGGGGAGGTCATGCTTTTACGGTACCATACCATCACATTTTGGTAAATTATACACTATGACTTTATGCTGATCACAGGCATTACCCCATCACGTATAGCTTTATTTTGGCAATTTCAATACAGCGCATTTGAAGCCTAGGGAGAGTGGCAATAACTCAAAAGTTGTGTCCCATAACTCTTCTTGTATTCAACATATTGACCCATACCATGGCAGGGTCTCCTGTCACTCACGCTACAACAGTCCAGAGAAAATTCTGGGTGAAAAAGAATGGAAAACAATGAACCAAAAAACGTATGTTATTTGGAGATCCAACGGCACCGTTGCGTTCTAGAATAAAAGGGCTACAACATTTCTGATTTTTTATTAATTTTTTTTTAAAGGCTACTCTCCAAGAATAAAAATGTTCTGAGGGCTGAGACCTTGAATGCTGAATTTCAGCCAGTTATAAACGCCTGAAAATAGTGATTTTGAATGCAAATCACTGACACAATCTTAATGGTAGAGGCTTAAACTGCTGACTTAATCCTCCAAGTAATGACTACTTTAAGTACATTTATTACCTGTCTTCAAGCATTGGTTTTTTCCCCTTTCAAATGGAAGAGCCGTATTTTACTTTGCTTATACATTTAAGTGAAATGCATTTGAATACATAAAAGTCAAGTTATGCCTCCCTGCTTTATGCTGCAAGATATCACGAATATAATTTGATGTTTCTCTAAAGCTCTGGAAAGTTATCTAATACTCATCATATGAAGAAGTTATTAAGACAAAACTCATACATCATTTAAAATGCATCAAAAATACATTCAATATTTTTCTGGTTTATATACACTTTAAATCTTTCAATGTCCTGCACACTACTGTATAGTTTATGTACAAGTGCAAAATCGGTGTGTTATTTTTCATTTATTTACAGATTCTCCCATGAATTAAGGTTGCTCTTTTCCCCCCCTCACCTCCAAAAGAAATAAACCCACAAATCCTTCACTTCCGATATTGGCCTGGTGATAAACCACCGGCAATTCTTCTTCCCCCCATCCATTCCCACCTTCGTCTCTATTTTACCTTTAAGTTGGGATGAAACTGTTTGCAGCAGAGATATGTATGAGAGTTCTCTTTTTCCCTCATCAGTATGGAGATAAGATGCAGAGCAGAGCTACATCCTAAAGGAGCTGTTTCATTTTATTTATATAAATAAGTCTCATTCCTCTATTTACATTTTTTGGTTCTGCTAAATCTCAAAAGTTTGATAATTTTTGCTCGTCTTTCCAATATCTGACAGCTAACTTTGTGGCTGCACTTCTGGGCACGCTCCACCATAAGCTTTGGAGAGCAGGCAACCCAGCTCTCTGGGGCGTAAAAAAACCCCCAAAACATTTATGTCCTTTTTGTTAACGTAAAAATATATCACCCCTCCAGGCCTACTGTCTGAGAGCTGTTTCTGTTCAGGAAAACCTAAGCACCAACTTTAAGCACCTGCTTAAGCGCTGTCCTGAATACGGAGGCTTGAGCACAAGAGCTTTCTCAATTTGGGTTGGGAGTTTTCCTCCCCAGAAAAGTGTCGGAGAAGCAAGACGATGACACCTCTGAACACGAGGACGTGCATCACAACTGAAAACACGCAAAGTAATAACAGGGGAGGGATTTTAGTCCAGTATAATTTCTCTAGTTCAGGTTAGCCCTATACATATAGGGAGTTAGGAAATATTTTCAGGAGATGAATCTGTCTGAGGTAATCTGTGCATCAGTTAAAACTTAAATTGCCTAACCCCTTTCGTTCTAAAAGACATAGCTCACCCCTTTCCCTCCCATATTTCTTTCCCCCCAAATTTCTTTTCCCCAGAGGGCATTTAAATGTCTAGTTTAGAAACAGATGCATTATATATATAAATATATATAATTATATAAATAAATATATATAAAAATATATAAAATGCATTTTTTCCCCCAATATTTTTTCTGCTGTTCTGTTGTATTTGTTAAACGACACATTAAATCAGAATTATAATCCACCACGGTCTTTAAACCAGCAGGCTGTCCCCCATCACTGCTGTCCGGACACGCACAGCAATTCACGTCTTTATTGCGATGCTGACATGCTCCAAAGAACTTCTTCAGAATAGTTTAAAAAAAAAAAAAAAAAAAAGGAACAAGTGGCTGATACGTGATCGATCACCAAAACGTGCACAAAAAAAGATGCGGTTACTTGGCTTTCATTTTGGAAAAGGGTGCTACCTGGCCAGAAGATGCAAGAGCACTTTCCTTCACTCCCCTCAATTTGTTACTTCTCCATTTCATAAATACTAGATGTCCTCATCAGAAACCAGCGACTCGGTGACCTGAATGAAACCACGCTTAACTGTGATTAAGCTACAATTATACGCCTCGTTTGGCACCTTCATGTAACATCTTCCTACCAGGTTCAGCATCACAACTTCGCGTGGCCCCGGCACTGCGCCACATGGCAGAATCAGGGGAGACACCGGGCACCAGCGTGCCCAGACCGATGGGTCAAGTCCAGCCTCAAAACATAATGCCAGCTAGTCAGAATACTTCAGGTGGTTTGATACGTCCCCCAAAAGCCAAACCTTCTCTTTGCTGTTCGCAAGTCCCTTCCTTTCACCAACAGGCCACCTTCTCCAACATCTAAGAGAGTTCAACCCAAAGGGGAAATACCAGTAACTGATCACGTAAAGCGCAAACCTGTGGCCAAACGAAGCTGCTCTGCTTGCTTTCTATTTAAAGTTCTATTTTGCTTCATCCTCAAATGATCTGGCACCCGGAGTGTTGCTTTTTACATCCTGTAAAGAGGTGAAGCAAATCTTACTGCTGAGATGCGGTGCCTCTGAGCCCCGACGCAGCTCAGCTCTCATCCAGAAGAATGGCAGGAGGAAGAGGGAGGGAAAGAGGCTAAATGGGCAGAGAAAATCAGAAGAAATAGAACCTATCTGACCTGAACACAAACTGCTTCTATTAAAAGCACTGGTGAAACCAGGAGTTTTCTTACGAGATCCTGAAACTCTACTTCCCCTCCAGATATTTCCATCTGGTCGAGTAGTTTGTTGGTCAGGAAAATGTCATTTTCTCCTGACTGCACGTGATATATTACAAAGAACACAGATTGCCTTGGGTGACTATATATATGTGTGTTTACATATATTTAAAAGGAACATAATTATGTCAAAAAGCAATGTGTATAGCAGTCTCCTCACTCCCTAGATCTGTTCAAGTCTAGGCACTTGTGTGTGGTGTACTCCAAGCGGGTTAAGACTATGTAAACACTGAGTCCTTCAAAAGCAACACTCAACTTCTCCAGGTATTGCATGTGGTCTGAGCAACATGTGACATTAACCTTTAAACCATCCCAGCTTTTGCGTTCCTGATGTCCTGGACCATGATGACTAGAAAAACGCTCTATCTGGAAGAGAGTTCCACTTAAATAATGAGGGAATTAACAGAGAATATTAAATGAAAACAAAGGATGAAGATGCTTTGAAGATTAGTAGTAGTGTTTATGCGTTGAGAGCTGACACCTGTAAACACTGCATCTTTTTCTTTTTGTACAGTTTGATAAATACATGAACTACAAAGCACTTTCCATGTATAAACCTGAGTGTCATTCATATTGGACTACTGTTCTATTTACACTGACCATGAATGGCGGTGATCGGATGTTACTGGACCTGCAATAAAATTATTTTACTTTAAACTCGAAGAAAACAAAGGAGCAATCTGAAGCCACGTGTCAGTAAAACTTAAGTGGAGCAGTTGTCAAATAAAGCCAACTATCACGTAGATGAGAGAAAAAGTTGGGTTCAAGGAAGCTGTGTTTTTCTGAGTGCTTCTAGTCTCTTGTGACACAACTTGGCAATCCTTCTCCTCCTCCTCCTAGGTATTACTTTTCCGTTTTGTTTAAAACCCTATACAGTTTCTGATGTCCATGCATCAAATACAGGTTCCTGGCTGTGCAGGGGGCTGCTGTTTCCGATTTCGTATTGCACCCGATTTCTCTTTGTAGGCAATTGGCATCTGTTGTGAAATGTCCACCAGTGCACTGGCCACCGCAAGACCTGAGGCAACAAAACAAAATAACAGTCACAGAAACAAATCCTTCCGCCACAGCTGAGAAAACCCCTCCAAGCCACAAAATGAATATCATTTTTGGAGTTCTTCTTAAAAAAACAACCTAGAAAAGCATTTTGGCTTAAGAGATTAAACTCTAGCGGCTATTCTGAAATAAGCTTTTAAATACTGCATGTTTTATCGAAAGCAACTGCAGTAGAAAAAGCTGGAAATAAGAAGCGTGGGTATTAATGCATGTGAAACCCATAATATTAGAGAGGTGTCTTTCTCTGCACCAGTAGATGTGCTAGAATAAATCCTGAACGCACATGTGCATGGAGGTTCCACTGCACTTCCCGGACATCCGTCATCTCTGCAACCTCCTCTTGACAGCTCCACAGGCAATCCACTGTTGGCCGTCTGGGATTTCGTTCAATACAGCTCACAACCAAAGCATCCCCTCTCAAACCCAGCTAATACTCTTTTAAAATCCTCTGCTTCACCACGCTCACCGCGCACCGGAGAAATCCCAGTTAAATCACAAACTGCCCAGGAGATTACGTCTCAGTGCCCTGCAAGCAGGTTTAAGTGAGAAGGGGCTGGGAACAAGGAAGCCTTAAGCTGGATGGAGAAAACGTCTCTGTCCAGAGCTGCTAAGAGGAGGGCACGGATGCTTCGAAAGGACTTGATGTCTCTTTACAAATGGAGCTGGGAATGGAGAGAATAGGCTGGGAGACAAGTGTCTTCATAAGTAACTACTGCAAACCTGTCTGTACCAGATCCTCCTTTTTCCCCAGCCATAAACTAAAGTGTAATCCAAATATCAAACGTTCATCCATCAACTGACCCAAGAAATTGAATCAAACCTCAGGTCGGAAGCTAGCAGGGCCCAAGCTAGCTAGCTTAAAATAACCCGAGCACATCCTCAGCTGCGGTGTGGGTAGAGCAATTACTGCGGGATCAAGTCTGAAACTGTAAGGTGAATCTGTAAGGTTGGGGAAGGAGCACAGCGTTAACACCAAGCCAGCGGAGACAACGCTACCCCTCACCTGACTGTCCCGGTGGTGGTATACCCCCAAGTCCTCGAGGCAACCTCACGAATACAGAGAGAACGGCCGCTTTGTTCCCAAAGCAGGGCTCCAGCGCTATTGGCTTCGGTACGGTCTGCAGCGAGGGAAGGAAGAGGAGAAAACAAATGTTATACAGTGTGTTACACCCCCCCTCTTACCCCAGCGTTGTCTTTCTCAGATTGTACAAGCTTCAGGGCATGAACCATGTTTCTGCGCTTGGCAAATTTCCAGCATGTGGCTAGCAAAGCTAAAACCAATGTCAGTAACAATCAAAACCCTAGTCATCGCAAAAAACGCATTTACTTAATAAAAATCTAGCCGTTAAAAAGCCAAGCACTGCACAAGGCTTTTATTTCTCCCTAAATTCAGTAACAAAGGAGCAGCTTATGCTAAACAACAGGATTGAGGTTTTCTTCTCTCCTTTGAACCCATCAGCAGCGTATCACAAATATCGGCACGCCTGACCGCTGCGATTTGGCGGTTCAACTTCCATTTCCAGAGTTTAACTCCACATGACAACCTCCACAGCACTGTACGCATTAACATGGTAAAGAATATTTACCCCCCATCACCTCTCTATTTCATTGTAAGCTGTGCTCCCCCAATTCTGCCTTTCATTTCTGTTCTTTCCCAAGGGGTCGTGTTCATTTTCCAGTGGTCTTCTAGACCACGCTGCACTATGTTCTTAGGCAGCTGGTTGCTCTGGGAGCTGAAAGTGCTTTAGGAAGTCTACTGGATTGTACTGTCCTTTTTTCAACTGAAAAGCAGAGGATTCAGTAGAGCAGAGGACTGGTTTGTGATCCTGGCTCCGGATCTGGTTTCAGTGACCTGTCGTATCCTAAGATGGACTACTCTTAACATGCTTTACTGAAGCCTGTTTACTTTGAATACGAATATTTCACGCTTACATTACAAACACGGACATGAAATAAAGTTTTCAGATAACAGGTGAATTGATAACTATGACGATATAACGGGCAGCCAGCTTTCTCCCACCCTAGAGGAGCAGGGGGACGGATGCCTTGCTGACCCTCAGTGTCCTTGACCATCCCCTCCCACTGTATTCTTGTAAAGGTTTTATCTGAACGATCAACTAATTTCAATTGGTCATTAGAAAGACAAAACGCAACAGCACAGCCTCAAAACTAAAATATGTTCTTACCTGACCGGGTCCCGATCCCACAGACAATTAGAGGCGATCAGTGTTATTGTGGGATGGCACAACAGTAAGAGGAGGATGCAAGTCTACGCCTATGAGCGCAGGTACAAGAGAGTGCCTTCTTTTGTTTCACGTAAGCAGAAAAAGCTGAGAAACACTATGTCACCTGATAGGCTCCGTGCTTTCTGATTTCTTGTTTAGTATGGACAAATTCTACCCTGGTATTAATGAAATAATTATTGCTTTTTCCATTAGGCGTAAGATTGTACTACTGTACTTAAATGTTCAACAGAAACTCAATACAATGCAAGACACTGAAAAAAATGAACAGGAGTCGAACAATGCTATTAAATTACTGCTGCTCAATAAAAAAGAAAAAAAGAAATGACAGCAAGCAAAATGAAACTTAAAACTGTTTTCATATCTCATATTTACTGTAATGATCGCAACAACAATTTGTTAGTCTGTGCAAGGTAGATAAATACGTATTGTACAGGCTATAACGACGCAAGCTGCCGTCTGCCTGGTTTATGACTGCAGATTTCTTCATCTTCTCTTCTCCCCACCCCCAGCAAAGGGATCAAACTCAAAATAATGCTTTTCCCACAAAGCAACCAAGCATACCCTGGTGCTATATCCCACAGGCGACTCAATTACCAGAGGTAATGGAGAGAGCACAGAGAACGCAACTACAGAAATACAGCCCACTGACTTCTGGCGTACGAGTGGGAGCATGCACCGAGCACAAAGTTTATTTTCTTTTGGAGAGAGCCAAGTACCTTACTTATTCCACTGTTAATAAAACAGTCCTGCTGAATCCCAGAGGTTGGAGCACGGTGCTTGGGTGTTACAGCGAGCGCTCACGCTCATCCTCAGCGTTGAGCAGAGCGACCAGCAAAGCCCAAGCAGAGAAGGAGTATCGGGGGAAGAGAAGGGTGAAGGAGCAACTGAACAAGCCAAGAAGAGGTTGTCTTTTCTAATACCTTTTTCATGTATTTGCTTTTAACTCCTACTGGATTAATGGCCACAAAAATGATGAGAGGGATGGAACACCTCTGCTATAAGGAAAGCTGAGAGAGTTGGGGTTGTTCAGCCTGGAGAAGGCTCTAGGGAGACCTTATTGCAGCCTTTCCGTACTTAAAGGGGGCCTGCAAGAAAGATGGGGACAGGCTTTTTAGTAGGGCCTGTTGCGACAGGAAAAGGGGTAATGGTTTTAAACTAAAAGAGGGTAGATTCAGAGTAGATATAAGGAAGAAATTTTTTACAATGAGGGTGGTGAAGCACTAGAACAGGTTGCCCAGAGAGGTGGTAGATGCCCCATCCCTGGAAACATTCAAGGCCAGGTTGGACGGGGCTCTGAGCAACCTGATCTGGTTGAAGATGTCCCTGCTCACTGCAAGGGGGTTGGACTCGATGACTTTTAAAGGTCCCTTCCAACCCAAACCATGCTATGATTCTATGATTCTAATAAAAACGCTTCTGCAACTCTGTTCCTTCCCCAACATAAATTGTTCAGTGCAACTCTACTCCAATACGCTTTGTAACGTCACGGGGATGCTCAGCAGCACGCTCACCATCCTCCAGCCAATATGCAGAAACAGGAGGCTGGAAAACACTTCTCACGGTCACCGAATCCAGCCCTTCACTAATGCAGATGACTACACATAGAAGAGCAGTGCTCTGCTTTAAAAGTAGTTACACTTTCAGCCTGTGCCATCACCTCTGCGAGACCTTTCCAGAGGCTCCCTGCTCCTGGATCTCACCGCTCTGACACCAGAAACTTTCTTCTAACCTCAATTCTTTCCCACCTAAATTTATTCATCCATCTGACGTTCTTCTGTGCCTTAACCCTGGGCTTTACCCTGCTGTACATCTTGGCCTTCGTTTGGCTCATCTGAATGAGCAACGCTCTGAATTTCTTCTCTGAACACACTCTCTTCTCCAGTTCTCCCAACAGTCCCTCTCTGCACCTCGTCTGCTGCTCTGGACCATGGGTGACCCGAGAGGCACTTCAGGCTTTGCCAGGGCCTCTGTAATGGTATCAAAACCACCCTGATTCTCCTGCACATCATAAAATGGTAAGGAATAGAAGTTGTTCACTACACAACTCTCAGTCACAGAGCTGAAGGGACTTTGAGGGTAATTTAGCTCATCTCTCAGCCCTAAGCAGGACCCTTTTTCTTCCTCTACCCTTTCCAACTAATGAACCCTGAGCATGCAGCAGAAACTCTCATTATGAGTCCCCGTGGGCACGATCTTTCCCTTTCCATGGGATTTTTATTTCCTTCCTCAAGGTCAGACGTCTTCCTGGTCCCTCTCTGAACCATGAGGAGCTCCTACACAGGTGTCGCTGCTGCTGAAAGAGCCCCAGACATGCAGCCAGTGCTGTCCCCCAGCGAGTGACAGCAGACCCCGGCCATGCCGATACCTAAAATTCGGTGTTATTTCATGGGGATGAGTCTGACCCTCATGCTGCGGTGAATTTTGAATCTATCTGATGTACCACGGATAGTTGAGGGCAGAGGACCTACCTCTGAGCCTCCTTCCTTCACTCGTCAACCTGCTTAGAAAAGCTGAGCGTTAGTAAAGAATTGTTAATATTTCACTGCATGGGGCACTTTGTTTCTATTAACCATGCAAAGCAAGGAAGTATACTTTCTATAATGATGCATCCAAAAATCTGTCAGGCAGTTGCAAGCTAATTTGGAAGGAATATACTAAGCACAAAATCATCTTGCTGCAGCTAATCTCGATCTTAAATCTAAAAGGGGAAAAAATGGTCTAGTGTCCACCAAAACCAGCCATTTTCCTGAGACAAGCTGCAGTTAATAACAACAAAAACCCGCATAAAGAATCAAGTCCTGCAAATTTATTTTTGACAGCACCAGTTCAGGCACCTGCTTTTTGAACTGTGACTCATACTGCATCTCATCTCCAAGCGTGCGCTCGCCAGGCCAAGAGACAAAGCGCAGCCTGATGAACTGACTCACACGCCGAGTGACGGGAACGATGGATTTGATGCAAGCAAGAGGTCAGCCGGGAGTGAAGGGCAAACCGTGCCCTCTGCGAGATACAGAGCAACCCGGCGGCGGAGCCCGGGGACCGTATTCTGCAGACAGGGAGGAAAACACGTGGGTAATTCAACCAGCAACTTAATGGCTATCTTGATTGTGGATCTCACCCACAGCTGGCCTCGCCGTGAGCCTGCTCGTGTTTTGACGTGACCTATGTAGGTGCTACCATGGCCTAAAGCAGCTAAGGAGAAGCTGGCTGGCTTCATCAAGTTGAATTTTCACGGGGAGACCTAAGAAGAGCTCACATCTCCTTTCCTTCCCCACCTCTGCAGCACATCAGCCTCCTGCGTGGTTTCTGAATGCTCTTGTTGCAGATCCAAGCTGCTTTTCTGCAAGAAGGTTTGGAATGGACTCAGGAACCAGAGATCAGGTCATTATAAACGCCTGTGCTTCAGTCTGACAGGTGGTTTTTAATAGCCCACTTAAAAAAGTAGATCTCCAAACTTTGTAACACCTTTCATCAGATGGTTAAAACCAGCTTCTGCCAGAGACTTTCATTTAGAGTGTTTTGATAAACTCATTGTTGAATTATAGAAGCAATTCCTTTTTATTGAAGGCTTAATGGCACAATAAAGTAGACATTATTCAAATCTATGCAAATAAGGTGCATCCCTCAGACACTTGGCACATGATGACTGTTTCGCGTGATGCCTGAACAGCAGAGTCCCACACCGGGAGCTGGGCACAGAGCGGAGAGCAGAGCCCAGCTGCTGGAGCGCATGGACGAAGACCACAGTTAATGGGATAAAAGGATCTCACCTCTGGTGGTGGGTCAATCCCTACGAGCTAAATTGCCATCCAACAGCCCATCAGAAAGGAGCCGTGCGCTTGACTCAGGAAACACAGAGCACGCTTGCACCCAGCCAACAGGCACAGAAGCAGTAAGAAACGTGTAGCCAGAAGACCATCTCCCTTCTGGTTGCAACCAGGATGGAGGTCAGCGAAGGGGATGCTGTGCTGCCCAGGATGTATCTGGGCTATGAACAGACAACTGCAGCTGGTCTACCTGTCAGGCACCCTTCCCTAAAGCTACTCCTTGTCCTCAAAGAAATATTGTGAGTGTGCTGGAGCGACAATTTCATGCAGCTGACCATCAAATCATAGAATGGTTTGGGTTGGAAGGGACCTTTAAAGGTCATCGAGTCCAACCCCCCTGCCATGAGCAGGGACATCTTCCACCAGATCAGGTTGCTCAGAGCCCCGTCCAACCTGGCCTTGAATGTTTCCAGGGATGGGGCATCTACCACCTCTCTGGGCAACCTGCTCCAGTGCCTCACCACCCTCATCGTAAAAAATTTCTTCCTTCTATCTACTCTGAATCTCCTCTCTTTTAGTTTGAAGCCATTACCCCTTGTCCTATCGCAACAGGCCCTGCTAAAAAGTCTGTCCCCATCTTTCTTACAAGCCCCCTTGAAGTACTGAAAGGCCGCAATAAGGTCTCCCCGCAGCCTTCTCTTCTCCAGGCTGAACAACCCCAACTCTCTCAGCCTGTCTTCATAGGAGAGGTGCTCCAGCCCTCTGATCATCTTCGTGTCCCTCCTCTGGACCCGCTCCAACAGGTCCACGTCTTTCCTGTGCTGAGGACCCCAGAGCTGGACGCAGTACTGCAGGGGGGGTCTCACCAGAGCGGAGCAGAGGGGCAGAATCCCCTCCCTCGACCCGCTGGCCACAAATAGGCTGAACTTTTCTCCTGCAATGGACTTTGGCTGCTCCTCCACACCAGCAAAGCTGCGATCAATGGGAACGGTGGAAAAAACCCAACTACTAGAAATCAGGATAGTGCAAACGTCAAACAAAGACCAAAAGAACCGAGAAAGACCTCTCAGGTTTAAACACGCTTTACTGGGCAATGTGCACCGTCAGGAAGGTGCGCCGCAGCGTTTGGGTTTTAATCGGGAAGCTCTATCATGCGTTTTGTGTTAGGCCGTGCTTGGAAACGGCGACTACCCTTTTTTGGATGAAAACCTAAAGTTAATGGTATTTTACTAAGTGGTGACACAACCCCCTTGTTCCTGGAGGCAGCAAAACGTGTTCTCAGCTGTTTTCCACAGGTGACTTTACTGGCCAAAACCAGCACTAAAAAGCCAAGCAATTTCAGTTGTTTATGAGTTTTGATATGTACTTAATATGCGTAAAGCTTAAACAATTAGAGAAGTTAAAAGCAGTAAGAGACCTATTAGGTCACCTCATTAGTCCGGCTTTTCCAGCAGGATTTTCTACACATCCAGGGCATTTTCCAGGACTTTGTCCGGGCTATCTCTAGGTGACCCAGGTGTGGAGTCCACCACCAGTTCCCTTGGGAGACAATTTCACAGCCAAATGCTTTCCGCAATCACGCTGAATTGCATGATGTTCAACCTAAACATTTCTTTTTTATTTCATCTCATTATTTCTATTTACGCTGCTTATATTCGACAAATTCTAAAGGTTAATAATGTGTCACATAAAACTAATGGCTAGAACAATAAATATTCTGTGTAATTTAAAAAACACAGCATCAATTTTATTTAGGTTCTGTAATACACTGCCAGCACGCTGCTTTTCAAAATGTATAAAAAAAATACTGTAGAGAATTTTTTTTCCTTAACAAGAAAACATATTTCTGTGGTTTGATCAAATAACTCTTACATGGTTTTCAATTTCCAGTAAGGAAATTAAAATAAAGGAAAAATCTTATGGTGGGGGAAGAGAGGAGGAACATTACTGAAACAGTTCAACTTTATTATTTGATTCCACTTCTTCAGATGATTTCACTCTGTAGAAAAAGGGTCAAATTCCATTTGCAAGTTTTTAAATTGTGCCATTAAAAGCTGACTGAACATTTGTAAAATAAGTTACAAGCAATTTTCTATAAAAAATAGAGTATTAAGTTTTAAAAATCATATTCTCAGGGCAATATGTATGTCCTCCAAGATAGAGATGAATGAACTTCCAGCAATAATTTGCAGTAAATGAGTCTAGATTAAAAATTTACATTTACCTTGTACCTGATATCTACCTTGGAAGTGGCAGGGGCTGGGGAATGAATTGCTCACAACTCGGCCCCAACACTGGGTTCCTGCATGCGAGGAACTAAACAAAAATAATATTCAAACCTTTAGATGAATGCTAAGAGTCTGAAATTGAAAATACAGACCCGAGCATCCTGAGCTACCACTAACTGGGAGCATAAACGCGAACCAGCCTCACGGGGCACCGAGGTCGCTCCCACTGCATTTAACAACTGCTTTCTATTTTAAAGCGCACATCGTCGATCCAGCAAAACACAGACACAAGCTCTCGGCGAAGGAAAGGATTTCGCCGGGCAAGTTTGTATTTCAAAAGCAGTCACCCCGAAATGGCAAAAGCTCATGTCACAGCTTTGAGCATCGCCGCTCACGTAAGCCAGCACTCGCCCTTCTTTTTCAATTCCCTGCTGCTGCCCCGGGGAGGGGATGGGATGGACGAGGCCATGGGTATCAAATCTGGGCAAAATATATATGGCCAACAGTGGATATTTATTTTGATTTTATATGGGTGAAGAGGCAGGGTTTTTCTGGTTCTTTCTGACGACGTGGCTGGGTTTTGCACATGAAAAAGTACAAGTAAAAAACCCAACGAAATAGGACAGTTGGATGAAGACTGAAAACACAAGACACACAACTACTTGGCATAAAGGAATGCAAACAGATCCCTGATAATGTTCTTGAGAAGCTGCTGGTGTTATTAGTACTGCAAGCAGAAGAGACACTCGTTTGCACCAGAGGGAAAAAAGAGCTCAGAAAAACCCTCTCCTGTGGGAAGCTTCATGCTCCTTCCTCTCCTTCCAGCAAATTCCTCCTTATCAGCTCAAATCAGGGTCCATCCTGCTGAAAAATTTACAGTCTTCACATCTAAAACTAGTTAAATCTCAATTATAAGCCAAATATTCCCTAAATACAAGGCAGGCTTAACAGATGTCTCTGTTGATCTCATGATAGCTCCCTTCCAAATATTTATATTCCATATTACATTATGGAAGTGTCAAAAGTTTCCCCCCAAGTCCCTAATTTTGCAACAGGAATCAAAACAAGATAGCCGGCACTAGTTAACTGGAAATAATTCATTAGGTGAAGGTTTTATCAGGTATTTTTGTTGTTGCTTTCGCAGTACGGATCACAGCCAGACTCTATGCAATTCTAGCGCAGCTAATCCGTTTTACACACCTCGGCTGCCCAGATAACGCTCCCGTCTTACCACTGGCAACTCCATCTAGCATGGCACTCCTTCAAAGGCGAGCGTACACACTTTTCCATGAATTAGAAAGTGGGCCAGCATAAGCAGAATTAACACCAAATATAAAGTACAAGCTGGGATGTCGCTTCTCGTTGTATGTCCCTCATCACCCCGATGCAACGGGAGGGCTCCTGCCATCCGCTCGCGCACACGGACCGAGCCTAATGAGTGGAAGTGCTTTTGCTAAAGACAAGGAGACAGCTACACGCTGACGTGCTTTGAACGCCTTAGCTTTAATGCAAGGAAAAGCTCCTACAACCAGCAAACGCTAGAAACCCCAGAAATAATACATTAGAAATTAAATTGCATTTCAAAAAGCAAGCTAACAAGGCCGAGCAGCCTGCCTTAGACAGGTCAGGCGAAATAAAACCAGTCTTTCTGGCCTCGAAGGCTGTTGTGCGAACCATCTCCAGCAACTGCCACATCAGATTAACATTATTCAGTTCACGTTTCCCCCCCTCAATTTCATCCTCTTCTTCCAACTATTATCCTTTGGAGGATAATGAATGACTCTCCCTTTCAGCTTATTTATACCACCCTTGAAAAACCCTAACCTCCTCTGTCCCCCTCCAATGCACCTCGATAGCCTGGCCATTTCTACTTAAGACTGCTTTTATATATCGCAGCTCAAGCCTGCCATCCTTCCAAATCCGCCTGCTTGCATGAGGACCCCCGGTCTCAGCTCGGTGGCACGGCGAAGCGGGAGACTTCGTGCTCGCCGTGCTTACGCTAACCTGGCTCATTTTAAGTGAAGTGGGCTGGGAGGGGGGTCACAGAAGCTGGTCCATCAGCAAATTTGATGGACTAATCATGGGTCAATAACATGTGAACTACGGGGGAAATGAGTCACCAAGAGTGACAACCAGAACAGGATAACAGCCCTAAAAACGATCAGTTCCTTGGCCCTTAGTTGTTCTTCACTTAACCTCTCTCATCGCATGAAACAGCCCCACATAGAGCTACACATAAAAATTAAGATGAAGGTGCCCTGTAGAAGAGCCGGAGCGGGACGATGCTTCATTTCAAATCACTCCTCACCGCAGTGGCAGCCCTGCAGCTTCCCCAAACCCATGGCCCTCTCGCACAGGACTTCTAACTACTCCCTTCTCTGCTCATTACCGACGGTTGCAACTTCACTGCAACGTAAAAGGAATTTAACAAGGGCACCACTCAGATGCGAAATACAAGTAGACTGAAAATATAAATCTGTGGTATCCCTTGCCCACTCCTAAATCAGCCCACCACTTCATCTCTGTACTTCTTGAACAGATGGGACCTTCTGGCAGTCTTTAAACCACTCAACAGCACTTTCTTCCATAACAAAGCAAACTAATTACTAGAGTAAGATGCTATTTTCCGTCAATTTTTCTGCTATTTTTAAGGAATCGGCCAGCTTGGTGAGCTGATGTCTGATTAAGCATTTGCAGTGAAGCTATTTTGCCCTCAGAAGCCTAACACAGAAGAAGTAAATGCACGTCGGCATGAAGGTGCAGAACACGCTAAATGAACTTCACAAGGATTTTGCTCACCAAATAGTATTCTCACTCCATTTAGGCAACTATAGGTGTGGACAGCCTGTCGATCGCAGATGCAAAAATAATCACCTCTTAGCACTGGCTTCGCACGTTGGATCCCTAAACACAGCACAGCGAAGGCTGCTCTGCGGACCAGCTCTACTAGGCAAATGCTGCGTTTTACAAGAGTGTGTTTCAAATCCTCTAAAAGCTTCCAAGACAATTTTTTTCCAACTTAAGGATACATTTTTCTAACGCAACCATTTTCTTGTTGATCCTGTAGGTGTTTTGCTCAAGCTAAGCGTTTCCTTGCTATATTGTGTATGTCTTTTTCCCAAGAATCTATAAGCGTTAACTTCCTGCCTTTACCAGCTTCAAGATACCTGGAAATCAATGTCAAAATTAGAAACTTTCCAAATTCTTTCAGGAAAGCTGCTTCTAAAAATCACTGCAGAGGACTACAAAACTTAGATTAATTAGATAACAAGACCTAAAAAAGCCTGAATTACAGTAATACCAGTTCAGACACTTGGATGAGTCCCAGATACCAGGGACGTTAAATACTCTTAGAAGAGAAATTGCAATAGGCAGCACCTCAGAACGCACAAAAAGCTGCAGAGAAGAGCCAACGGATTTTGTAATAACTAAGCAAATTTACTGGTAGATTTGTGATCCACTGGGTATTTGTTGAGTGGGAAATAAACTAAAGCAGCTAGTTACGTGTTGCCTAGCTGCAGACTGTAATATGAATAGTTTCCCTGCAGGTAAAGCACTTTCTATTACTTCTAAGTACCCCAGGAAAAATACTAAATGAAAACACGGTTCTAATACTGTCCAGCTGGAAAACATTAGCTTAGGATGGAACTAGCTTGACACTGGCTGCCAACTGGCTATGCACAATGGAAAAGGAAATTAATCTCTTGCAGACAAGACGTCCCATTTTCCACTTCTCCTTTGTAACCCTCAAATAACTCGTTATTAACCAAAGGCTTTGATTCACATGGGGAAAGAAAAACACCAATGCATTTATGATAGCGCAAGTCTGGATTTCTTGCATTAAAATGAAGGCTCTCAAATTTTGATGCAGCGAATGGCAGAGTAACTGGAGAATGGCTTACAGTCCAACAACGTAGCAACATTCCTCTTCACTCTTTTCTTGGCTAATAATTAAAGAAGAGACAAAACACAAAGAAAAATGCAGTTCCACATTTCTGTATCATCCCATCCCATCTTCCTGCAGCTCCCTCCTGCTAAGAGCTTTTTTCCCATGCAGGTGCAAAAGGGCTGAGGAGAAAAACCGAAGCTGACCCCATAGATCTTGACACTGCTTTTTCACTCCTATTTAAATTCATTTATATGCAGCATCCAACAGGCCAGGCTATCTCAGAAGCATCATTCCCCATTCCACAATCTTCCTCAGCCTCCTCTCCTCTCCATCTGATTTCAACTTCGCCGAAACACTCCAGGCTTCTAGACATACTTTTATCCCCTACCCAAATTCTCCAAGACGATAAAAAATTATATAACCCCCCCCCAAAGTTTAGCGACTCTCCTTGTCACGGAAAAGCATCCTCGTTCTGCACCCAGATCTTCCAGCAGATGAAGTTACCTGCTGGCACAACCATCCATGTCCACGTTCCCTACTTGGCCCCAGGTTACTGTACAAGGTTTGTGCTATTTGCCTGAATCAGACCGTCTCATTTATGCTTGAAGTGGATTAAGAAACATTTGCAGGAGTTATCAGCGCTGAGGGCAATTAGCAGTTTTCTGAGTTTGAAAAAGGACATCTGTCCACAGTCTTACTTATTATGCGTAAGACCGGCTTCTCCATCCATTCCCGAGTAAGCCAAGGAGGTCAGACAAGCGGGATATGGAAGAAGACGGCAGACATGGGAAAGCAAGGAAGCTTAGCTGCAAGTGAGAGAAAGATGAAATCCTGCCTGCGGTGCTGTCTACGGAAGCACTTCAAAAGAGAAGAGTTCAACATTCCTAGAATCAAAGAAGAAACTGAGAAGAAAACAAACAGCAGAGAGGTATGGAGGAGAAAGCAAACAACAAAGCCCAAATGAAAAAGGTAAAAGCACTGGCAGCTGAACAAGAGGAGAAATAACACACTAATCAGAACATGAGAGATCCAAATTTTTCTGTTTTCTCCGTAGTTTGTAAGTGTAGACGAACTTGTCAGGCAGATTAAAAAGTTTGGGACAGCTTTGTTCTGGCCTGGTCCTACAGGAGAGGTGCTTTCAGTTAGCTTATTTCCACAAAATGGAAAGAGGAGAAGGGAACTGCCCCCAGACAGACAGACTGCAACCCAAAAACATCAGCAGCCAGGCTACAGCCTCACAAATCCGCCTCCAGCCCGATGGGAACATCCATACACATCCCATGGCTTCTTCGATGAAGCAATGAAAAAAAGGCTCATTCCAATTTGTTGAGTGACAATCCAATTTTACAAGCATGTATTTTGAAGTCTTGGTGAGCTATGAGCGGTTAACGACTTCCAGTGCCTACCATCCTTATAACAGAAGTAGAGTAATTATAAAAACTCAGAAAAACTGAATGATCTGGAGTCAAATGAAAGTCAGTGGGGAGAAGAACCACTCAGAGCCTCCAAGGAGAGGTCCCAGAGACAGGCCAGCTTAGCTGCCCTGTCACTCATTACCCCAAATTACTGAGTACCTTTGAAAATTTTCCTTTCTTTTCACTATGCTTCAAGGTTCATCTCTGCAAAACAGGGACAATAATCCCTGACTTCAGCGAAAAGCAACGATTAATTCCTGAAGCACTCAAATGTGGAGCAATCACAGGAATCATTCAAGCTTGGGACTAAAGGTTTGGATGGAACACAGTAAATAACCAGAACAAATAACGAAGCTAAGACAATATATTGAAAAGCTTCTTCCTCGCAGCGTCCACCCAGAAGATGCTGCAGGACACCAATCAGGTGAAAAAAGTGTTACAACCTGCCGTGAAAGACTATATTCGCAGATAAATAAGGAAGAGCTAAGGCTACGCAGACAACCTTAATTGTGGCGTTTCCTGATACTAAGGCCAAGACTTAAATATTATTACTCACCAAACAGAAGTTCTTGGGTCAGATTGTTTTCATGTGCTTTACAACAATTAAAATGCACATTTTTTTTAATAGAAAAGCAGAACGTGCTCTCTTGTCACAGTAACAGAAGGTGAGAAACTTTGTGCCTGGACTAATGAGGAAGAGTTCCAAAAAACTGAAGTCTAAATAAAACAAAACAGCTACCTTAGACAGGAAACAAAAATAATCAGTGTTCTCAGGTTCTTAATTTTTTCTTTCTGTATACAAGTCTGCTAGTCAAAGCGTCACATGAAAAAGATCTTTTAATTCATTAGTGTCCTTTTAAATATGCTTTTCCTAAAAATACAGCATGTTGTGTCTAAGAACATGCCAGCCTGGTATAAGACAATGGTTTCTCCGCACTCCTATTTGCATACCACAAGATGTATTTGAGCATATATTTATAATCAGAAATATGTTAACACTATTACAGTACATACACACGATTATATTCCTGTTTGCTTTGAGATACCGCAGAAGAATGGTTTCTATTTGCAGCACCTATAGCTATTTCTAGCCCAATGTTCTACTGCGTAAAGCTGCATTCTTCTCTAGTTCAAGGCATCAAAACTAACAAGGCAAACACAAAATCTCATACCCTACAAACTGTAACTTTTATCTAAACCAGCCCAAAAGTTGTAAATGCATACCCGAAGGGATAAAAGCAAATAAAACCAGTATCTCTCGGCCCTCCCGGACTTACGGTTTCTTGCAGGTACATAACAAATAGAGGATTTGGGATGACTGCGTTAACCACAGTTTAAACCAAGCATCCATGATGAATCGTGGTAAGGACCATCCTAAAGCACCAGCTCTCACCTTTATGCTTCCCCCGATGAGATCTGGCGGCTCTTCATCTGTTTCTAAGGCAACGTTGATGGAGGCGAAGGGGCGACTTGCCATCTGTTGCATCTCACGGAGTAGTTGCTAATTTAATAAACAGAAAAATATTATTATCATATTGTTCCAACACAAAGATGAAAAAAACATCTATCTGAGAGGTTTTACCCAATGCGAAGGGATATCAATGAACATGGAAAAATAATCTCCTGGTGTTTTAACAGGCTTAAGGGTACAGGCAGATAATGGTAAATATTCACATTACTACAACTTAGCAGGTTATTGCAAATAAACCGACACGCACAGCCTTAGCCCGACTTGTTTGTGAGGGAAAACGCATCTGCTTCAGTCTCCATAAAGCAGGTATTTATTTTTTAAGCTGTGATACCCTAGTTGTTTGTCATCACCTGTCTGGGGCATGACAGGACTCCACAGGATTTGTGGGAACCATTTTAAAATTAAACTAGCAGCCGTACGTAACTACTGTAAGAAAGAATTTGATATTTTTTATAACAGCACTAGCAAAATGCTGTCAGGCATCTATTGAATAATCATCTTTTTTTATTGTTTGTTTCCTTCCTGAACGCCGCGAATGTATCAAACGGCAAGCATGTCCTTGTTGCAATATATTTTATTAAAATAGAAAACCTTTTCCCGGGTAAATCTCTGCAAGCCTTCATGACACAAGACATCTTTTTATTGTACTCTTAAGCACTTTTAAGCATTACGATGCAGCTCCCTTTTTTTTAAGGCAAAAAAAGCCACTTCCTGTATGGCTGGGCTGGAAACAGCATTTCCATTTTAGCCGAGCTGTGGACACGCTTCTTTTTGGCTTCGGCGGCTAATCTCTAATACTAACAGCAAGCTACACAACCCGTGAATGGACGCAGAAGCCATAACCCTAATTCCCAGAAGCAACGGGTCTGATGTGACTCGGTGCCCCTATTTAATAGGGGAAGAGGCATAGACTTTGTAGAGCACATAAAAACCCAGCAGTCTTACCCTTAAGTGCAGCAACTACTTAAAACCACTTGTTGTCCGCAGCTTTACGCATTTAGCACTGCTACTCAGCTGCAGCAATACCAGTCATACTCTATTTTTAAGCAAGATTGAGCCACTACCAAATGCCCTCTGTATTTCCCACCATCACCACCCGCATTTCCCTATTAATTCCGGGCAATTCGACACTCCAAACCCTAACTCATCATTTACAGCGCTCAAAAAGCGCTGAAGAAAACACTACAAAACGCATCGTGCCCCAAATAACCCGGGCAGATAGATCGCCCGCATCCAGCACAGCAGAAGAGGACACAGCACACAGGCGAAAGGAAGATGCTGCTATCCAGCGTGCAACTCGTTTGGATACCACTAATTACATCACCGTTTTCTTGAACTCATAAACTTTCTATGGTCTTTTCTTTGCCAAGCCATCTTTTAGTTGTGGGGTATTTTTTGTGTAGAAAACTGGACGGCTGGCTCTGTAAGCTTGGGGTCCGGGTAAGGCGGCAGGAAGGCATGATGAGATCGATGCAAGTAAGCCTGGGGGGGTATATAAGCCCCTATGGTTCTCAGCCTAATAAAAAAAAAATATAAAATTTCACTGCCCTAAAAGGCAAGTGGCAAGATTTTGCTTACTTTCTGAAGGGAAAAAAAGAAAAAAAAAAAAAGGCAAAGAAAAAACACCCCTGGCATTTCGGAGCAGATTGTAGATACTGTCACAAAGCAAAAAACCCCAACGAATTCACACAAACGGAGCTGTACTAAGCATTTGCAAGCAAACTCGTGTGTAACTCACACTTGGGTAAAAGAACGCGAGGAGTTTTCGAATATTTAAAGCACACCAGCAGATTGCAGACTAAAGCAAGTGTGAAACAGATTGCTGGGTTGTTGTTCCTGCAATTGTCCCCTTCAGCTATCATAAAGCGCTTTGTTTAATGGCTATAAAATCAAAGAACAAGCTGTCCTGATGAAGATGTCCAAGGGACTTATGAACTAAAAGCTATTAGCTCTTTGAAGGAAGTTTAGTTTACGAAAGAAAATGTGCCATTTGGCAACATGACTCCTATTGAAGTCAATAGTAGCTTCAAGAAATAAAACCCTGAGCGGTGCTGTGAAGGCAGAGATACCTCCGAGTGCGACAACACGAGCAGTGGGAAAAGCAATGCCGACAGCTACGTTATTGTCTTCGTTTTCTGAACTGGCCAAGGAAAGCCATCGCTTTCCGGGTTGTCCCAAAGCCAACTGACTCTCGGCGTAACAGTGGCCAAACCAGGTAAAACCAAAGGTCCAAGATGCAACCAAAGCAGCAAATGCCTAAAGGAGAACATCCTTCTCCTAACACCGGTTTGTGGCGTAGCATAAGTCATGTTACAAAACCAATTCCCCCCCCAAATTAAGAATAAATTTGAGAAATAATTGCTCTGTAACCAGAATGTCATTCTTTCCCCCAAGGCATGCACTGCGCATGTTTAACCTGTGCACGTATATATCCTTCGATATTTGTTTGGTGTGTCAAAATTTTAATTAAAAGATTTTATTATGTTGTAAGGGACAAATTGTGGCATTTCCTCAGCCAAGACGTTGAGCATGTCATCAGAAATCAGCAGCAGTTAACATCAAGATACCCCAGAACCTGGCTTACCCTCATTCCTAATGATTGGCTTTCCGAGATTTAAAATAACGAACCTCAATACCCTTTCAAGCAAACCTTTCGTTTCTAGATCACACAATTAATAGGACAACCTGGGAATATTTTAAAGCACTTAGGTCTGAAGAGGATCTTAAAGGCAAAACGTTTGACAGGGTTGCAATAAAAACACATCAGAAAGCGTGTATTGGAACACACCACTGGCCTTTAAGTAACAGCAAACTGTGAGAACCTGCACAACTTTCATTTGCATTGATTCCCCCCCCCCCATCAGTAGAAAAACTCCTTCCAAAAAAAATCACAAGTTGAAGCAATGGGAGAATGGGAAGTGGTGAAACAACGCCTGAAGGTTCTGGTGCAACCAGACGCTAAGAGAACCTGGCAATAAACTCAACGACGGTCTATGGTGGAGGAGAAAAACAGTAGGGAGGACAGGAGACCACCGAGGTTGCTCATCTCATAGCACCCAGGACTAGAGGTACAGATCCAGGAGCAAACGGTGCAGAAATGCAGGGTTTCGTACCAGGGATTCTTTAAATTCATACATGTTGAGTAATGGATAATCCAAAATGAATAGTGTGTTACTGATGGGAGAAAAACGGCCAGAGGAATTCAGGAAAACCTTTACATGCAGTAGCACAGGCAAAAGAAAAACAGCTATTCAGGTTACCAGGTTAATTGACTAATATAACCTATGCTGTGTTTTCTGACAAGAAAAGCCCAAACATTTTATTCACGGTAATAAAGCAGTCACCGGTCTCCGTATAACCATCCTGCTACCATCCATCTCAGCAATTGCCCCCTGCAGAGTCTCTTTTATGAGCACAGGGCCACGGTAGCTTTCGGGATGGGGCTCTGATATTTTCAGCCATGAAAGGATGTCAATTTTTCCAGAAGAAAGCCACACGTTTGGGATTTTATTTGCTCCTTATAAAGAATGGCTTATATAAAAAAAATCTAACCAAACCAGCTATCTAGAACTTGTAATGAGCTCAAGTTTTTACACGAGTATTTCATCTCAATTTTCAACAGAGACGAGAAGGAAAAAAGTAGAAACTCAAGGAGGAAAAAACCACGGGTGTGCTAAGTGAACAACAGGCATGGATGAGCTTTCATTTTAAGGCAGAGTAAAAGAGAAGCAAGCAAGACCCCCAGGAAAGGGAGCAAAGTTATTTCCAGCGGACAGGACATATTCAGGCAGGGTACCCGCAGGAATGTCTGGTACCATCACACCAGTCTACGGTCGAAGGAGGTGAACTTTAGGAAGGAGAGCCAGAAAAGAGCAGTAGTCTTATCAACAGGTTTTTTCCCCAGGAAATTTGTAGATCTAATCCTTCAAGGTATTTCTGAAATTCAGATCTTTCTGGACCCATAGCTTGTTGTTTTTCGAAGCATAACTACTCTGGGCATCCTCAGGAGATAACATCTGGGTTTTAGAGGAACTTTTGCTGAAGATATTTCAACAGAGCAAGCTACCTGTTCCTTTACTTTGATGAAACAAGTACGATTAAAGGCCATCCTTTGAGGATTCATATGACAACCTTCGAGGCTGCAATGAATTTGGGATGGTGCTGCAAAGCTAAGGCTATGATCAGCCTCCCGCTGAACTGGGTTTCTACTGCCGTATTTCTGTACCACCATGGAAAAATCAAGCTGCGCTCTCTTATGAACAAGCAAAATCACCAGCTGTGTTGTCCACGCTGTCCACAGCCAACTTGAAAAACCAGGACACTGTGAAATCAGCTGTGTGTTTTGAACCGCTACCCTGTCTGTATCGCAAAAATAAACTGCTGCAATGGGCCAAATCCCAAAGACCTCACAAACAGCAGCGAGTCTAAAGAAAGTAATAGCTCCAGTGTCATGGTAAGAAAGATAAAGAAGATAAGGAAACAAACCGATTTTTACTCTTGTTGTTTAAGACATTTAGGGGGAAAAAAAAAAGATTTGGGGGCAGAACAGAATATTTGGGATTTCCCTGTATTAAGCTGAAGCATGGAGCTCTACCACGCAGAGTGTAAAGATGCTGTTCTCCAACACGGATCCAGCAACTCCAGTTGCTGTTCATTCCCGTCAACCGAAGCTAAACAGAGGGTGATAAGGAAACAGAACAAAGTTGTCTCCTTCTTCCTGACCAGTCTTTTAAACAGCATCAATTCTGCAAAGTTTTTCAAGCGTGTCAGTCCTCTTACACGTTCCCTCCAAGGCTCTGCACAACCTACGGAACACACAGTCCAATCAAATATGTAAAGGTCTCAGTGCATACACTGAGCAAAGGGTAACAAAAATCTCCCGGCAAGGCTTATTAGCTCTGGCTTGGCCACTTACTAACCGAAGTCCCAGCGATTTTGTTGAGGTCAGAGGACAGAGAGCACTCCTGTCCTTCCAAAACATACTGGGTAGAGTGGTTGCGCTGGCAGACAGGCATTTTGAGCTTATTCCTGCACATCCTGAATTGCTGTAAGAGCTTCATTTGAATCCCGAAGGTGGCTCGTCCCATTTGTGCACAAATACATTATTTGCGTATGCACGTGAACTATCAACTACCTATTTCCAGGCACCGCTGCACGATTAACTTAGAAAACCTTGTTTTGAGAACTTATTACGGGAGAGCTCTGGGACATCTGCCAAAAGCGCAGGTCGCAGGCTGCTGACAGCCAGCGTGGGAAGGGGACACCACCCTCCTGGGCTTCCCAAGGGCCTTTGGAGAAGGTGTCCTTCCCGGTGGCGGTGGCAACAGCAGCTAGATGGAGCTGCACGCCTACGTGGCCAGCAACGATGGGTGCTCAGGCATCACTGTGCATTACTTTGAAGTAACGTATATATCCTGGTGTGGGAACCTTCTCTTTACGGTGTAGTTACTTGGTGACCTTGGGGGAAAGGGGAGAAGTCAATGGAATTACCTACTCCAAAATAAAAAGGGGCATCAACAAAGAAACAAACATAGAAGATATAAATATTCCACGAAGATGAGCCATATTGTCTCAGAAATAAGTGATTTAAAGCATTTAGCTACAATTACATTAACTACCATGTAAGTCAACAAACAAACAATTTTCTCTGACACTTCCATCATCACTGAAAATTAAGTTTTTAAGCCCCTAGAGCAGTGCACATATTAATGTTAGCTAATTAGTTTTGTAACTGACTTTGCAGGCTATGTTGAAAGAGAGAGGAGGAGAGAATTAATGTTCAAATGCTTCTCAACAGGCATTTCCACACTTCAAAACTATAACAAACCAGAAAGCAAAGCTGCTGGGAAGTTGCCTCATGCTGAAATGACAGAAGATATTTAATTCAGGGCTGATTAAGATAAGTTATTCATCATAATCATGCCCAGTAGGAGGGCACAGAAAACCTGACCTTTAATAAGCAGAATAAGATATCATTTCTTTTTAAAAGACCAGAAGTATATAGTCCATGCAGACTAAAATATACACCAATACCAGATAATTACACAATAGCCGAGCGCACCGTTGATTGACTGGAGCTCTTCTAGCATAATTACACAACGCTGCTTCTCTCCCTGATTTTTCCAAATAGCTAAATTAGATACCTGTACCACTGATTCCTATCATCAGAGAGAGACCTTGGAGTCTGAAATGACAAGAGCCTCAATATACATACAGTTGTGGGCTTTTTTAAACGAGGCTGAACTCTCCTAGAGCTAGACTTGATAGTCTAGCTTCATCATCGTAAATACCAGCCAACAGTTCTTTTTTGGGATACACTAAAACCAACTTGATTCTCTAGCGGCAACAGCACTAAAGACTATGCGAGAAAAGCTCAGCTGGATGCCAGCATTGCGTATGGGATTGCCAACGTGATACGATGGTGTCCTACGCAGACGTATTAAAGCTACAAATGGTCAGCTGTAACTGGCCATCTGCAAGTTCCACCAGAGCTGAGCTCAATTAGGCACAGAAGTGACAGTAGCATGTTCAAACGAAAATGGACCATCAACTTTCCCCTGAGCCGGAATCTCTTGTCAACATTAATATTTTGGGATGTTTTTCCTCTTCAGGGTATCTCTTATTTCTGCTATAATTTCCTTCAGTTGGTGACCAAAGCCACATAGATCACTGCAGAGAGCACGCAGCATTTGCATTTTGGAAAAAGCCTACAGGCAGTACGCGTTGGTTCCCATTCATAGATTTTAAATTTAGGCATAGCGGAAAAAGTTATGATTATTTGATCTGACCTCCTGCATAGTACAAGCCACCAAACTGCACCATGTGATTTCCACAAGCATGTGACTTGGATTGACCTAGAAAAGATCCTTCCAGAAGCACTCAAACTCTGATCTGAGAGCCATGCTTGTAAAAAAAAATGTTGGCATTGCTACTCTCGCCGTTAAAAAGAGAAGAAAAACAAAAAAACAAAACAGCTTTTGACTTTTTTACCCCCAGTTGCAGGCACTGGGTGTTATGCCTTTGGGTGATCGTTAAGGAGACCCTCATCCCATCATGAATCTTCTATGATTCCTTTTCACAGACACTGACTCACATCATCAAATCTCAATATGTTCTTCCTTGGATAAAATGAGTAATTTGTGATGCTTTAGTCTCTCGCTTATCTTCCAGATAACAAATTAATCTTGCAGTGTTGTTCTGTACCATCTGCAACACTCGAGACATTGCTGAGACCAGAGTGGACGCAGTACTCCAATAACCGGTTACACACAACGCTAACACTATGCTCTTATTTTATTCCTCTACTTATAAACGCAGGAACTGGGAATTTCCGTACACTTATTAATTCACCACGGCCACCATAATTTCAGTCTATTTTCCAGGGAACAAGTATTCTGGGTAGTAAACCCACTCTAACTGTTTAAAAAAAATACATACAGAGGCTTACGTTTCACCTTGATGAGACAACCGAGTGGGCTGACCATGTAATCTAGGCCTCCGTAGAAGTTATCTGCTTGCCGTGATTTCTCACTCTTCCAATCCATGTTTCCTCTACAAACTACACCAACAAGTTAATATTTTCGTCTCAGCTGACAGACGCTGAATAGCACTGTTGGTGCTATCGAACAAGAAGGTCCCCGTGCCAAACGACTGCTGGGAGCTTGGAGAATACAGCAGCAAAGTTCGGCACCAGCACATCTCGTTTCTTACGAGCCCTCCAAAGCACCTGTGACTGCCCAAATTTAGGGACATTTGTAGCCTGACCTTTTAACGTTCTTGCATAAAGCCAATACCAGATCCTTCCAAGACACCACTGGAGACTCTAGACAGCGATGAAGATCCTGATTTACAATTACAGTTTCAAAATATTCCAATCCTGAATCCTTTTCTTTGACAAAGGATACCCTAAATCACAGTCTAAGAGAGAAGATATTGAGAGATAAATGAAATACTAACAGGTGAGAGCAGGAAGGGGAAGAAAACGAAGGCAGTGCAATAAATAATACACAGCACACATCCCTTGGAAAGTCTTTGCTGTAAAAATGAATGCAGAAACCCGCCTGCCTAAATGGTATTCAGTGTTCACGGGTGTTACAGCAGAGGATGCCAGTGAAAAAAGAAGTGCTGCTACATTTTGAATACACTTGGGAGGGAAAAAGGTTTCAGCAATGAGGTCAGGAAGGAGAAGGATAATCCCTGCAGTAAATCAATACACAAAACCCATCCTGAATAATTTGGGCAGCGCACAGAGTAAAAACGTTCAGTCCTGGATAGCCTTGGCAAGAAAGGAGGTGAAATGTAGACAATTTTATGTATGTTAAGGGTGCAGCTGAGCTCTAGATGCCCAAATGTAGTTATCTCCGTACGTGTTTGGTGCTCGTGCTCCCAGCACATCCCAATGGGGCACGGAGAGCGATCCAGCTGACCCTCACGCAGACAGTTACACTGAGTCGACCAAATGACTATCCACGCTCCATTTGCTGGAAATGTTAAGAGGAGCTATTTCTTGCTCAAAGTGGAGGAGAAGCAGCAGACTGAGGGTGAAGAGAATAGGACGTGGATGCTAAAATAAAACAATAGGACAGAAAATTCACGACAGCAGATGGGCATATTAAATTTCTAATGCCACTCTCGTATTTTGTGCATTACTCTCTATTACCACCTTGATACATTTAACGTGTCATTTTCTAGAGACAAGATAGAAAGGTTTCCTGTCCCTATTTCCTAATGACATTCACCTCACCCTAAGCCTCCTATAAAAGCTGCCTTTTTATTTCCATTTTCCCTCTTTAAGATGTCTGAAGATACTTAAACTCGGTGCTCACTGGAGAGGGAATAAACACACAATTTACAATCCCATCTCCTCTATGCCTGATATGACACAAATCGTTCCCATTTTTACTTCAGGTCAAGTTTTATACTCTGCAAGGCCTGAACTTTTGCTCAGTGCTCCAAACTCATTTTCCGACAACTAGACACTTGATACGCCGTGTTTGCACACCCAAAAGACCTTTTAGCCTTAAGGCTGAGGAACATCAGCACTGGCATGTGCAAGCAGCCGGTCAAAGAGGATTAGCTGCAGAAAGGGGAAAAAAAAAAAGGTCAGGGGAATGTTACATATTTTACAAGATCCTGATGCAGATTCTGGATTTGTAGTACACTGCTTTCTCAGTCAGGAGTAACGCAAATGTGGTTTCACCAAATGATGATGCTCTGTTCCACTAACCTGCTACACCACGCACAGCTGTACAACTTCTCCCAGCACATTTTCCAAGCAACGCTGTCTGAATAATTTCGACTACTACACCTTTCAACGCACTCCCTTTTCTGTCCTGTACATATCTCAGATTAAGCTTCAGCTATCTGCTTTTCACTCTGCACTGCGATAAGAAGTTAGGCACTGGCAGTGCTTATATTGGAAGCAGAAGTGATTGATAGCCGGGAATTACCTGCAGATTGCATTATATCTTTCTTACTTTTGGGTTAAGATTAGAGAACACGTGCAGAATTACTCCAGCACAACGCATGGGAGACAGGCAACTGTAACTTGACGACTTCTAAAAATATAGCTCAAACCAGAGAAATCTCTTCCTGCAGGGCTGCAGCATATATTAACTTGAAGTTTACAATATGCTGTCTGAATCGGGTGCCCTGCCACTGCTGCTTAGGCACCTCTCCTTTCACCCTGCCACTAAATGGTAATATGGTGGGAGGAGGTGGTCTCCATCAGCTGTGTCAGCAGTTTATAGAGGGAAAACAAGTGATAAAACAAAACCTGGTTTTCCCAGTCCAGCCTGCAAACTCTGTAACCCCAAACTCCTGTAAGGGTAATGGAGAAAACCAAAGAGAGCAGCCACCTCCAAAGGAAGGAAGAATGGCAAATCTCAAAATCACACGCTTCGGAAACATCCTCAGAACAGAGGGGTATACTTGTGTATACTTAAAACTTGCAGTGTAGCAAACTGCTATTAATCATTATTTTAACTACTAACATTTAGAGAGAGCCTTGATAGGATTTATCGAGAGTCCATATAAAAAATAACCCTGCAAGCTATAAAATCATCTTAGATAATATCAAAAAGTCAAAGAATTTTTGGGCAGACTTTTGTTTCTGGAGACAGTCTTTATTAAGATATCTAATAATGGCACGGCCAAGATTTAAAAGTTTCCTCAAGTTTTACAAGTATTCTAACAAAAGAGGAATGGAATAGCAGAGGTCTATGAGCTACAAGATAGAGTCACTAGATGTAAAGAAAGAGCAAGACAAATAACAGCAAAAGACAGGAATCTGCCAGGAAAAGAACACACTGATGAACTGCCTGTCAAATAGCCACACACGTAAACTGAATTTAAGACTAAAACATGCCAATATGTTGCTAGGACTCCAGCTTTTTTCCTTAAAACATGCATCAGTCTGAAAGTAACTTAATTTATAGAGACATTTTTCATTTAGGGCACTGCTGAAATATTTTAACTGAGCTCCAAAGCACAGTGTTTACTTCTCAGTCTATATTCCTTATACATTCCTAGATAACTTTTAACCTCAGGAGCCAACAGGGAATGTTATGCTGACTCCAGCTTACTTTCTTGCCAAGAAAGTGAGAAGGAAAAAACCAGTCGCCCTCGTCAAAATTTATCTACCTTCAGAGAATACGGAAAACCTCAAAGACAAATTATTTCAAAGATTAAGGGTTATCTGTTTGAAAACCACTGATTATATTACGCATTTGAGTTCACTAGTAAGAGCAAAAACATCTGAAGCAGAAAGAGGAAGAAGAGGAAAAGAGTTATCAGACATCATCCTGCTTTATTATAAGAAAGGAGATCCTCGGATTGAATAAATTTATACTATTCCCACCACCGCCCTGGAAAGTACAACCAGATACAGATTTTTGAAGCTATGCAAGAAACAGGCACTTGCACAGAATTTCAGCACCGTAAAAATTAATCCCCAGAATACTCTTGATCAACTACTAAGTATGAGTAAAACACTCTTGAACAGAACAGTTAACACGGCTGGGTGCCTGCAGCTGCCAAGAGCTTCATCCCAGCACGAGAGCCAGGAGGAGAATCTATGGGCATGGGTGGATTTCACTCTCAAATCCCAAAGCAGAGGAGAAACACACCACAGTCCTTAGGGAAAGATACCCGCTCTTGGGTGACGACGTATAGACGCTTCCATATAGAAAAAGCACCTGGACTCACTTGAAAAAAAGTCTGGCTTCTCTCATTCGTGCACAACAGACTGCACAAGACAAAGCTCCTAAAAATAATCCCAGGCGCAGCCCAGCCTAACCTCTGCTATATTTGTACATCATACAGGGCTCTGCCTTCCATGCTTTTCGTGCTTACCACAGCAAGAAAACCCCAGGAACGTGTGGTCGTCCGCCTTGCAGCACACAGGATTTGCTTCTCTACACAGCTCTACTATACATTTTACTGCATTTATGCTTAAAAATTAGAAATAAGGACACATTCTTTATGCTACTGAGTGACAGCATATTGGCCATCCTATCTCGGTCACGCTGCGTGCTTAGGGTGTAACATGAAATTAGCTTCCATTGCGAAGCAGGAAAAAAGGGTGGTGAAAAAAAATCAGCAAATGCATCAGGGATAAACAAGGAGGAACCATATTTTAGGGGGTGTAAAGCACATTTTTTTACATCCTGCAAACAAGAAAAAGTTGGGAAACTGGTATGGCCCATGGCTAGGTGAGGAGGAGAAAGCTCTGGCACTAGAAGTTGCCTTTTTAGGTAGTACGCTACAGCTTTCCCAGGCGTGGGTGTCTTCTCCCACCTTTCTCTTACGCTACTATGTGGCAGGGAATAAGAAAACAACCACGCCAAAACATTTAGATAAGCTTTTAATTTGAAAATGGGAATTAGCCTTTTTTTTTAGCAGCTTTTTTTTTTGAAGCAGGAGCTAATGTGGTTCAGAGCTTCAGCGCAGAAACTTCCTCTTTCAAAACAGATGGAAAGAATCTCCTAATTTGCGGTGGTTTTGTATTTATGCTGTCAAGAACCCGAGTTCTAGGAACGTAGGACATTCACCCCTCTTTTTTTTGTGCTTCGCAGAAACTGCAGCATCAGGAGACTAAAATAGCATCATTTGTCACTGAAACTGTAACCAAAAGTACACTATTATAAATCCCCAGACAGAAGCATTTATAGATTAGTGGAGCTTATCCTTAACCGAAGGTTAATGCTGTGCATACGTGAATAAATACAAGAGCGAACTACTATAAAAAAGTCATTTAAGAGATAGCATTCAATTTTGTCATTTCAACCTCTCTTCGTCGTGATGCCCAGCAACTTTGTTTAATCTTCCAAACCACAGCTGCCACCAGGAGCAAAGACAGGAAACAACTGTAAAGGAAAAAAAAAAGAAAAATATCTTATTGTCCTTGTTCGTAACGTAACGGCAGCTGAAAAACTCTAACAAATAAAAAAAACCACCCTAGACTAAAAGTTCATATAATACTTAGAGGTACTTTGATGGAAGATAATACAGCAGTGCAAAATGTTTTGCACAGTTCGGTGCTCATGACACCTGGTGAGGAACGATGTACCTCTATTTTCAGAGAAAACTCTTGTTCCAAAGTTACCTGCGTGACCTCCTTATAGGACATCCACCAATTTTCACCAGGAAATCAGAACAGTAAGGCCAAAAGATTTAATCAAATCGGAAAAGCCTGTATTGACTGTCTTTGGCGATATTTAAAGTGAGAGGATAACCCAAAAAAGAAAAGCCTTGAAAGAAGCAGAGAAAATGGATTATTTTTTCTTTTCCAAATTACAAAAATAAGATAAAGTGTATGGTAGTTGGATTCCTTTAACTGGCTGTTGCAGAACTACAGGCATTTCTTGATTTCCCCAAATCTATATTGCTTTTCTGAAATCTAAAGAGGAGAAAAGGATGAATAGATTTATCAACTGCTAGCGAAAATGCAAAGAAGCAGATTTAACAAAAAGCAGTTATAATAATAATAAGAATAATAAAAGCTGACTATTGACAGTTACGATCTTATCACACTGAATACTTAATGAGCAACTTCAAGGCACACAAGCTTTCTAAGACTAAAATTTTTCTTTTTATATATCTGAACCCCAGTGAACGCTTCTCTTCTCAAGTACCGCACTGACGGGTAAGAGAAAATGTCTCCAAACCTCCTTCCCCACGCTCTAGCGTATATTGAAAGAGAGTGCTTAAAGGAAGATGAACCAGAATAGAAGACTTATTTCCTAAAGCACACTATTTACGCCGACCGCTGTGCTCTGCATGCTCGAACAGGGATTTCTGTTGAAGGGGGAACCAGCGTGCCCATCTCCCTGCCTCTGGGCACGGCTCGGTTCTCGTCATTCTGGGGCTCCCAATGGAGACCTACAGCCATGCGGGAACGACTACGCTGGGAGGAAGACTGCGACCGCTCAATATTCCCTGCCTTCGAAAACAAACTCAGGTCTGCTTCCAAAAATCAATCCTTTTTGCAGATCCCCAAACCTCCCATTTCCAAACAACCCCGTGGTTTCCACTGTGCCCTACTCATACAAACGTCCATCACCTCGATGATGACTTCTACTTGGACGTGGAGCCACTGTTGCGCTGCTGACCGAATAAACGTAGCTTATGATGGCGGATGGCATCTCATCCCACCAGTTCCCTGGGGTCCCCTCCATAAACGCCGTGCCGTTTGCCTCGTACGAGCTGCGAGGGACTGTGTATTTTCTCCTTCAAGCACTACTTCAACAACTGGGAGTCCTACTCCGCAACAGCAAATTCTTTAGCAGAGTAGTGCAAAGACTTGGAAATATTTATCATTAAAAAAAGGATAGACAGCAGGAACCATTCCCTGAGATGCAGAAGGAGGAGGGCCTGTTTCTGATCGCATATCGCTATCCATAGCCTATATATTATGAAAACTGCGTGTGATCGGGCACCGAACGCGCAAGGGGCAGCCAGTAGGCAACGTGATTATATTTTTCAGGCTTAGATGTGTATAGAAATATGTTTTCCTATCATATACTATATGATAGGAAAAAATTGGCACTTGCATGACTTCAGCATTAAAACGTCTGCACAGCTTTTAAAGACTCCTACGGTGCCTATTTCTTTATAAATTTAAGCAGGATCACGGAGAGATTTGTTTGGCCTTTTTCATTTTAAGAGGTATGTATTCCAAATCACTTCCCCCACATTTTCTCTAAATATTAAAATCTGACATTATTTCACTGTAAAAGCCTGGCCATTTTTCTGCAAACACAAACAGTTTAGACAAGCACTTTTAACGGCTATTTTATTTTCCTTTTTGAGAGGTACTGGATTATTACTGACTTTTGCAGTAAAAAACAATGTGCCCCCATTAACTAGTAATGCATATACATTAAATCTTTAATTGCTATTTTGGTACAGAAGCTGTCCTGGTTTCAGCTGGGATAGAGTTAATTTTCTTCCCAGTAGCTGGTATAGTGCTGTGCTTTGGATTTAGCATGAGAAGAATGTGATAACACACTGATGGTTTAGTTGTTGCTCAGTAATGCTTGCACTGGTCAAGGACTCTTCAGCTTCCCATGCTCTGCCGGGCGCACAAGAAGCTGGGAGGGGGCACAGCCAAACTGGCCAAAGGGCTATTCCATACCATACGACGTCACGCCCAGTATATAAACTGGAGGAGTTGGCCGGGGTCAGTGATCGCTGCTCGGGGACTGGCTGGGTGTCGGTCGGCGGGTGGTGAGCGGTGGGTGGTCCTACTCCCCACCTGTACGGACCAGTGTCTCAGCCATTAGGAGTCAGCGCTCTTCTGCTCAAGAGAGAGGATGTAGAGGGTACAGACCATGGGGTACCCTACGGTTTTACCTGCGTGACCACGGAGAGGACATGAGGAAGTGGGATGGAAAACCCACCTCGACCCTAGAGGCACGGGTACGTGAGTTGCAAGGAAAAACAATCACACAAGGAGGATCTTCCAGGAAAATTGCTGCTCCGGTTTCCAGCGGACAGTTCCCCAGACAGAGTAGAAGGGCTGATCTTACTCCTGATTTTAATGAAGGAACTCTTGACTCGCATTTACAAGAATTGGGTAATGAATACTATGACCAGGATTAGGGCGGCCCTGCCTCCAGCCAGGTGGAGGAAAGGGACAACCGGGTTTACTGGGCCGTGTGGATTCGATGGCCTGGCACATCAGACCCACAGGAGTATAAAGCTCTGGTAGACACGGGTGCACAGTGCACCCCGATGCCGTCAAGCCATACAGGGGCAGAACCCATCTGTATTTCTGGAGTGACAGGGGGATCCCAACAGCTGACTGTACTGGAGGCCGACGTGAGTCTAACTGGGAATGAGGGGCAAAAGCACCCCATTGGGACTGGCCCAGAGGCTCCGTGCATCCTTGGCATAGACTGCCTCAGGAGAGGGTATTTCAAGGACCCAAAAGGGTACCGGTGGGCTTTTGGGATAGCTGCCTTGGAGACGGAGGAAATTAAACAGCTGTCCACCCCGCCCGGTCTTTCAGAAGACCCTTCTGTTGTGGGGTTGCTGAGGGTTGGAGAACAACAGGTGCCCATCGCCACCACAACGGTGCACCAGCCTCAATATCGCACCAACCGAGACTCCCTGACTCCCATCCATACTGATTCATCGACTGGAGAGCCCAGGAGTGATCAGTAAGACTCGTTCACCCTTTAACAGTCCCATATGGCCAGTGCAAAAGTCTAATGGAGAGCGGAGACTGACAGTAGACTATCATGGCCTGAATGAAGTCACGCCGCCGCTGAGTGCTGCCGTGCCGGACATGCTGGAACTGCAACACGAACTGGAGTCAAAAGCAGCCCAATGGTATGCTACAATTGATATCGCTAATGCGTTTTTCTCAATCCCTTTGGCAGCAGAGTGCAGGCCACAGTTTGCTTTCACTTGGAGGGGCGTTCAGTACACCTGGAATCGACTGCCCCAGGGGTGGAAGCACAGCCCCACCATTGGCCATGGACTGATCCAGACGGCACTGGAACAGGGTGAAGCTCCAGAACACCTGCAATACATTGATGACATTATCGTGTGGGGCAATACAGCAGAAGTTTTTGAGAAAGGGAAGAAAATAGTCCAAATCCTTCTGAAAGCCGGCTTTGCCATAAAACAAAGTAAGGTCAAGGGACCTACACAACAGATCCAGCTTTTAGAAATAAAATGGCAAGATGGACGTCATCAGATCCCAATGGGTGTGATTAACAAAATAACAGCCATGTCTGCACCAACTAGCAAAAAGGAAACACAAACTTTCTTAGGCGTTGTGGGTTTTTGGAGAATGCATATTCCAAATTACAGTTTGATTGTAAGGCCTCCCTGTGAAGTGACCCGGAAGAAGAACGATTTCAAATGGGGCCCTGAGCAACGACAAGCCTTCGAACAAATTAAACGGGAGATAGTTCATGCAGTAGCCCTTGGGCCAGTCCGGGCAGGGCCAGATGTACAAAACGTGCCCTAAACCGCAGCCGGGGAGAATGGCCCTACCTGGAGCCTCTGGCAGAAAGCACCAGGGGAGACTTGAGGTTGACTCCTAGGATTTTGGAGTCGGGGATACAGAGGATCCGAGGCTCGCTATGCTCCAACTGAAAAAGAGATACTGGCAGCATATGAAGGGATTCGAGCTGCTTCAGAAGTGGTTGGTACTGAAGCACGGCTCCTCCCAGCACCCCGGCTGCCGGTGCTGGGCTGGGTGTTCAAAGGGAGGGTCCCCTCTACACATCATGCAACTGATGCTACGTGGAGTAAGCAGGTCGCACACTATGGGCTCCGATAGGAAACCCCAGTCGCCCAGGAATCTTGGAAGTGATCATGGACTGGCCAGAAGGCAAAGATTTCGGAATATCACCAGAGGAGGAAGTACCATGTGCTGAGGAGGCCCCACTGTACAGTAAACTACCAGAAAATGAGAAGCAATACGCCCTGTTCACTGATGGGTCCTGTCGTCTTGTAGGAAAGCATCGGAGGTGGAAAGCTGCTGTATGGAGTCCTATACAACAAGTTACAGAAACTGCTGAGGGAGACGGTGAATCGGGTCAATTTGCAGAACTAAAGACCATCCGGTTGGCTTTAGACATTGCTGAACGAGAAAAGTGGCCAGTGCTCTGTCTCTATACTGACTCATGGATGGTGGCAAATGTCCCATGGGGGTGGTTACAGCAATGGAAGCAGAGCAACTGGCAGCACAGGGGCAAACCCATCTGGGCTGCCGTGTTGTGGCAAAATATTGCTGCCCGGGTTGAGAACCTGGTTGTAAAAGTACATCACGTAGATGCTCGCTCACGTACCCAAGAGTCGGGCCACTGAAGAACATCAAAACAACCTGCAGGTGGATCAGGCTGCTCAGATTGAAGTGGCTCAGGTGGACCTGGACTGGCAACATAATTTATAGCTCAGTGGGCCCATGACACCTCAGGTCATTAAGGAAGAGATGCAACATATAGATGGGCTCGTGATCGAGGGGTGGACTTAACCATGGACACTATTGCACAGGTTATCCATGTACATGAAACATGCGCTGCAATCAAACAAGCAAGCGGTTAAAGCCTCTGTGGTATGGAGGGCGATGGCTGAAATATAAATATGGGGAGGCCTGGCAGATCGATTATCTCACACTCCCACGAACCCACCAAGGCAAGCGCCATGTGCTTACAACAGTGGAAGCAACCACCGGATGGCTGGAAACATATCCTGTGCCCCATGCCACTGCCCGGAACACTCTCCTGGGCCTTGCAAAGCAAGTCCTACGGCGCCGTGGCACCCCAGAGAGAACTGAGTCAGACAACGGGACTCATTTCCAAAACAACCTCATAGACACCTGGGCCAAAAAGCAGGGCATTGAGTGGGTAGATCACATCCCCTGTCATGCACCAGCCTCCGGGAAAATCAAACGATACAATGGGCTGTTAAAGACTCCACTGGGAAGAGTGGGTGCTGGGACATTCAAACACTGGGATACACATTTAGCAAAGGCCACCTGGTTAGTCAACATTTGGGGATCTGCCAATCGAGCTGGCCCTGCCCAATCAAAACTTTTAAGTCTTGTGGAGGGGGATAAAGTCCCTGTAGTGCACATAAAAAATATGCTGGGGAACACAGTCTGGGTTACTCCTGCCTCAGGCAAAGGCAAACCCATTCATGGGATTGCTTTTGCTCAAGGACCTGGGTGCACTTGGTGGCTGATGTGGGAGGATGGGGAATTCCGATGTGTACCTCAAGGGGATTTAATTTTAGGTGAAAAGACCCAATGAACTGAACAGTATGATGTTAATTGCTATATAATACTGTATGTCATCACTTTATTGGTGCTATATACCATATCAATGGTATTACAGTAAGAATCACCCAGATTAATAAAGAATGAACTTTGATGAAACTGAGCAAAGTGTAGCGGTGATGGAACCAGAACTGGCTTCAGCATGCAACAATCCAACACCATCTCTCCTGCCCCGAAGGACTGTTATGACAGATGGAGCCCAAAGTCATGGACTAAATGAACTCAACGGACATTTTAGAGGGATGGCCCATGGACCAAGGCAATGATAGCTGTGTGTTTATATCAGAAGACAGGGAAAAGTGGTGGTGATTAATTGGGATGTATTAGAAAGGGTAGGACCTGGGCATGACATAGATGGTACAGAATAAGGGGTGGATACTGTCCTGGTTTTTTTACTGTACTGGCTGGGATAGAGTTAATTTTCTTCCTAGTAGCTGGTATAGTGCTGTGCTTTGGATTTAGCATGAGAAGAATGTGATAACACACTGATGGTTTAGTTGTTGCTCAGTAATGCTTGCACTGGTCAAGGACTCTTCAGCTTCCCATGCTCTGCCGGGCGCACAAGAAGCTGGGAGGGGGCACAGCCAAACTGGCCAAAGGGCTATTCCATACCATACGACGTCACGCCCAGTATATAAACTGGGGGAGTTGGCCGGGAGCAGCGATCGCTGCTCGGGGACTGGCTGGGCATCAGTTGATGGGTGGCGAGCAGTTGCATCACTGTTTTTTTCCTTGGGTTTTGTTCCTCTCTCTCTCTCTTTTGTCATTTTCCTTTTCATTACAATTTATTATTATTTTCTTTATTTCAATTATTAAACTGTTCTTATCTCAACACACAAGTATTTTCTTACTTTTGCTCTTCCGATTCTCTCCCCCATCCCAGCGGCAGGGGAGAAGGGTGAGAGAGCGGCTGGGTGGTGCTTGGTTGCCAACTGGGGCTAAACCACAGCAGAAGCTAACACGCGTTATTGATAATTGAGGATTTTATACCTTCAGCTTTCCCCTTCTTTCCCAAAGCTCCCTGCCACTGTGTTAAGTGCAACAGCAGACTATCTGTACTACCTGGAAACAGTATTTCTCTCCTCGACAAAGTCACGTTTGGACTAGATGGATTTTCACTTTTGCCACACTTGAACAGGCACAAGTGAATGATGGACGAGCAGAATTTTTTGAGTACCCACATTTGTCTTGGGAGTCCTGGTAGCTCCCCATGGCATGAATCCCACCACACTTAAGTCAATGGCTTTGGTAAGCTTTTTTCTTCTTTTAAGCTCCCTTTTCCTCAAAGAAACTTTTCTAAAGTTTTCGAAGAAAGTTTTTCTAAAATGCAACGTTTGCTTTATCTCTGAGGCCCAAAGAGGACAGTGCTCCCTGAAGAGCAAAAATCCAAAATGTATCCATGCAAAACCAGCACAGCTAAGACCATGAGCTAAATCTTTGGTTTGCTTTGTTTTCAGTAACATTTTAACATCAGTATACAAATGGAGGGTGGAAATAAAAACAAAATCTGCAAGGCAGCAGGGAAGACTGTTCCTGGCTCCACATTTAATTTGACCGTGAAAACAACAATATTCAAAACATCTGCAGGAGTCCCCAGGACAGGCTGCCAAAGCGCGACGCCTGCCAGGCAATCGCGTTCACGTCATGACTCCAGCGAGAATTTTCATCTCAGGATAAAGCATTTTAGATGCCGCTTATGGGCAACAGCTACTGCCATGGCGTATCTGAGTCTACCTCCTCATTACCCCTTTATTTGCGGAAAGGAGATGGAAGTCCAAAGGGCAGAGGGAAAGGGCCAGACGCTTTGTCAATCTCCAGCACCTCTGTGTTATAAAGGCCCATTTCAGAGAGATTTACCTTCAGGAGGAGTTTCTCAGGAGGTCAAGCATACAGATGAAGCTGCTTTGTGCCATGCACAACCAGCAAAGTGAAGGAGATCTCCACCTTTCTGTAGGTGACTCTTACAAGATGTATGGGCTCCATTCACACGTATCTAGCAGACAGCACCAGGAACATACACACCGAACTGAAGATACACGTCAAAACATGCTGAACTCCTATGAGGATGGCTCTTTTTTAGGAAAAATGTGACCTCAGCGAGTTGTAAATGTCAGATATGGAGTACTTATTTTCGGTTGATTTGAACACAGCGTCTCCCTACATAGTCATTTACTCCCTTGGAGAAGAATGCTAGAGCGGAGAACTAAGAGGATCACCTTTATCCTTATGTGAAATCCCCTTTTCGAAACGCAACATTGCACAAGATTGTACGTGCCAGAGTCTTTCACAGGTTTCTCTTTCCTGCCTCACTTCTGGCACCACAGCCAAGACGTTCTGAAGAAAGCACAGAGAGGAATTAACAATTAAAGACTAATAAAAACTCCTTCTAAAAGGCTCACCACAGTACCCTGTATTTCAAAGGAACAGCACCATACATCTTTGTACCGTCACAAGGAGGCAGCAAATACCCACAAAAGCTGTAAAGCCACTAAGGAAATATATTTTCCCCCTTGCACTACCTCCCCTTGGCAGTACTCGGGGAGGAATAAAAGGCAGCGCCTGCTTGCTGGGCTGCAGTCCATCACTCGCTGGAAGAGCCCCAGGGGGAGAGCGAAGTCAAGATCTATCTGCTGGGTATACTCAGCCTAAACCATCCTGAAGAAAGTTAAAAAGACCTGTCTTCACCTCAGTAGCTTTAAAGCAGCTTTTTTTCCCCCCATATCTTCTCTTGGAAAGCAACTGTGTAAATATGGAAGCAGCGGAAAGAAACAGCTGCATGGAAGGAGAGCCGTGTTGGAAATGCTTTGGAGTGAAAGTCTACAGTTGGCAGAGTCCTCGCCAAACGCCGTGCTCTGCCCTGCTTTCTCCCGAACAGCCTCAGCGCTCGCTCTGCCAGCTACAAATATCCACCCCTTTCCAAATGGCTTTAAAAATAAACCTTCGCTGCAGGACTTGCTTTACCTTCTCCTTCTGTTTCTTTCTCCTCCAAAAATAATAGCCTACCAAGAGCCTCCTTCATCCCTGAAATCCACTGTTCATTCAAGTCTTCTCTCTACACCTCCTCCCATCTCAAACAACGCTTTTGTATCGTTTCTCCTCATCTCTCTCTCTGAAAAGAAGGTAAAGGGGAGAGAAATGTTCCTGGGCTGTAGCATCCCAGCATAGCCCGTATGGAGTCCTGCAGATGTCCCGTACAGGAGAAGCAGCACATCCAATAGCTGTATCTGAACTATCAGCTGTTGGATTTCTGTTTGCCTAAGGCCAGTAATGAGCCCAGCTTGAGAGCAGTTCAATTTTTCCAATAGGAAAAGAGGAAACCAGAAAACTCAGATGTGAAACCAGACTGGAAGGAAAAAGAGCCATCTAGAGACATCTAACACCCCTGGAGATTTTTTCGTCCCATGGAAATTTGAACATGACTCCTCATTTGGGTCAGGTTCCACCAAATGCAGCTTTCATTGGCCTATACAAGCTATAAAAGTTTATGCTCATGCAGCATAAATATTGCAATAAAAGGAGAAGTTACATTTACATTTTATGGACAATACTCCATTTGATAAATAGCTCAATTAAATAATTCTTAATTATTTATTAGATTATTTAAGTACAGTAAATGAGCAACATGGTTATAAGTAATCTCCCCTCAGTTGGCCTCAACACATGCATTAATCATTCGTTGATAAGCCTTCAGCGCTCTTTATGCCACGGGGTATTCCCACCCTGACACAAAAATCCGAACTTAAACACCCTGTCTGATTTTATTCTGTACTCTAAGCTCCTTTTCGTAGCAGAGAGGATATTCTCGCCACTCCAGGTATCCTTAAAGCTCTTCAAACAAGTACACTTTCATTTTTAAATGGCTGGAAAACTTCATCAGCGCTTTGATACGATGTGTTCTCATGAGGAGAGAAGAAAATCCATCTGGCATATTAGGGCCCAATTATTAAACTCTCCTACAGTGTTTACCAACATCAGAATTGCTAGTAAAAAATGGCAGTTTTAAATGCCAAAATATACAGCAGCTTCAATACTAATATGCTTTAACGTATATAGGTCACTTAATAATTTCAGAAAGCACTGCAATGATTACTAGAAACCCATCCCAAATTATTTTGATGAATTGGAGGCTATTTAAGTGCTATTTAGAAGTAAATTTTAAGATGCTGGAGAGTTATAGGACACATTTTTAAGTACTCGATGCATTAAACCTCAAAATAATTGGAACAAGTACATAATGCTGAAGGAGCGCACAGGATTTGCACAGTTGGCCTTTGCCAAACAGCTATCTGCCGCCAACAGCAAACCAACAGATCCCATCTACACATTAATGACCTTACCTTTCTGCTGAAGATGGCACCAAGGTTTAACAAGCCACAACCCACCTTATTTGCTGCAGGTGATACTATTTTTGTGTCTGTTTTAAAAATCTACTTATTTGCTAGCATAACCAATGTGACGCCCTGTAAAATCGTGGCAGCTTCCATAAAGACAAGATCAGTCTAAAGAGAGATTTGAGGTCTTTTGGGAAAGCAGGTATTAATATATTTGTCTGGGGTTTTGTTTGTTTGTTTTGGGGTTTGTATTTGGTTTTGTTTTGCTTTTTAGGGTTTAGATTTGCAAGTCCTTCTGTGCTATCACAAAGGGGGTAACATTAAATAAAGGGAAAAAGTCATCTTGCAGGTCTACAAGACGGAGCTTTAAGTAAACACACCAAAAATCACAGGACACATGATGAAACTGGAATGGAAATCAGTGTTATTTTGACCTGTGTTTTGAAGGTTTTTCCCTCATACTATTTTCAGGCATGAGAACAAGTTACTCTGAAGGCAGGGACGTCTGAGCAGGCTGTAGCTACGAGTGGGACTGGGGACCAAGCATGGCATTGGCCCTGTAGACTCCTTCCATTCTCAGTTCTCCTCCTCTGTAGTCTCTGCACTAACCTGGTCCTCTTGTCAGGTCAACTCATGAGAAATACCCAGATGAATTACAGTCCGTGGAGAGCTACGTGGCTCACCCTAAAGTGGACACCTATGTCTGGTAACTGAACTGCTCTTTGGTGTCCATCACCTGCACTGACCAGAAGAGCTTCGACACAACACACACAGAAACCTAAATTAAGGTGTCAAAGCTATAAACTAAGTCCCACTCAATAAAAGTTTAAAAACCCAAAGTGCTTGTATCACACCCCAAACCACTACGTTGTCATAGGAGACTTTAGAGGCCAAAAGCATGAATGGGCACAGATAATGATGGGACTAATTAACGGAGGAGAAACCAAATGGCCTCACTGCTCTGGTCCACACGTGACCATTGTGGAGGACAAAGTAGAGAGCGATGAGGACAACATGGAAAGAAGGAAGTCACGGATGCTGAACTGTTTATTTCTAACAAGATGAAGAAGTTTATGTAAAGATATTCCCAAGCTCTTCCTTTTTCTCCAAAAAAAAAAAAGTGATTCAGACTGTATTTTAGGCACATATTTAGTAATGCCATTTCTACTGCAGTAAGAAATTATTTAATAAGCACAAAAAAGTAAATAAAATATTTGCAGCACGACTCCAGATTTGAATTATTGCAACAGGCCATTCCCACTTATTGAAAACACTGGGCAAATGTTTACAGCCAGGAAAAACAATATACAGCACATTAAACCATCTGCCTGAGTGCTGTACGGAGACAAATACCACTCCCTCTGAAGTTTTTCTGAGGAACAAGTCCAATTATTTGCACCAAAGTAAAATTGCACTATTTGATATTCAGACTTTAGTAGAGGTCTGAAAACACAAAACTCGCAACGTCTGTTCCATTCGCGAAATACACCCATTTCTCTAACAACCGCTGTAAGACTACGATGGGACTAGATCGAGTCAGTGTTGAACTCCCCTAGAAGGATGTTTCAAGAGCAGATATGAAAGACGAGACATACAGCAGCCAAGAAATGGGGTGAACTGTGCACGTGAGGACACAGAACAGAAGTGCAGTAGAAGACATCAGAGATAGACATTTGTCTATGGAAAATCAATGTTTGCCAACAAAGCTCAGGATGAGACCATAGAATAGAATCACAGCATGGTTTGGGTTGGAAGGGACCTTTAAAGGTCATCGAGTCCAACCCCCCTGCAGTGAGCAGGGACATCTTCCACCAGATCAGGTTGCTCAGAGCCCCGTCCAACCTGGCCTTGAATGTTTCCAGGGATGGGGCATCTACCACCTCTCTGGGCAACCTGTGCCAGTGCTTCACCACTCTCATTGTAAAAAATTTCTTCCTTGTATCTAGTCTGAATCTCCCCTCTTTCAGTTTAAAGCCATTACCCCTTGTCCTAGTGCAACAGGCTCTACTAAAAAGTCTGTCCCCATCTTTCTACAAGCTCCCTTTAAGTACTGAAAGGCCACAATAACGTCTCCCCGGAGCCTTCTCTTCTCCAGGCTGAAGGTGATTATATTTAACAAAACCTCAGAGGAAAATCGATTACACCCATTCACACTCTCACACCCACAAATGCCAAACGTATTGGCCAGCTGGTCTGGCCAACATCACTTGTGTCCCACAGAGAGGACAAGGGATGCTGGCTGTTGGGTCCTCACCACATCTCCTGGCTTCTTTCCTGGAGACAGCAAACCTGGTTTATAGGGTTTATAGGTTTTTTATACCCCGTAGGGCTCAACAGCTTCTTTGGCAGGACCCTTTGGCTTCAGTTTTGTTCCCTTCACGCTTTGGGTATTTTAGGCAAGCCTGTTGGTCAATACCTCCATCTCCTCATTTTGAGTTTCTAAGGGCTGCTACACTAGGAAAAGGAATGGCAGCGGTGACATGCTGTCACCTTGCTGTCACCTTGCTGCCACCCTTCTAATTTTGGAGCAAGAGGTCTCCTCCTGACAAGTTGCAGGGTTACCAGCATGATCCTCGACTGCTTTACAGCCAACTGCGTCACCAGTTAGAGTACAAGCCATGCTTTCAACTCTTGTTCTGCCGTTTCTTCTGGTGCTTACACATCCTTATTTCATTCAAACTGTTCTTAATAATCCTCTTATAAAATCTCTACAGAACTGGCCAATAAAGCAGAGAAGCACAGAAGAAATACAGATGCACTTTTTAAAAAAAAAAAAAAAGGGAAGAAAAAGGATCATTGGTGAGCAGTATGAGTTTAGAAGGCCAAATATTCAAAATAATAAATATTTTCACATCTTCTGTATACAAAAGTACACTGGTGAGAAATACGTATTATAGATAGGTGTGGGGGCATACATAGATTTTTTTGGAAGACAAGGAAGCACAGATACTAATAAAAATGTTTACTAGAGACTGTCAAAATAGCTCAAACTACCCGCTGAAAGATGACAGCAAGATTTGTAAATTAAAGAGCTATGTTATGAAAAGCAGAGGCGGAAACAGAAAAAACACGGTTTGCTTGCAATTCATTTAGCTTTGCGAAGGTTAACAACGGTTAGAATATCATTTCTCCTGCGGCTCCAATTATAATGCAATATTAAAGACCCCGTAACTTCCCCGTTCTACCCAACATTTATCCACTGACATTTTCTTCGCTTAAAATAAAATGTTAATGTGTTGCAAAGTAAAATAATGGAAACATACAGCCACACACCGGACTTTGTGCCAAACCCCGACTCCAGAAGGAGCTCCAAGAGCCTAACAGCACCTTTAAATGTGAGGCACAGCCCTTCTCACCCAAAGTAGCCCAGCTCTTAAATGAAATGGAAATCAAATCCAGCAGTCACATTTTGTCCTGCTCCACAGTGGCTGATGTTGTTTAAATGCATGGCCAGGTTCCTGGCTTCTCCGTAACTTTGTGTGCCTCAGAGAGAATCAGCCCGGCCAGCGCCTGGGGTACGCCATAAATTAAGCAGCACTGGAGTTTGGCAATCCAGCCTACACCCCAGCGCCCGTTGGAGGGACTTACTTGACCTATCTCGTCACAAATGTCAGCACAGACACGGAGAATCTAAACCCCCTGTTTCCCTGGATGGTTCCCCATGCAGCTCTAGGCACAGCTGTTTCTTCCAGTAGCAGGGCAGAAGAGCATGTTTAGGATGAGGTTACAACGAAGTGGAAAGAGTAACTTCTAGAAGATGGAAATGTGCTACACCATCACCAGCACAGAAGATTTTCCAAAATTTCCCACAGAATGGCAAAATGAAGCAAGACCATTGAATGCGATACGAGGAAGTCATTCTAAACATCCATTTTCCAGAACACAGTCTCTTTTTGTGTCCATTACGCTCAAAGAATTGCGACGTATCCCAGGTTTTGACTTAGAGGTGGCCTACGTCTCAAAGGTGGTTTTACCAACGGTCTTTAGGCTTTGCAGAAAGCATTTTCATTGCCTCTGCTTAGCGTGCACATTTTCAGCCAACTCTGTCTCATTAACATCACAGGGGGCTATCAGATATTACTTATTTATAGTCTAACTTGAATTCAACTGTAATTATGAAATGCACCCTAGAGCACTAAAAATGCAAGTGTTTCAATAGTTTCCCCTACAAACAGCAAAGATGAATCATGCTGTTCTAATACACTGGTTATTTAGCGAGTTATAGTGACTGTAAAATAAAATACTGGGAGAGGAACTTAGCAGTAGTTACAGTTAAAGAATCGAAGAATTTTTAATGCATTATAAATGCATGGTTGGAAAACAGCAATAAACTGCCTTCTCCCAAATACACACGTTCTTATTCCGCTGGCATGTTAGGATGTTAAATAATATTGCAACATTACTTCTCAAGGAGATCCGTGTGATAGCAGTGAGGGAGGGAAGGAAAATCACTGTTGACTGTCTTCAATCTGTCTAACTTTTGGACATGTTCTTTTCAGCTCCATGTGCTCATTGAGATCTATAATGCACATATCTTCTGCTTCAAACTGTGATTCTCTTCCAATAATGGAACTGGAGGAATCACTCATATTGAAGAGTTTCAAACTCTCATATGCAGGTGGAGCTGGGTCTGTAAAGAATTAATGGATAGTTTTTAAAGTGCAGATTGATCTTATGCCATTAAAAAGGAACTACGGAACCAACTGCTTCCCTGTTCGTTCTCCTTGTAAGTAATTACCCTGCCACAAAGATTTTTAGGGAAGACCTTGACTGTGATGGATTCAGCAGAACAAATGCATAAGTCTGGCCCGGGTATAAACACTTACTCCGTATCAATGGAAGCAAGGTTATTAAGCGAGTTCAAGCCTGTTTACCTGGGATTGTATTAAAGCACACTCCGCTCTGTAAAAGCTACATACTAAAAAAAAAAAAATAGATATAAACCACTTGTCTGAAGGACCCATCTGGAGCTCCTTGCTTTAATTAAATTTAGCATGGCATCTAAAGCAAGATATTATTCCCACTGTTCATTTCAAAACAGGCATAATATTGCCTACTTTAAAACGGGTGGTAAGATCTGGAGTAAAGAGACGTATATCCCGCCTGTGGGAGTTCTCTTATCGATCAAGTATTGCTTTATATTTATGGCGTATTAACAGTTCCTAAAATAGAGGCTAAGACATTAGATTTTGAAACTTAAAGAGATGGCCTGCTATGCTTCAGGAGACATTTAACTTCTTTGTTAGGGCTTTACTTTTTTGGAGAATGGAAGAAGAAACGAGTAGTGAAATTGCTTCTGTTGGTTCCAACTCCTAGGGAATCATCAGTTTGCTTCACACTAAGAAATGAACTTTACCAAGCAGTTCATGAAGGACAGAAAAGTATTTGGCTTCAATTGTGTTGAAACGTATGGTTCTATTTAACTTGACGTATTTTCAGAGCTGTTTAAAATCAAAAGGTGCTATCCAAAGACTTTGAAATTAGCCCATGCTTAACTCTTTGCAAAATCACTTCCTTAATTTATGATTTGTGTCTGATGATGTGTGAATATCTGCAATTTTTCTCAGTCATACATTATTTGTATCATGCGGTAACTGAAAAGATACTTTCTATACCACTGTAAAAGTAACTTCTCCATTTCAAAAAGCCTTCACCCCCTCCTCTAACCTCCCTTTCCCTGCATGCACAGGACAAGATGCATCTGCAAAGACGGGCAGAAAATTTTCTTAACATATTTCCTAATTAAATACTTTAAACATAGTAGGAATTTCCATTTTCTAGGCTGTGATGTAAGCAGGATGTTTAATTAAAAAAAAAAACCCCAATGATAACAAAAAACCCAAACACTATACTGGAAAACAAACCCCCAATATCTTTCCTAAAGAAGAAACATTTAGCCGTCTTAAATGAAAAGTACCTGAAAAATGTCACAAAGAACTGTACCAGGTCCATAAAGTTGCTGTGTTGTGAGAATGCAATCTGCAAAAGAAAAGCAAATGCTTTCTATTACTTACTGTAAAGAAAATTCATATTTAAGATGCATTGTTGCTGGGATCAAAAAATTACAATGAAATACATCTTTACTTGATTCAATTAACGTTTCTGAACACTGTTACGAAAAAGCACTGAAATATTCCGAGGGAAAAGAAAACAAACTATAACTTCACATTAGTTTGAAATCATATATCCCAAAAATGAAGCTAAACAAGTACCATCTCAAATCATATATCCCAAAAATGAACCTAAACAAGTACCATCTCAAATCATATATCCCAAAAATGAACCTAAACAAGTACCATCTCTCTCTCCCAACAATGTTCAAGGAACAGTCTTCAGTGCACATCAACTACCTTGGAGAAAACACTAGTTCAAAAAATGAGAACACAGAAGTTTCACAGCGCTAAAAGTAGAGCGTCTTTAATTATTGTACAGACAGCAACCCACAGTACAACATTTACAAGTTCAAAATGCATGCTCCTATTCAAACGATACTCGTACAGCGAAATCGCCTTGAGCAAGTCACTTACACCAAGAGCGGCAAAAAGGCATGAAACACAGAAGAGAATAGATACTGTAAAAACAGCTATGGCATTCATCTTAACTCACTTTCCTGCAATCCACTCACACTGCAAAGAAAAGTGAAAAACAAGCGAATATTTTGGACAAAAACCAGAGGGAAGAAGCGAACAGGAAATCGGGAGGTGGTTAAAGGCAAAGGGAAAGATTAGGGAGCCTGGTTAAAAATAACAAAGCAGAGGGGAGGCAAGCCAACAGAAAGGCAACTTCTGCAATATTAGGAATTGAAGTTCTTTCCAGGTACCTCCTATTTCCTCTGACCATCAATCTCAGCACCACAACAGGATATTAACTCTTTCATGAAGTAACTGAATTTATTTCAAAACTAAACCGAAACCTGCACTTCTGTTCCAAAAGCTTTCCATGGATATTAAATTCACTTAAGGCGTCATTCGTTGGGTTTTTTCCTTAATAAACTACATGTTACGCTACCATGAGCATAAATACAAATCTCTCCTCCCAGCAATAGTCACATTCCAAAAATGAATATATGCAAAAGGAGTTATTGCTTGGATTTCTGTTGCTCAAGAACACCTATTATCCTATTTGCTTTAAATATCCATTGTAACTTGGTATAGAAGCTGACCAAAATAATTTTCTTATGAATATACTGAAATGCTCTTAAGTTGAAAGCTCCTTTACAGCGCATAACTTCTTTTTCGCTGGAAAGCTAATTCAAAACCTGCAGACCAGATGCTTGTGACCTCAGTATTATTGCCTACAAAAGACAAGAAAACACATAGTTTCTTGCTGATTTTCTCCTTATAAAGTGCTCCCCAATAGCTTTCTGATGAGAAAAAGAGAGTGAGAATGATTTCACTTTTTATTTTAAAACTCAGTGCATGGTAACTGAGGCGGTTTTATATTCACATAACTATTCTGGCAGTTCAGGCAAAGATTTTTCTTACTAAAATATCACATCCCAAAATACAAACATGTAATATATCCAGTATATAGAAATATGGGCTGAGAATAACTATGATGCTGACCGACTATAAAAGACGCATTTCAAATCACAGACCTTATTATGTATCAGTAGCTTCTATTTAAAAAGCCTTTTGTAGAAAAAGAAAATTAAAAGCACAAAGAAATCATCAGCAGGTCAGTCCTCTGGAGACGATCATTAGGACCAGCTTCTGTGATGGAAACCAAAGTTTGCTCCAATTAGAATGTGAAGAAGAAACAAGTATCTGCTAATTTTAAATAAGGACAGATTCTACGAAAGATTAACGAGACTGCAACCTCATCTCTAAACTGTTACAGGAGAAGGGCTTCTCGTTTTTTGGTAATAGAAGCGTAGGAAATAAACCAGAGAAGGACAATCTGGGTTTGTTCCACACAGAAGCACTATCAATGCTTTACCAGTGGTGGTTCTTTTGCCTACCTCTTGGAGCTCTTCTCTTGCAAAGACCAGCTGAGGATCTGTACCTCATACATGGATTAAAAAAAGCAAGCCTAGGTTGGTTTCTGCAATTTACTTCTCACAAGCTGAAAACACGTTATGCTATTAAACCTGACCAATCTGTGTCGCAGGCAGTTTAGTATCATAATTGTTAATGGTTTGCTTACTTAGAGCTTAATTTCCCCTAATATAATCTGTTCCTAGGACTTAATTAATTCAGTTCCATAGAAAGTTTGGTTAGAAATAGCTGTTAAAAGTAGACTGTTCGTTCTGAATATAGGGAAAATATGGCACAACTTCCTTAGTGGTATGGATTTTTAATTAAGTTTAAATGACAGTAGAAGATTCATCTATCCGTTCTCAAAAAGCTAATTTTGTCCCAAAGGAATAAGCAGTGTAACTGCAGGAAAACACCGTGTCTCTCGCGCTGGGGATTGAGAGAGCCTCCTCCAGGTGCCCAGCAGAACTTCAGCTCAGCTACAAAATCAAGTTGCCACTTTCATAACGTACGCGTCCTTCAAAGATGTTTTATACTATGTTCTCAGGAATAATGCAGTATCCTTAAGTAGTTACGATCAAAACAGATCAGAAAATTAATTACGTTAATTCCACAGAATATTGTAAAGCTTGTGTTTATCTGATCTGAAAACGTACCTGAAAAAGCATACCAGCCTACCACGCTTTTTCTAACGCCACATCATTTGAAGCATCAAAAAATTTGGCTGCTTTCCAGACAAATAAAAATAGCTGGCTATATGGACTGATAAAAATGTATAATTAAGAGCTTTACTTTCTGTATCACTTGATTAGCATAAAATATAAAGCCAAGAAGAAAATTTGGCTACCTCTAACTACCAAACAACATCTAAAACGTGCACTAGTTTTGAAATCGGTATACGCACATTTCAAAGGAGTTAACGGCAAAGTGCTTGCCCACAAAATATTTTGTGTAAAGGAAAAGCAATTTGAACCCACTTGACATTTCAGTGACAGTCGGTATTTCAAACTCTAAATACTTCTGGAGTTAAACTACAGCCTGTGACTGATATAAAGTTTGACAAACAAATTGGGACGATTACGTACCAGGAATTGGTTTGCATTAGTACCCACGTTTGTGCTCCAAGAGAAAAGAAACTTGAGAATAATTTCAAGAGAATAATTTTGTGCAAAAATGGGTCCAGCTGACTCTTAGCCAACTTTGTATTTTGAAACAAGTTCACCTTAAGCCCTTAAATGCAACCACAGCTAAATTTATTTAAGCCCCCATTCTTTTGATTTACAAGTGCTTTGAACTCATTAAAAAGTACTTGAATTTCACATACCACTAAGAAAAATTAGTATCGCCAAACCGATGAGAAATTCTGTAGAATTTTTTTTTTTTGGTTAAATATAGCAAGAAACAAATTTGAATAACTCCTCTCACTTACCTGTAATAAACAGAATTACAGATAAAGCATCACACCATAACTCCTTCCACTTGTGCTGGACATTACTGTTACTTTAGAGAAACAGAAGCCAAACTATTAGCCACAATGGGGATGGGGCAAATCTCTCTCCAAACCCAAATAATTTCTAATATTGTACATAATATTAGTAGTCCTAATCTAAACTCGTTAACTGAAGAACTGCTAATGTACTGAAGAACATTTCAAGCATGGCATTTTCATAACAGAATTTGGAGCATTTTGGGTATCTAAATGCTTGAGAAAACATGAACACACACAAAAAACATTGTTTCTACAACTTTTCTTTCCCTGCTAACAATTCCGGATTATTTACATGTCGTATTTTTGCCTTTCTCCGCTATTGTATAAAGGGACTCAATTCACATCAGTGCTGCCTTCCTTTTCAACCCTACTTCATATTAGGGATGAGAAAAAGTGAAGTTGGAAATGATATTTTGAACAGGACACACTCCTAGAATAGAATCATAAAGGAGAAAAATAAAAGTCTAATTAACTTATGAAACCGGAGAAGTACGACAGAGAAGGCGCAACGTGAAGCGGGCTACTGGAGATCGGTGCTTGCTGTGAATTCAGAAGATATCAAAAGGGTCCCTGCTGCTAGATCCATTAACCTCCCCTGGCAGGTGGGAGAACGCTACAGCACTTGTGTTTTCAAAGTCTACAGGACCACACAGCACTGAAAACCACGGAAATTCAGAGATTTCAGGCTGCTTTGCTTTTTATTTAAATATAGTCCCAGTGCCAAAGTTAACGAACAAAAAAGCAGCACGTACTACTGAAAGGCTGGGAGCTCCAAGGGCTTCCAAAGAGATAAAGCCAACAGCCAAACAAGCTGCAGATGACATTTATGTACATCTTCCTCTATTTCCTCCTCAGCACCTCCACTTTCTCGTCTTTTTTTTTTTTTTTTTTTTTTTATGGTTAGAGGCAAGGACTCAATCTGACCTTGGAGAATACAGACAACAGTAACAGGATGCTGTGGCCTGAATGCTGAGTGCCTGCGCTTCTGTCAAAGGACCTGCTGCAAAACAAATTGTTTTTAAGTATTCTTGAGCGATGCCAAAGTCATCAAAACATTCATTTTGCCCTCCGTGATAGCGATGCAGGGAAAGAGTGCTCTTCTGCTCTAGAGAAACATCATTCCCGGTTGCAGTTCTCCTTTAAACACAAATACAATGTGCCCTAGTAAAACACATGGCAGAAAACGCATATTGTTCTCGGTGTCCTCCACTCAACAGGAGCAGCCAGCCAACTCCAACAGCCTCGGCGGTGAAGTTTTGGGGAAAAAAAGAGCCAATTTAACAATCCAGCTCCACCACCTAAAAGGTGGTCCCGGCTCTGCCACATGTGAACATCTTTAGTGAGCCAAGGCAAGTTGGTAAGCCAGCAGAGAGCTACCCAGAGGAATGCAGGGCTTTTTGCTGATATTTTTGAGCCATCCCAGCTCATTGAGGGATGAGGCAAACTCAGCAGCAACCCAAGGGACGAGCAGGGCAAGATAACTCTTTTTGAGCAGGTGGCTTTCAAATCATCTCGGTGATGTTAGCTTCCAGAACAACTTTTCAGAAGGAAGCATCTGTTCACCTCTGCAGATGAGATTTATGGGATTCAGACACAGATTAAGACATATAAATACAGCAATACAGAGGTATGTGCCTATCGTCTCTTTACACTCAACTGTGGAAGCATCAACTGTGATTCAGCTGGCCAATGTAGGTGTCTATTACAGGATCACCTGAACAGTTCCAGAGCTAAGTCTCCATCTATAATGGGACCTTAAACACCTAAGGCACATGAAGACATCTATTTGTAGACCCCTACATTTAGATGGTTTAAATTTCCACAGTGCTTCCTTGCCCTTGCTTTCATGGATGCACTAGAAGCTCCATTTGTTGCTTAGGTAGGAGTAACCTATTGCCATTCTTCTGGCCCCAAGACATCTCGCCTGGCCTCCAGCTGCTGCTCCAGAAGGGCATGGGCCTCTGACAGGTCCTATGTGCTATCTGCCATCCTCTTGGCACTACATGCCCATGTTTAGGCACTGAATATCGCACCACACTGCCGGACTGCGTGCAGCTGTTTGTGGTCAGGCACACCAACATTGGACCAGATGTTGAGCAACAAAAAGGAACTGGCTACTGATTTATTAAATCTGCTTTCAGTGTCAAGGAACACAGAGAGACTGGAAAATGGATCAGCATGCCCCAGTGTTAAAAGCCTAGATGATTCAATGACAGTGATGGAAGAAGAACTTCACTGAATGGAAGAAGAAACTCAAAGCCGCGATTCGAGCTTACAAGAACCACTTTGCCTCTCTCTTGCAAAACTCTTTGATATGGTGGTAAGCTTAAAAGTAGACCTTAATTTTTATAAGTCTGATCCAGAGTGGCAAAACAGAGAAAAAGCTCACGCTATAAGCCTGATAAGCAGATTAAACAGCCTGCATCCCTGTTCTCCCCACCCCAAAATACAAATCCACAAACTTGACTAAGATGAATTGGATGAATTCAGGCTGTAGGAGCCTTGAAAGGCAACTAAATCCAGTCAGAGACCTGACCAACACGTCCCAACATTAGGATATAGGTACAGAGGGAATGCTTCATTATTATAATTATTTCTACCTTTCAGATCAGGCCACGGAATAAACCACAAAGTACAGAAGAGCAAGCTAAGTCGAGACTACCCATCCTCTGTGTTAACATTGTGTATCACACCTGGAAAGAATAAATTCATCTGCTCTTTCTTTACTTCTTTGCGTTATGGTAGATCTTGGGGACAACGAACATGGGCTAACACCTCACAAAATGTTAGAGAACACATTAAATGTACATGGATTATATTTGTAATCCAGGTATAAGAGGTAATAGGCAAACGCAGTAGGATGACCGATTCCTGAGAGAAACCATGATTTTCTTAAAACAATCTAACAAACCCTGTTCTAATTGTTGGTGCTCAAGAAGGAGAACATACACCAGCTTTGTTTCCGGAGCCTCGTGTCACAATATCCTAAAAGACAATTTCTTTTTGGATGCAAGGGGATCAGTTGCCCTCAGTCCATCTTCACCTGGAAAAGGGTTGATTAGCATTATGCCCTGTCTCAGTCAAGACCCAAACTATTTGCATGCAGCTGTACCAAGTACAGTTTGGCAATTTAACAAACGGATAATGGAATACAAATTTCAGTGAATGAAGATATTTGACAGGGAAACGTGGATGTTGAATCTCCAAAAGGGAAGAGAAGCATTACAACTCCTTGCCTCTGTGCAGGGTTAACATTCAGTTAAGTGCAGAACAAGACACCTACACTGAAAAAAACAAAATATATTTGTAACCCTAAGGGAACAAAGCAAAGCTTGTTATAGACCATGATTACCCCAGCATTTTAACCTTTCCATAAGTGCTGCTGGTGCCCAAGTGTGCATCCACACCCTCCCTTTAACCACTTGTTCCCACATTTTCCCATTACTCAGCAAGAGCGTGCAGTGTATTTGCAGCTGTATAGTAAACCAGATCACACAACCCACTGCAACTGAAAACTGATCTGTCCTGAGCCAGCTTTCAGGTGGATTCGCACCCGGGTCACGGTCACCGCACCAGTGGGCAATGTGGTGCCACACCACGAAGGCAGCAGGACATTCTCATTTTAGAGGCACCGTGGATCTATTTTAAATGAACAGCAGAACTACATCCCAAATGTTGAGGTTAGGAAGAAAATTTAAGCTGACTTGAGCCCTGTAAGTCTTCAAAAGCTGCAAGAACAACTCACTCCACAGGGAAAGATTCTCTAGACAGAAAAGTTAAACCGTCGGTCTGAGAGAAGGAAGGGTCTTATAGCAATTAATTGTAACTTGAAAAACTCGGACCTGCAACAAGTTAAAGTGGAACATGACTCAGAGGTGGGAGATCCCAGAGAGTTTGTAATACACTTGATGGTGTAGGTGTGGACGTCTGGAGGAGAGTTGTGATGCTCAATTGAAAGCTGACAAATTTGAGTAGGGGATAACCATCCACAGCTGCAACACCAGCTGATCTGACAGCTAAAGGTCCAGGAGAGGTGGATCACAGAAAGCAGAGAAGTCCCAGAGATAAATCCAGACTGATCTGTTCCTGCTTGCATTAAAGAATTACTCGTTGCTCATCAGAAGCTCAAAAACCAATTTGCATCCAAGCACACTCAACAGACTTTTGTAGAAGAAAAACTTCTGGCCAACTTGGTGCAGCTGAAGAGGTTCACGTGCTCAGATTTACATTCTACCACAAGTAAAAATAAAATCGCCACTAAAATTTGATTTTCACACCTACTACTACGAGCCACGTTGCTCCTGTGCGGAGGACCAATGAAAGAGATAAATGACTTACTCCTCACTTGCTGCAATGCTAACGGCCATTGAGCTTTACGGCGCAAACACTTGATACTGTGCAAATATAAAAACTAGTTCACTTCCGAACTTACACCGAGATGGAAATCGATTTATATTCCAATACTGTGCCGCCTTACTGCAGTAGTCACAAATTGTCACTTTTCAGCTAATTGGCTGCAGTCAGCAGTTGGCTCAGAAATGCCAATTATATATGCTTTGTCACCCCATGCGAGCTCTCCGATTGCTGTGCAGAGCAAACACGGGCATAGCTGCCTCTAAATTAAAAACAATGCTTTAAGATTTAGTCCCCCATTTCTCTGCATCAGAAAAATTACCACACAAATCTGACAAACGGGAAGTATTTGTTCAATAAACAGCCAGGTGTTGAATAGCGATGCTCACCTAAATTTAAAGTGCATTAGCAAACAATGTTCTGGAAAGTCCTCTAACTAGAACAGCAATCTCGGATCAGACCCCACACACCTACTCATTACAGTAATGCACTACCAAATGCCACAAGAAACCTGAGGTAGAGCCAGAAAAAACTCAGCTCTTCTGAATGTCAGGCAAATACCTTAAAACTAAAGATCAGCCGTTCCCGTAAACCTTTGCTGCATCCACTCTCTATCCTGTCCGCACACTGAAGGCGGCAATGGTCATGCAAGAGAAGAGTGATAAGGCAACTTGAGCCTACTGTAGCAATTTTGCAGGAGAGAAAAAAAGAAAAACGAATACAAAAATAAAAATAAATACGGAAATAAAGATAAATACAAACCAAAATACAACAGCCCCAGCTCTTGCTTTCAGAGCTATGGGTGGTAAGAGGGAGTAGCTGAAGTAACAGCAAAGGTAGGGCTGCGGTGGTGGTGAACCTCATGGGTTGTGTAGGCACTGGTGGTGGTGCCAGGCTGTAGGGAAATACAGGCAAGAATTCAAAGCCTTGTAAAGTCTCTCATGGCCTCAAGTTGCGCCAGGGGAGGTTTAGACTGGATATTAGGAAATTTTTCTTCACCGAGAGGGTTATCAAGCATTGGAACAGACTGCCCAGGGAAGTGGTTGAGTCGCCATCCCTGGAGGTATTTAAAGGACGTTTGGATGAGGTACTTAGAGACATGGTGTAGTGGTGGTTTTTGGCAGTGTTAGGTTTATGGTTGGACTCGATGATCTTAAAGGTCTTTTCCAACCTATATGATTCTGTGATTCTGTGATTCTTTCGACACTGGAGTTTGGGCTCAGTTGCTGGATGTTCCTTCCCGAGAGCTCCAGCTCTGTGCCTGCTGTGAACAACAGCGGCACGCTTCTGGTTGGCATTAAAGGATTGTGAAAGATGATTTCTGATAAACCTTGTTGCAATGGGTTAAGAGGTACTGTCCCAACTCTTCTCGCAACCAGGAGTTAAGTAGCCTCCCAAGGAGGGTTAGAGAAGGAATTCACACCTATAATTTTGCCCCAGAAATGCAAAGTGCAACTGTGTTTTGCGTTGCAGCAACGAGGCTGTCCTCGCAGGTGACTCCGCAGGCACAGCAGCCGAGGTGGAACTGCAAATTCAGGTAGCAACTTCTAAAATAACTTCAGCAAAAATCCCCGTTGGCTTTGGAAAGTTTGAGAGAACATTCAGTGAAGAGGCAGCATTCAGGAGGATGAGAAATAGATCCAACAAGCCGAGATGGCCAAGTCATAATTTAAAACGCAGTAAGGTGGATTTCCTCGGGAAAAAGACCTCTAAGGTGCATTTCAGTTCTCCCAAGCTTCAGGTACGAACCCTCTCCAAAGCAGAGAGCACAGTACACAAATAATTCTGCTTCATTTGGGTTCTTGCAAACAACTGAACTGGTTGTCCAGTTGTTTCATCTTCTTGTTATTGAATTCTGGTGAATTTTTACATAATAACTCACTCGTAAGATTAAAGTGTCCTGGTTTTGGCTGGGATAGAGTTAATTTTCTTCCTAGTAGCTGGTATAGTGCTGTGCTTTGGATTTAGCATGAGAAGAATGTGATAACACACTGATGGTTTAGTTGTTGCTCAGTAATGCTTGCACTGGTCAAGGACTCTTCAGCTTCCCATGCTCTGCCGGGCGCACAAGAAGCTGGGAGGGGGCACAGCCAAACGGCTATTCCATACCATACAACGTCACGCCCAGTATATAAACTGGGGGGAACTGGTCGGGGGGCAGCGATCGCTGCTCGGGGACTGGCTGGGCATCAGTCAGTGGGTGGTGAGCGGTTGCATCTTTTTCCCTGGGTTTTGTTCCCTTCTCTCTCTTTTGTTGTTTTCCTTTTCATTACTATTTATTATTATTACTTTTTTTTTTTCTTTTTTCCCAATTACTAAACTGTTCTTATCTCAACCCACGATTTTTCTCACTTTTACTCTTCCGATTCTCTCCCCCATCCCACCGGGGAGGGTGAGCCAGGGGCTGTGCGGGGCTTAGCTGCCGACTGAAACTAAACCACAACAACAGTGTATTTCACGATAACGGCAATTAAGTTCAGGCAAATTACTGTCATCAACTGGAGACAAAGACTAACAACATTAATCACTTCTAGCAGTAAACAGCACCACAGACTTCAGTTATAGAAAAGAAACTCCTTTAAAGTATTTTAGGGGTTTGGAAACAGAATTGAACGGTCAAGACTCTCCCAACCTTGCATCCCGCTTGCAGACAAAAATCTTTACTTACCGTTGGCCTCTCAAAATCTAGGTATTGGTAAGGTGTCCAGCTGAATACCTTTGAATGCAAATTTTATGCTTGGAATTCAAAAGGAAAAGGGTAAAAAAAAAAAAAAAGTATAGAAAAGTGATGTTGTCACTCTGCTTCTGTCCCCAAACAAATCACTTCCATGGTGCTTCTTTTTGTCCAAGAAGGGATTTCTTGTTTCTTACAAACTCTTGTCCACACCTAACCTTGAAGACTGACCTAGGTCTGGTAAAGTCACCTGAAAAGAACTGATTAGTCACCTGATTCTTGGAGCAATCCTATATGTTGCCTGTTTGAATTCTACAATCTCTAAGCAACAGTACCTTCTCAAAGCACAGCACCAAAACTTCATGCCATTTCTACTGTAAATGTTTAACTAGCGGAAAAAAAACCTCTCTGCTAAAAGGTCTTGCTTATTAAATGAAATGCAGGTAAGGAATCCACTCCTTTAAGAGGAATTCAGCTGAGAAAAACAATGCAATAAAATCCCTCATTTAAAAAAAAAAATAAATAAATGCACATTTTCCACCGCTCGGTTTAAAAGCAACAAGTTCGAGACTAGGAGACTTCTTGAAAACCTATATAAAATATCACCCCTTACCCTGGACCTCAGATGTGTTTATGCTGCAAAGCTGTTTTGAGTTATCTTGAACTTGGCAGCAGGGATACAGCACTCCGGTTAGCCCGACCGCCTGGCAGCTGGCAGGCGGCTTGCGGGGAAGCGGGTACGGCTAGCCGAGCCGCACGCCCCGAGACAAGTCCCAGCAAAGCTCGGCTCAACTCACAAAGTGCTAAGCAGTTCGCTCATGCCACAGAAAGAAGAAAAGAGGTTAGAATCTGCAGCTGAGAATAACGTTTTGGTTACAGAGTGAGCTTTCTTGCCACCGTATGAGTCTTTTAAGAGAAAAACGCTGATGTATTCCTTATTTTAAATGGATTTGGATTTATAAGTGACTGCAACAATTATTCTGGAGACAAGGCAGTTTTGAGCTCCTTTGAAAAAAGTTGTTAAAAATAAAAATGCCAAAACTAGACACAGAAAGGGAGCCGCTAGCATTAAAACACTCCACTCTTCCCAGTTGCAAGTCCTCAAGCACCTCCCTCCAGTATCACACGCTGCTGCGTGGATGCATCCGTGAAGGATCCCATTCCTTGGCTTCGCGCCGAGCAGAGCACCGACACCATCTGCGTGCAGGATAAGTTACATTCGTCGGCATACCAACTATTTATGGAGAGTTTCAGCATGGAAAAAATTAAAACTTTAGCACAAAACAGCTCAAACACTCTCTCAGACCCTCAAAGTCCAGCAAAAAGATGAGCTTTACAGTCTACAACCACTCGTCTGCCAAAAGCTTAAAAGGAATAAAAGTTGTTTTCCTAAAGAGCTTGCAATGTAAGTACACAAGAGGGAATCAAGACTAGAAAAAAAAGAGTAAAGCAGCTAAATATGTATTAGCAATTTTATTTTTTTTTTTAGGCTGCAAAATAGCTGACAGATGGAAATGGGCAAAACCTTACGTCTTGCATCTTTTCTGAGCAGACAAAACACTGGATATATATGCAAGACAGAGCTCGGTGTTGCAGTGGTATTAGCAGAGAAAAAGCTCTGTCTCCCTCTCCGAGGAAGCTGTGATTTCTAAGGATCATACGGGATGAAAGATTTAAAACGTTTATCAATCTGTATCACCAAAGGTTTGCAGTATGCCAGCTGCAGAAATCTCTACAGAAATTCTAAGGATATTACATCCTTAACAAAATAAAGTAGTAAAGTAAGTGTATATTTTTATATATTATATATATAAACTATATATATAGTTCAAAGTAAAATAAGTACATTTTTACATAAATAACCAAATAAAAATACCTTTTAGTACAATATTTCTCACATTGTTACACAATGCCGAAGCCCCATGCTGTTTCAAAGCTGGTGTCACACTACTACGCGAAGTGGCAGTAAGAAAAAAACCCAAACTTACTTTCAACCAACTACTTATTTGCAGGGAGAAAAAAAAAAAAAAAGACGAGGGAAGAAGCAAAGATTCATGCAATAATTGAAAGTTCAATCCATTTTAGGATTTTTTCAATGATGCACTCACATAGTTATGAAAGAAAATGCTGGGAGCTTTAACAAATGTATTTTTCTCCGCTGCGCACCCATGAGCTGGAGAATTGGCAGCCTGATCTGTGTTTCCAACATAAAAACAGAGAAAAAACAGCAAGTCCTTTGGAAGAAAACTTTACGCTGTGGAGCACAGCGAGCTCACGTAAGGGCTGATCAAAGGGCTGCCTCGTTACGCAGCATCAGTAACAGTTCAGAAAGCTGTGAAGTCAGAAATCATAGGCTGGGCTGTTTTACTCATCAAGGTTTTATTTGTTGAGAGCCTCGGCTATGATTTTATGTTAAAGAAATCTCTAACATGAAAAAAAAATAACCCTGCTGGGTAAGGAAAAATAAACAACCTATATATATAAGCTCTTATATTAGCATTAAAAAAGGACAGGTAGTTCCTATCTATCGCTAAAGGCTTTCTAGAAGACGTATTTCACCATGTTGTCATGAAGAACTTCCCAGTAAAAAAAAACTGAACTGACAAACCAATCTATCGTGATTTCTTTCAATCTCTGTGGTCAAAAGATTCACGTAATTTAAAGATACTTTGGGTCCAGGTGTAGGAACCAGGACGGTGCTAGTCTTGCATGCAAAACAGACTGTTTTAAGGAAGAACTATACATGAAACTCATAAGTAAGGAAAAAAAGAAAAGAAAAAAAGAAAAAAGAAACCGATTTCGAAAAAAAAAACCAAACAAAATCCCCAATCATCCCAGAAATTTATTACGACACTGGGCTGGGCTAGTACTACACTGCCCTGAGCCCAACTCCCCACGCTGCTTGCCAGCACCGCTGTGAGCAAGATTTGCCAATACGGTAGAAAAAAACTTCGTAATATGAAGTCAGGAAAGTAAGTGAGAGAAAAAGCCGTTTTAGCGACATTCCAGGAAGGGTTTGTTTTTAACAAAAGCAGACCCGCAGAGCCATCCGAGAGCTGCTGTTTGAGTGCTGGTGGCTCTGTCTTCACGTCTCTTAGCTGAAGAAACCAGAGCCGTTTTGGATTTGTCACCCTGTGTTAGTACGGGATATATTTTTCCCCCGTGGTTTAGCCAGGCTATATCGACTGTTGCATCTGAGTATGCTGGCTTCTTATATTTTATCGGCAGTGCACTTTTCTCCTCTTCATTAACTCTGCTTACTATTCTTTGACTCTTTAAATAAGCTTTCGTATAAGGAAATATATCTAGCTCTTTTGGCAGCTGTAAAAGCTTCCCAGCAATGGCCCACATCGCTCGTTTTCTGAAATATATTTGAACTTGAGGTTTACATTTACATTCAGCGGTGGCATACTGTATTTTCAAGAGCTATTCAGCACAGAAGTACAGCAACTGCAAGCAACCAGCACATCATCACCCTGGGTCTCACCCAGGAGAAATTAATTGCCGAATGCAGATTTTGCTTCCATAGAAAATTAATTCTGCACTTTTTTTTTTATATTATGCTTTCCAGCCCTGCATCTTAAAAGGAAAAAAAAAAAAGAACAGCTTCATTAAAAGTAAGACAATCCATACATATCTTGCTCTCCTATCCGAAAAAACCCTCATCCTAACAAATCCTCCTGGTATTATTAAATCTGAATCTCAGTCTATGTCTCTGTTCTCTGATAACTTTTCTTCTTTATGCAGGTAAAGTTTTGGAACAGCCACACGTGCAGACTTCCGATGCTATATGAACATCTTAAATAAACCTCGCAAACAAAGATACGCGAGTTACTACTGTTCATCCCCAAGTCTAGCTCAAGTTGTGATATAAAACCCCAAGATTTCAATAGTTGGGTAAAAGGATAAAAATCCCACGCAACAATACAGCACTTAGGGAAAATTTAGCGCGAGCAATTTTCAAGGTTGCTGAAGCCACCACCTCCAGTAAAAAGGTGCTGAAGTTGCAACACATCCTAGCAAGGGTTAACTGCCTTTGAGAGAAACCCCAGTTTTTAAGGATTTAAGAAGCTGCTAACAAAAATACTACTTAATATGAACAGGAACAACTCCTAAAAAAGAGAAAAATGTCACCAGTTTATGCCAAAAATAAGAAGGCAGGAGCAGATAAAAAGGAAGCAGCTGTTTCATGTTTTAAAGTATCATTTAACTGTTCTGTTTTAAATCTTTCCGTCCCCAGAAGAAGATGTCGGTTTGCCGATTCTGAAAAATCAGCATGTAATTGCATGTCTCCAAAAGTAATTACATTCAACAGCAAATTTAATCAGATTAACAAATTGATTTACGTTTCATTGTTCGGTTTAAAGCAAGCCTCTTACCACAGCGAGAGAGATGCAGTGCAGTTATATCTAAATAAAGGCAAGGGACATCATTAGCAAACAACTTTGGCATTCCAGTGCTTTCAGAAGCAAAAGAAAAAGAACATTTTTTTGAACAGAAGGGTCCCAGAGAGCTTAAGGACTATTATATCTCTGCACCTACATCTATTCCCAATTAAAGGTGCAAGAGGCACACCGAGGACCCGGCAGGAAAGCTATCAACCATCCTCAGTACGGTTGCAAGGCTACGTAATTATTTTATCAAAGCAATCGCTATCTATCTATATGTATTTTATTCTCTTTAACCAGCAACAAAGACATTTTTTCCTTCCCTTCGCCCTTACCGAGAGCTTTCATTCGATTAGCCTGTGGCTTTTGATTACAGAATGACATTAATTTAGAGAAAGGCTGGAAACCTCCACGGGCCATGTCCAGTCCTCAGGGATATTTCTGCCCTGTATCAAATGCCTAATGTTTCCTCCAGAGACAAATCAGGGTACTGGAGTCAGTTTTACAGACCCCGCTTTTTAACTGCGGTACGGTTTCTTCGCTCTATCTTATTACGTGCATTATCAAAGCCTTTTAGTTAGGCTGTACACCTCAAAGAGGGAACCCTAGAGAGCATCGCTGCTGGTCGTATTCATGTCACCTTAAAGAGGCTGAAAGCCTAAAATAAAAGGAAGGTGGAAGCGTGGGATCCGACATTCCTCCAGCTCTGTTTTTAAGCAGAGGAGTACGGTCTTCCTCACCTGGCAGGAGCTACGGATACCCCAAAGCTTTCCTTGGCTGCAGGGAAGTGTCATCCATCACTTCGCTCTGCAAGAAAACAAACGCTTCCCAAACCACATTAAACGCCGAATGGCAAGTAAAATTAAAGCTTAATTGAAAATGGTATTAAGATTCATGCTAATGGAGACCACCTGTTTTATGGGTAACACTGCCAATAAAAATAGCAGGATGGGGAAAGACTATCAGAAGGAGAAATTTAATCCAAAACTGCTTTAATGAAGGAGATTTCCTTTGAAAAATGAGAACTTGGGAAGATTTGAGTATTTGCATACTGCTGGACACAAGAACCACGAAACATTAAAATAATGATGATAAAGATCAGAGTAAGAGCTTTGTCTGAGGATTGTGAGGACTTTTTAGGAATGTAATTCCTGGTACTTTATAAAATATTGGCTACTATTTCCCAGTTAAATAGCCACGTTCAGCATAAGAGAAAATGAGCCTGCTTTAATCAGCCAGAGAGCCATTCCGTAGAAGAATCTCAGTCTTGTTTATAATTCATCTCTACTCTGAAATCCAGCTGACACCAGCAGCATACGGCTCCACGTGAACTCTGCCTACATACTAACTAACACAGGAAATATCTACTGGATAAGAAAACAGACACATTTATCCAGACGATGTTATTGCCAGCTCTGCAAAGCCAAATAGATGTGAAGAGAATCTGCTCTCTTACATTCCTACATACATTTGGACAGGCTGGATCGATGGGCTGGGGCCAGTTGTGTGAGGTTCAACAGGCTCAGTGCTGGGTCCTGCACTTGGGTCACAGGAACCCCATGCAACGCTACAGGCTTGGGGAAGAGTGGCTGGAAAGCTGCCAGGCAGAGAAGGACCTGGGGCTGTTGGTCGACAGCCGCTGAATATGAGCCAGCAGTGTGCCCAGGTGGCCAAGAAAGCCAATGGCATCCTGGCTTGTATCAGAAATAGTGTGGCCAGCAGGACCAGGGCAGTGATCGTGCCCCTGTACTGGGCACTGGTGAGGCCGCACCTCGAATGCTGTGTTCAGTGTTGGGCCCCTCACTCCCAGAGAGACATTGAGGGGCTGGAGCGTGTCCAGAGAAGGGCAACGGAGCTGGGGAAGGGCCTGGAGCACAAGGCTGATGGGGAGCGGCTGAGGGACCTGGGGTTGTTCAGCCTGGGGAAAAGGAGGCTGAGGGGAGACCTCATCGCTCTCTGCAACTGCCTGAAAGGAGGGGGTAGAGAGGTGGGGTCGGTCTCTTCTCCCAGGTAACAAGTGATGGGACGAGAGGAAATGGCCTCAAGTTGCACCAGGGGAGGTTTAGACTGGATATTAGGAAAAATCTCTTTACCAAAAAGGTTGTCGAGCATGGGAACAGGCTGCCCAGGGAAGTGGTGGAGTCACCAACCCTGGAGGTATTTAAAAGCTGTGTAGATGTGGTGCTTAGGGACACGGTGTAGTGGTGGGCTTGGCAGTGTTAGGTTTACAGTTGGACTCGATGATCTTAAAGGTCTTTTCCAACCTATACGATTCTGTGATTCTGTGATTTTCAGCATATCACTGTAAACCAGTGGGAACTGTTTTACAGGTCAAAGGATGCCATTAGTGAAAATAATACAATCGCAGAGCAAAACCCTTCGGTTGCAATGAGAGGCACAGCAGAAATCTTTTGACGCATGGGAATAAACAGTGCTTAGGCTGTTCCCTCAGACTAACAACTAAGGAAAGAAGAAAAGGTCATAAAAATGTATCAAAATTAGCAGTCACAGGTCTAATATACAAAGCACTCGAATCCAAGAAAGTGTCATTTCTGAAAGCTTTATTCAGAGCGGAATCGTACTCCCACATCTATTTGAAATCTTATTCAATCACAGCAGCGCAGCTCTTAACTAGAACACTAAAATGCGTATTTTGCTTCAAAACTCGGATGCAGTCATCCTGGCAGTGTCTGCGCCAAGAGTCAGTTAACAAAAGCAACATAAGGCAGTGACGGGAGGGCCCCAAAGGAAGGCAGTTCATTAAAGAGGACATCAGCCAGGAGGTTTGCACGTAGAACAGTTTACATTTCGTTCCCTGGGACAGCGCACACTGTGGTTTCTGCACACACCGCAGCAGGCACGCCGGGTAACCCATGGATGCGCGAGCGTATACACACAGGTTAGCGACAGCCACCCCGTCCATCACCGAAAGCAAGCGCTGCAAACGAAAGGCTGATTTAATTACAGCACATTTGAGGGTGTCTCGAACGTTCAGGTCTCCCATTTGTTACAGTTTCTGCGCTTGAACTTTTGGCAGCTCCTCAGAAAAGAGAGATCAATTTAAGGGAGACGAATTGTTTGCACCTTTCGGTTCACCATTCACAATTTCAGCAGATGAGCTAGACAGCAATTCAACATTTTGAGTGGGTTCACAAATATTTTCCTGTCACTGTAAACTGCATCTTTTGAAATATCTAGAATAATTATGGCAACACATTATGTGACTGAATTAAGCTATCCACCGTGCGTTAACTTTCTGCGTAGAAAGGAATAAAGCTTTAGAAGAGGCTACATAGACCCAGTCTTAAAATAAATCAACTGGAGGAACCCAGAAAAAACTTCAACAGCCCATGCAGAAGTTTAAGAAACTAAAAAATGTAGACAGCAGAGGCAATTTTAGCTCTTTTTCCACTACAGCCTTTAGGAAATCCGAGTGGAAGGCAGCAATTTAAGTGACTTGAAAATTCCCCACCAGTTATCAAATACTTCCAGTCCTCACCCAGTGTAAGCTGTCTAACGCTGTTGCAGCGCTCCACCAAGCAGCACGTGCAGCGATGCTACGTAGTCACGGTGGCACTTTTTTGAAGCCCAACGTGATGATGAATTGCCGAGCAAACAATATACTGTGAATATCTAGCGAGATTTTGCAAACGGTGTATTTTGTATGCAAGAGGCTGCAAAATCCGTTCGCCTCTTTTTGTTCCTTGAAGCATTTGGCTCATAATTAACGTTTAAGCGCATTCAAATTAAAATACTTCAACCAACGCGAGGGAAAGAGAGGAGGCAATTGCCAGTTAATGATACAATTACAAACTGTGTTTTTTCCTTAATCAGCTCCTAGGCGTCTTACATATACTCAGAAAGTAGAGAGCAATGCAAAAAGCTTCATAAGCGAGGGCTCCAAATCTGGGAGAAGAAAATCTAAAATCAAATGGGACAGAATGTTAATGAAAACAATAGTTTGGGTACGAAACAAGACAAGAACACAAGTTTATATTTAGTGAGCGGTAGAAAACACTGTCAACAGTAAGCTGTAACGGAGCAGAAAGCTTACAGCCATTACAAAGGGGTTGAAGTTCGCTGTATTAGCAACTTTAATTTTCACCCCTGTGCATTCAGGAGAGGGACTCGCTGGAATCTGCTCCAGGTAAATACATGCTAGTTTCAACGCTGTTAAAAACTCCTGACACACAAGTATCAAAGAGAGTTTCAAATTCTCACCGTTAACTACTTGTCAGCTCCAGAACTGTTTCACCTCTGAGTGAGCTGACTTTTGCCCGGATTGAAACCCATGAAAAGAAGTCCTCTGAAAGTTTCTGCACTGAATTTCCTTGCTTCTTACTGCAATATTGTAGAGCTGACTATTTGTATTCCATAGTTTTTTTTCTAACCGGAGATATATTTTGAATGAGTAACAAAGCAAACTTACAACAAAGATTAAGAACACAGAAAAAAACAGAGGGGGGAAAGATCATATTCCATTTACATGACATCAACCCTAACAACATCATAGTGCATTTGCATGACTACAGAAAAACATCAACCCTAACAACATCCACTAGTGTCCTTTTCTAAAGGGTGCACTCGCAGTTCGGTGGGAGATCAGGAATATTTAGGGCAGCGCTTTCCAAGCACAAGAGAGAACGGTGAACAGCTGGGGTTTGCACAACGCTTATAAAGTCGCGGTGGCCGTGCCAGACAAAGTTTGTTAGCAGAGAGGAGCCGCGAAGCGGAGAGAATGGAAAACTCCAGACATTTTCGACGAGACCTTACCTGGGTTTTCAAGAAAGCTGGGCAAGCTAAGGTTTTAAGTGAACTCCGCAATGTAGCTTTCATACTCGGAAACCACGCAGCCAGGAGGTATTAGGAAGCAGATTGCTGTATTTTGAAGGCTTTCTGCATTGTGCAGCTTTAGTTCTTTTACAAAATAATCATTTCAAGTCATTAAAGCAGGCAGGGAAAGACATCCTAAACCAATATACTTTAAAAAAAAATATTAACCCCGAACTGAAGTGGTTTTAAAGAGAGGTGGAGCAAGAAGGAAAAAAAAAAAAAAAAAGCAGCCAGAATTCAGCACTGGCAAGGACACAGCTATCTCTAACACAAAAGAGCATTTATACTCTCCAAGTCCAGATTTTCACAGGCAAGGCGAGGGAAAGAGAGACAGATTTCAATCAAGGACTTCAGAATAAAGTCTCTAATATTTCAAAAAAAATCATGTGGATTGTAGATTAATTGCTCTGCAGTAAAGACTGTACATTTCTGAAGTCTTCTGTTGAAGACTTTGTATATAAACACTTCTGTTTAGATACATCTACTGTATCTCAATTGAAAATAAGCCAGGATAAGAGAGTGTACATACAATGACTGTTTATTATTATATTCAAACAATCAAACAACCCCCTAAAATACCAGTCGGAGATGCTGCACCGCATAGGAACAGACCAAGCACATGCGTAAGCTGCAAGGTGACGCACACACATAAGGAGAGAATATTTTCCAGCAGTCTGGCAGTAGCAGAACTTCACTGACTTCATCATACTTCTTATATTAAAACCACTCTCATTTCAAAAGGGAAATTGAAACATGTTCCGTAGCTCCAAAGTTTTCCCAGTGTAACTGCAATAAGCAGAACCGTAGGAGGCAGTCTCCGAGATAAGAAAAACAGTTTGCATCCCGGCCATACCGCAACATGTAGCTTTAATTAACAAGTCAGCTTGCCCTGAAGGACTAAACCCAACTTCGTAGCAACTTGGATGCAGTGAAATAAGGGACGACCACTTCGAAAAAGAAATAAGAGAGGAAGTATGGGAAAGGTCTGTGTAAAAACTATTGCTGCGAAGGAAGAGGCATGGGGTGAGTGCTGAAAGAGCAGTCAGGAAAGCAGAGGTCACCCCATGGCTCTACTTTAAATCTTGTAGTGAACCCCAGCCAAGGATCGACTGCTAGGAAGGTCTTTGTCCCAAAAATCCATACCTTGAGTTATCTTCTATTTTATCTTATTGAAGATAAACTTCTACAGAGAACCAAGACTTTGCAAAAAAAGGGAAAAATAGGGAAAGCAAATAGGAAAGAGGTACAGAAAAGACAGGCAGGAACACAGACTGCAATTAAGGGCAATTGAGGGCAGCTCAATCCACCATGGAAGATTGCACAGGACCTGAAAGGACACATTGAGTCCTGGAGACAAATCGTACTTTTTTACTGACTTTTCTCTATGCAACCATTACTTTTCATAATACTATCTCCTACTCATCAACTGCTCTGAAAAAAATGATCAGGATGGCGAGGAGGGAAAAGAAATGTTAGAGTAAAGCAGTACCCCTGGGTGGTGTGAGAAGCACAGTGTCCAACTGTATAGTGTCTCAGCATCCAGTCTGGAAAAGCTTCCATGTGGCATCAAATCTGACAGCACAGTTACACCAGATGGAGAATGAACTGGAAGTAAAGCCAAAAGCAGATCTATATGGCTACAGGCTCTTTGTGAAGGAGACGTGACAACCGTCACGAGAGTAGACCTAGCAAATATGGGCTAAGATGAGGAGATAGTGAGGTGGATCGAAAACTGGCTGAATGGTTGGGCCCAGGGGGTGGTGACCAGTGGCATGAAGTCTAGTTGGAGGCCAGTCACTAGTGGTGTACCCCAGGGGTCAATACTGGGTCTGATCCAATTTAACATCTTCATTAATGATCTGGGTGATGCAGCAGAGTGTACCCCCAGCAAGTTTGCAGGCGATGCCAAACTGAGAGGAGTGGCCGATACACCAGAGCGTCGTGCTGCCATCCAGAGGGACCTTGACAAGCCGGAGAAATGGGCCAAGAGGAACCTCATGAAGTTCAACAAGGACAAGTGCAAAGTCCTGGAACAACTCCAGGCACCAGTATGTGCTGGGGGCCACCCAGCTGGAAAGCAGCTTGGCAGAGAAGGACCTGGGCGTCCTGGTGGACATCAAATTGAACGTGAGCCAGCAATGTGCCCTTGCCACAAAGAAGGCCAATTCTACTTGCTTATCATGCAATGGCTGCATTAGAGCATGGCCAGCAGGTCGAGGGAGGTGATCCTTTCCCATCTACTCGGCACTGGCAAGGCCACACCTGGAGTACTGGGTCCAGTTCTGGGCTCCCCAGTACAAGAGAGACATGGACATAGAGGCCACTGCCCAACAAAGGGCTGCAAAGATGACGAAGGGACTGAGCATCTCTGCTATGAGGAAAGGCTGAGAGAGATGGGACTGTTCAGCCTGGAGGAGAGAAGGCTCAGGGGGGTCTCATCAATGTCGACAAATACCTGAGGGGAGGCTGCAAAGCGGACGGAGCCAGGCTCTTTCCAGTGGTGCCCGGTGACAGGACAAGGGGCCATGGGCACAAACTGAGACACAGCAGGGTCCCTCTGAACATCAGGAAACACTTTTTGACTGCGAGGGCGACCGAGCACTGGCACAGGTTGCCCAGGGAGGTTGTGGAGTCTCCATCCTTGGAGATATTCAAAAGCTGCCTGCTCACGGTCCTTGGCGACTGGATTTAGGTGGCCCTGTTAGAGCAGGAGGCTGGACCAGATGACCTCCAGAGGTCACCTCCAATCTCAACCGCTCCGGGATTCTGTGAAGACGACTGTGCTGTTTGTTAAATTAAGGAATGCAAAATGCAGGCTTGAGTCTCCAACGGTTGTTAAAGGATGCAGAAGAAAACTGGTTTTACCTCACACTCAAACGAGCAATGCTGCTGGGTTGCTGCGAGAAAGGAGGGAGGAATGCTATGTTGAGCTACGATGAGATCTCCAGCAAAAGGAGGTGCAGGTGGGCTTCCTGGAGAAGGACGACAACGCCATAGCAAAGTAACGAAGAACTGCTATTGCGAACGTGAGAAAGGACCAAGACATTCAACACTAATAGGTATGTGGAGAAAGATGACAGAAAAACACCAATTCTAGGAAAAAAGTTTCTTAGCTATGAACTGAGGAGCAAGGTGAAAGAAATCGTAAAGGACCACATATTCCTGGATGCGATATCGCCACCAGACTTCTTCACAAAAAGGGTCTCTCAACCAATAAGAGCTGATGCTATTTTAGACTTTGTTTTCGCAAGTAACAAGGACATTAAGAAGAGCTGGTGATATAAAATTACCCTGGATTGAGTGCTCACAAGCAAATTCATATTAAAGTAAGGATAAAACGAGGTAAGTGTTGTAAGCGAATCAAAGTTCACTCTTTTTAACTGTGAGAAATTAAATAAGACAGTAAAATCAAGTGGACTAAGGAGATAAGGAATGGGAAAGCAGCCATCTAAGTATTTCTCTCAGGTCAAAGATGCAAAACCATTTGAAAGCCGTATCCTCAGAACTCTCCTCAAAAAGGACATTAGGAACAATTAAAGAGTCTACGTATTATGGAGAGGAAAGGATTCATTAGCAAGAAGCCAGCAAGTAGTACAGGGATAAAAGAAGAACTGCCAAATGTCAAGCTGTGCTAGACCTCAGCAAACAATAAACAAAATAGCAAGAGACGTTTCAGCCATACAAGTAAATGAGGCCAGAAAGGGACAGGGAAGAGGGATAGGCAAGAGATTAAAAACAATTAGCTATATCCCTAAAACTAGAGTTTTCATTAAGGACAAGGACACTGAACATAGGTGCAAGGCAAAGCGTCTAATGGGAACGAGGGTATAAAAAGATACACAACCAAGGTGGAGAAAACACTAAACATTTCGATGTGTTCGAAGCCAGCGACAGCAGACAGCATGCATCCCAGCACTCCCCAAGAAATGGCACGTGAAACAGTGCCTCTGGTAGCACGGCTGTTAAAACAATCTACCAGCCGAGTGCGGCACTGTGGAAAAGTTAAAACTTGTATTTAGAGGAGGAGGGAGAATCTAGATATTCACGCTCCCAAGACCTCGACAGTATGCAAAGTTTCAGGACAAGTTTTGAATAAAAGAACTGAAGTAGTAAATGGAAAACTGAATTCAACAAGCGATAAAGCTGACAGCGGTGAACTGTGCTACGCCAGCCCACTATTTTCTGCCTGTGAAAATAATTAATTGTCTAGACCTAGGAAGTACAGCTGAGCTAATCCGAATTTCATTACAGCTTTCAATACATTGGAAATTCCTGGGCAAGATAAAGATGGTGAAGATTATTTCAAGAATCGTAGCAGTTAAGGGGGACAGAAGTTAGTTCAAGGATGGTGTTTGGACAGACTTTGGCTGATATCTTCATTAATGATGCAGACCCAAAAAGGAAATGTCCTAATTGCACAATCCGCTGACAAACTTGAAGGGGATCATCGATAAAAATATGGAAAAGAACAACACAGAAGAACAACTAGATGATCTTCAGGACTGGCAATATTGCCCAGTAACAGCAGCAGGATAACATTTTACAATGCTATTAGGGACTGAGAAGAACGTTCACTATCAAGACTGGGAGCTCATCAGTTGGAAAGCAAGGTTGTGAAAGAACAGGGTATATTAGTCCATATTAAAATGAATAAGGACTATTAATTGCTGCAGCCATGAGAATGAACAAAGCAAAATACTGCCATAAAAGGATGCAGAAAGGTCCATAAAGAGCCTAGAGATACTGCTGTACAAAGTGTCCTGGTTTCAGCTGAGATAGAGTTAATTTTCTTTATAGCGGCTGGTACGGGGCTATGTTTTGGATTTGTGCTGAAAACAGCGTTGATAATACAGAGATGTTTTAGTTGTTGCTGCACTGGTCAAGGACTTCTCAGCTTCCCCTGCTCTGCCAGGTGCAGAAGAAGCTGGGAGGGGACACAGCCGGGACAGCTGACCCCAACTGCCCAAAGGGCTATTCCATACCATACGCCGTCATGCTCAGTATATAAAGCTGGGGAAGAAGAAGGAAGGGGGGGACGTTCAGAGCGATGGCGTTTGTCTTCCCAAGTCCCCGTTACGTGTGATGGAGCCCTGCTTTCCTGGAGATGGCTGAACCCCTGCCTGCCCACGGGAAGGAGTGAATGAATTCCTTGTTTTGCTTTGCTTGCATGCGCGGCTTTTGCTTTCCCTATTAAACTGTCTTTATCTCAGCCCAGGAGTGTTCTCACTTTTACTCTTCCGATTCTCTCCCCCATCCCACCGGGGGGGAGCGAGCGAGCGGCTGGGTGGGGCTTAGTTGCCGGCTGGGGCTAAACCACGACAAAAGCAATGGTGAGACCTGATCTCCACGACTTGTACATGGCTGACCAAAACTGTACAAGCAAGATTAATACAAGCGAGTGCACAGGAAAAACAAATGAGGCAACTGAACCTGAATAACCTGTTTCACAGGACAAGATGATGAGGGTTTGTCTTGCTTAAGCCAACAAACACTAAAGGCTGAGAGAGGATATGAATTGTCCAAATTCATCCAGGGAAAGCGGGAGACCCAGCTGCCAAACAAGAAGATGGAGGGGACATTTAAGCTCAATGACAACACTGGCATAGGAAAAGCTAGCAGAAATTCACCGTAAGTGCAGGTAGGGTGGAGACTGGAGTAAATGCAGGAGAGCTTAAGGGACAGGAGACAGCACTGTTCTTAAACATCTACGAAGTCCTAACACACAGCTCTGCATCAAGAAATAGCAAATAAATAAATCAGGGTAAGGTACAGTCCAGCATTACGGAAAAAAAAATATCAGCCAACATAACCTGTAAGTTAAAATATGATTTTTTTTTTCTGACTCCTGTGGTTACCAATTTGATAAAAAGGGGAGCCTGAAGATTTAAATAAATCATTATGCAAGTGCCTACCATTTTACGCAGGATGTTACTTTCTCTACTGAAAGCAGTACTTAACTTAAATGAAAACAATGAGGCTTAGTACTTGCTGCTGGAGTATCCAACGACATAAAGGTTTTACCTTGCAGCTCTTGCAAACTCCTCCGTATCTAAATATTAGGACTCGACAACGAACTAAGACTTTACCAATTTGCAAAGTAAAAACTCTCCAGCTGGAAAAGGATTACCAATATTGTAAGCGATATTAAAAAGAACCAAAATGCAGTCCAAAGTCAGCCTATCAAATCTACCAGTCTGCAACCAACAAGACAAAGTTTCCCGCGTACTGAAAACCCACCGTCTTTAACAGAAGGTGACACAGACATTTCACAAGTATTCCTCGTATTTTTTTAAAAGTTCAGGAAATACCTTGAAAAATATCACTATAGCTTAAGGACCTTTTTTCCAGGCGGACCTCATTTCCTTGCTCAATATTATCATGTGCATTACCTTTGTTGGAAGTGACCCCTATGGTGGTCATATGTAACATATCATACATATGTAACATATGTATGATATGGTTATCATATGTAACATATGGTAACATATCAGTTACACAGTTTGTGTAACTGATATGTCTGAAATATCAAGTAAATTAACATGAAGTCGTCAGCTTTCACATAGTAATTGGTTGAATAAGGGTGAAGATGGAAGAATTCAGCTTCCCACATTTCACCAAGCTTCTTAAAAAAGGCGGAATTCAAATATACACCATTCGAGATCTCTGTTCCAGACCTAGAAGTGCTTTTGTCCTTCAAAGGGCGCCCGTATCACTCTGTGATACGTGACTTAGCCCAGAGCAAGAAGGTGGCCAAGGTGTCTCTGAATTATTAGCTGCCGCAGCAGTTGCAGAGTCCCTGTGATTGCAGTCTGTGATCTATGAGTGTTTTCATGATCCACCAAGCTTCATCCACTGCTTCTTCAGCACTAGCCTTATCAACACAGTCAGCCTGGCACCCGAGGCAACGTCTGTGTTAACTGACTGCACTGAATTAAGGGAAAGACTGAGCTTCATCTTATTCTGCAGCTACCACCAGTCTTGGGTAGCACAAGGAGAAAGGGGGGTGGCCCTGGAGCTGTGCCTCTTGAGAACAAGACATTAAAAAGAGACACTAAGAACATTTCCTCTGTTTTCTCATTCCGGGCTTGGTTTTCGGCTATGTGAGTCTTTGTTTTCTTCAACATCAGTATCTAGACTTTTAAAGTCAGAGACCTCATTAGAACATAGCCCTGTTAATAAGCAAGCATCCCACTTCATTTCACAGTGTATTTTTAGATCCACTGGGCTGAGGCAACATCAGAAGATGACGCACCTTTTTGCTCTTAATTGGGAACATCAAAACCCTTTGCCTGCTGCAGGATTACAATGCGAGCTGGTTCAGCTTGGACGACGCAAAGCACACATTGCTTGAGAGAAAGAAAAAAGCACTTTTAAATAATTATACACACTTTAAGAGCTCCTACCTGTATTTTTATCGGCCAGGTGAAATTGCTGACGTAAACGAAGAAAGTGATGTTTGGATTGTTGCGGAAATCAAATTTCTCATTGGAGAAACTATCCTTGTATTCTTTTATATTGGTTCTTGAAACAACTGGAATTTCCTCCCCAGCCTGCGTGCCAGCTGTTTTCAAATGTTAAAAAGTAGCAAGAAAAGATGTTTCAATGCACATTTTAAGTGGCAAACAAAAAGGGCGAAGCATCCTGAAATTTAATGTTACAAAAGTAACTATTCGTCTGAACACTACTATTTTAAGCTGCACAGCATTATCAAAATCACTGTATGCCGAAATATGGCATTACTAAAAATCAAATTTGCACCTTCGATGTTTCCAAAATACACTATTAAGACAGAATAACATAGTTCTTTTTAATATTTTACTTCTGCCCCCCAGGCCTAACATTTAAAACCATTACAGAATAAGTTCATATGTTAAAAAAAAAAAATTCCCCAATTAAATTTGCATTTGTTGAAAACTGGTAACTGAAACGAGCTACCAAGAAAGTCAGATCACGCTCATTTTACCTGCAAAACTTGTGGACCAAGTAATGTTGAGGTTGAAGTTTTTAGATGCATTGATAAACATGTCCAGGTCTCTGTTTTGCTTGGGGGAAAAAAACCAGAAAACTCATTTTTAGGGTAACAATGTTACTGTACTGTGTCCTAGCAAATCTTCACTGGAAAAAACATCTTGGAATTTGTTATTTACATGAAGCAAATGCATCAAGCAAAAAACTATTTACATTTTCTGAAAGCAGTATCCTCCTCCCCAAGGAAAGCATAATAAAGAACAAAACTCACGTGTATAGAATAAAACAGGAAGAATAGAGACACAAGGTATTGGCTGAACAACAAGCAAAACTAGAGTTGCTCAGCAGTTGTTCAAACAACCGTGAAGAATCAACTGTGGTTCCTCATAAAATTTTACCATGAAGATTTGAAACTGCATGGCCAAGCCAAGCTCAAAAAGTTCTGGTTGCTTTGTGGAGCTGGACATACGCGCCATGTTAAGAGACTGCATCCGGAGACTCACAGAACTAACAATTCATCACCTCCATGGCCAACAGTCGACAAACATATACCTAAAGGATGAAGTTTAAAGGGAAAGTAGAAAATTTACCTCTTCGGGTGTTGCTACAAAGTTGATTGCTGTGTAATAGCGATCATCCTCTTGAGAAAGGCTGAAGGTGAACTGATAGTCAATGAGAAGAGTATCTGTAAGGAAGGCATGGAGAAAGTTATCCCATGTCCTGGAATAAAAAAAAACTTCTGCAAAGCAAGGCATGATGTTGCTGAAGTGTTTCTTGCACTGAGAGCACAACCAGGAGTCACCATGCTGTTACAAATGACTCCAACCTATGTATGATCCCGCACAAAAGGGACAAAAAACTCTTTTTAAGTTGAATATAGAGGGGAAGAAGATTCTGCTTACATCTTCCAGGTGATAGCCTCCAGCCTTAATCTAAATGACTGTTCATACCTATACATTGTGAAAAACGTGCCAAGACATTTACTTTTTCCATACTGCAATACCTCCACGTGCTAAGGGAATACCAGCAAAATAAAATAGATTGTATAATCCCCACTTGGGAGGGGACTAAGTTCCATGCGTGATAAGTTCCTGTACATCAATGGACTGTACAGGGAGGATTTCTACGGAGCAACAACTTGTTAATGGACCCAGCTGCCATCCTGCTCTGGGTCACTTCATGTCCAGGCGTGCCAGGACCAGGTTTTGGCCTACCTGTACGCCCTCCTACGCTCATGTCTGCCTAGGGCTGGGCTATCACCTCGCTGTTAATCGACAGTGCACAGCCAGTTTTGGGGATACATCCCCCAGGCTCAGTATCCTTTTATTAAAATGTAATATTATGACTTGCACATATTCCCGAACCTGTGCAGAGATATTGCAAGCAATAATAAATACGAAGCTATACACCAGGCGTTATTTTTCTGTTATTGCCTCCTGGAGAGCCCTTGTTGGATAGATATGAGCTAGGCAACCTTCTGACATCTACCCACACCTCCTATGAAGCACTAAGACAGACATTTTCAAGGAAGAAAACCAAGTGAGACTGAATCTGTATAGCACAAGGTCGTTCCTGTAAGAGTTGTAAAGTTCCGTTTTTTTCCCCTTTTTCGCCCACTTTATCACCCCTGCCACTGGCAGCAATGAATTAGGTCATCCTCGCAAAGAGACCGTCATGAGAAGCCATCAGTGCCCTTGTTTGGCTACGCAAGCAGAATTCAAATTCGCTAAATACAGCATGTTGATAATTTCTGTGTTGCACAAAACTACTATTTGAGACTTGCATCTTTATGTAATTTAAGATTACATCTATCCGTGCCTGCCAGTGTGCTGATTGCTAATATTTGCAAATAGAAGCTGGAGAGTTTCCATTAAGTAATCTGAATCTTGGCAAAGTATATTCTCGAATTGCACGGGAATCCAACTGTTCGTTTCAGAGAAAATGTTGCAATTTTGAAACCTTACCCATTCTAAGATGGAACAGAATTAAAAAAAAAAGAAAATAGTATCTTGCACTTGCAAACATTCTGAAGACGTGCTTTAGTTTTGACTTATTAGGTATATATATATTATTCTCCGGAAGACCAGATTTCAGTCACGTGAAAAACATTCAAAAGTTTCTTCTGAAAGATCCAATCACCACACAGACCTTATCAAGAAGAGTATTTTCATTCTCTTTAAACAACACTTTTGTCAAAACTGAAGTTTTTTAAAACTATTTTTTAGTCCTTCCCTTAAACCCCTGTATTTTAAACAGATGCTAAGGCAACTAAACCTAGGTTTAAATAAGATATTTTAAACTTCAAGCACATTTTTTATCTTCAAACAAAATCCCAAGAGTACTCACAGTAACACGTTCCTTTAAGTGGATTTCCCTGATATCTATTTTCGACTTCACACCTAAAAAGAATACATATTTTTTAAGAAATGGATTTTAGTTTCAGTTCTATTTATTCCCAGCCACTAGAAATCAGAAAACACTACCTGTGCCGATAACGGTACACAATTAAAAATAAAAGATGCGTGTCTGAGCTATACTGGGCTGCTGAAGAAATTCCACAATCCCTGCAAGTCAAACTAGTATGCAGTAAAAATGAAATATAAAATTCTGGACAGTAACCTTTGCATCCACTTGGAATGTATTTATTAGCTCTTCACAATGCACGGAACTGGATTACTACAGTCAAAACCTAAAGTTTCCATTTACATTTACGGCTATTCCAGGATCTAGTCCTATAAACGTTTACTCATGTGAGCAACACTTTAAAAATAAACCTGGCAATGAAATTATTTGGAATTAAATTATTTCCGCTAACATTACACTAAAAGCATTTCCGTTACGTTACAGAGAAACCTCCAGCAAATTTGTTGCTCTGAAACTGCTCCATTAAAATGCTTGAATGTCAAAGTCTTATTTCAGATATATTTACGCTCCCCCAGAACAGCATCAGAGTGCACAGACAGTAAAAATCTACCAATTAAAAAGAAACTATTGAGGGATAAAGCAAAGTGGCATGTATAGTTTGGGGAGTGGGGGCATTATTTTTTCACCCCATCCCTTCTGCATGACATTCCCAGTTGAAATGTTCTTAAAAATGGAAATCTTCAGGAAATCATTTTGTTCACGTTATCCCCCCGGGGGAAGCATGGCTGGCTGCACCGTCAATGAAGTTAGTCAACTGTCAGCAGGAAGAGATGAGCAGAGACATCATAAATACAAATCATTAAAAAATGTAGGGGTTCCATGCCGGAATGTGCGCTGCCTTTTGATTTCAAATAACAAAGTGAAACCAACTCACAGTTGACACTCGTCTCCTTTTATTCCCTTAGTGGTGCAGAAACATTTCCCTGTATTTGTGTTGCAGACAGACGCGTGGCCGTTGCACTTGCAAGCTGTTGAGCAGAGAGGGAAAAAGATGCAACGTTGAACGAAGCAAGAGAAACAGATTCGATAGCATTTAAGTCCTTTAGTTGCCAAACTCAGATACATCAACAATTAAAGTGCATATGAAAACCCATTTGGTACTCTCTAGTTTCTTTGTGATACAGAAGGCAGCCAAAAATAGAACCGTGCGTCAAAACGGCGTGAGTGCGGGCTCCAGGACTGATGTTTTGTATGAAATCATGATCAGACCGTGCTTTTTAGCCTCAAAAATTTATTTAACTTCCTCTCTTGTTGTTAGATAGCACTAGGGATATCACACAGGTAAGAAAAAGACAATTTTTGGACTAGTTTTGGGCTTCCTAACACATTTCATTCAAACTCAAAACCCTTGAGAGAAGACTATTTTTACAAATAAAGCAAAGCTCATGGTGCTTTTAGGGCTTTTTCCAGAAATAAATAGGCCTTTGAGAAAATAATGTCATTATCAACAATGTCAGTGTATCTGCGGTGTAAAACGGCTGGCGTCAAGAATACGCTGTCCATGCTGTAAGTGGTTTGGGGTGCGTGCCCCAATATATTTTCGAATAGCTTTAGCCTGGTCTCACGAGCTGAATGCCGCTGAGCCGTGGTTGAAGCAAATCAGCACGCCCCTAGACTACATCAGGTTTGTGGCATGCCCCAAACAGACCAGCTCATGTACTCCGAGCCTGCTCGAGATGCAAACCAAGGTATGACAGTCGGGGGGGGGACACGTACGGGAGATTGCTTCAAAAGAATGCTCCTGATTCAAATTAAAATGCTAACGTTGACACACTTTGAGACCTTTATACATAAAGAAGTAGAGGAGGTACATGCAAAAAAAAAACCCAAAACCAAAACGACGAACGACAAAAAAACCAACACAAGCAGTTGTCTTTGATATAACGTTCACTCTAACTAGAAGAACGGATATAGTAACTTTTCCCAGAAGGTAGGTGCCTTTTAGAAGTTGTTCTACCACCGAACTGGACGGTGCAGTCATCTGGAGCTGTGCATGGGAGAGCGTACAACGTAAGAAGGGAAAAAGTACACAAAGAGAAGATCCCTCCTTCGCGGTCCCTGAGCTTGCTGGAAATCGTACGCTTTAAAGGCTGGTGCCTCCTTGTTAAGAAGACACGTGCCACTCAATGTACCAGCAGACTCTTAACGTGAAGTCCCCATCCTGAATATCCTTGCCAACCGTGGCCCTTATTTTATGAATCCTTTTGATGTCTTCTTTATATCGGCATGTAATGGAAGCTATATTGTATCAGGGACACTTAATTGTGCTTCTCAGATGTGGATGAGTGGTTTCCTAGCAGCAACACGGAACAAAATATGAAGAAGCATAAAGCCTATTGTGGGAACAAGTAGACTGAATGAAGATTTGACAAAATAATTGTATTCTGTGATGCAAACACACTTCTCATTAGTGGCACTTAAAAAAAAAAATCATTCTTAATACTATTGAGAATGCCTTGTACTGCCTTCCTTATGCTTTGCAAAAGGTAAGCAAAGTGAAATTCGATCAATATTCAACACTAACATACAAAAAAATTAGGAGACATTTCAAATTTCATGTTGTTTAGATGCAGATCACAGTATCTTGAGTGCTAGCATTAATGCTTCCTCACCCTGCTCTTTAGCCGCTCGCTTATCAAGAAGGCTGAACACTCAAACATCTTTATTTAAAACAACAGAGTCTTATTTATTTATCCATTTTCCTATGAGCCCCGTAGCTGGAGATCATTCACTTAAAGGACTGGAACATGCACAAAGAAGAGAAATTTTCTCATGGCTTTTCAGACAACTATGAAGTTTGGAAACAAACTATTGACAAAATGTACTAGACACGCTCGCTGGAGTCTGAAGTTTTCCTCCAGGGTCTGATGCTAGAGCAGAAAGCCAAAATATTGGAAATGGCTTTTTGACTGTCAAGCAGGGTAACAGTCTGATGATGAACCGCCTCACAGCAAGTCTCCTTCCACCTTCTTCACAAACCATGGGTCACAGACTCATTCAGAGATGGTCACGGGGATCTCCGCTCCTCTTCCTACATTTGTGATGCTCCGGCTTCCCAACGGCAACTGCATCACCCACCTGCCCAACACCATTTTTCCATGCCAAGCGCTTTAGCCGTCCTCCACGGCCCCCGTGCAGCCCTGGGAGCGGGGAGCAGGCAGGACCACGGCACCAGCCGCTCACCGTGGGCCACCAGCAAGCGCTCCACGGAGGCGTTCAGAACCGCTGCCACGGCAGCAATCTGATTTCAGGCATAATAGCGCCTTCCGTTCTCTTCCAAATAACTTTCTTATCTACCGCTAGCATATTTTCATGTGAAACTTTAATCAGAAAATTCAAAAAATCCTGAATGCGGAGAAAGCACCTTGCAGCTATTTTTACATTTGATGTGCTGCATTTCCTGCCCTTCCCGATTAACACTTCTCTACGTTGGACACTTCCTAAAAGCAACCGCTGAGGAGTGATTTACCTACCATTTAGTTATTATCTGCCCAGCTCCACAAACGCCAATGCCTATGATGATATGCAAACAATTCTTTCAGAGAAGTAACTGCAGTTTGTTAAAAATTTTTCAACGCAGGCGATACGGCAACGTTCACCTGCCCTGGTGGCACAGAGCAGCAGAAAAAGACAGCTTATTCCATCCGCTCTTTTTATTCCTCCCTGGCTTTTGAACCCCATCGCTACCACTTCCAGCTCTGCGTAGCCTTACCTGTTTGAAAGGCTACTGCTACCCCAACAGTATCGCTCAAGCTCCTGATGGCTCAGCAAAATGGAAAATACCAAGCACTAACACTTTTTCCAACACTGAATATTTGCCATTTTGAGGATATTTACGGTTCCCACGCTGCTGGGCCACTGAACTAACGCCGCAAATCTGCACGTCAAAGTACCAGGACCCACACCAGGCACTAAGTGTGCAAACGCACGGATGCTTGTGCATCAGCATGGAGTTGTACCAACAACCATCTCCAGCACGGATGTGACCGCAGGCTCTGCAAGCAGAGCGGCACACAACATTGCACATAAACGCCCAAAAAGAGTGGAATCAGCACATCATTAATGGGAAAGGAAGGAGGGACCATGGCTCAAAGGAGGGAAAAAGCAGGAGTTGGCTCTGTTGCCCATCAGCCGATCCTCATCTGAAGAATTCCCCTCTGGAAACCTTCTCACCAAGCAAAAATTACCAATGGCCAGCAGTCACTCTGGCTGCATCAGATCGGATGATTTCCTCTCTCCTTCCCTCTTCCGATCCACCTCGGTCTTTCTGCTCAGCTTCCTGCTTCCCTCATTCTTTCCCCTTCACAGTAAATAGCATTAAGTCACAGCAAATTAAAAACCCGGGCCCAAAGCACTTGAGAGCAAAGCACTTTTGACATGAGCTACTACTTTCATCAGATAAGGAATGAATGCTGTTCCACAGTCTCTCAACACATTTTCTGATTTCTTTTTCAGGCATCCAGATGACTTTAGTCTATCATTCATTATCTCAACAACAAACTATTTTTGGACAATCCTCATGCGAAAGAGTCCAAAGTAACTTACTCTCAATTTCCACACGCATAGAAAAGCAACAAATATCAAAAGGCACGTTGTGATCCAATGATTAAACCTGAATGCTCAGAGTAGAATTATATATTTTCTCAGGCCAACTCAGTCTCAATTTATTCATTCCAGCACTTCAAATTATCTTCACACGAAATGAGTTTAAGAATATCAGCGGTATTTAATCTCATAGATAATGTTCTGAAATAAAGTGTCAGAGATGCACCTTTTCCTTTGTACCCGTGCCGTTGTGCTGTCTGTTGTAATTTCATATCCCAGCTACTGCAACACCCTTTTCCCTAAGTAAGGCAGCCGTGTCCCCGTCTGTGATCTTTTCACCCTCTTCCTTGAATCTGTACGCTGGAAGGTTCTTCTTTATAGCCTCAAACATCACCTGCTTGTTCTTGCTTTAGGAAACAGGACATTCATGCTCCAGCTACTGACTCTCACCTTCATCCAAACGGTTGATGCTACTTCCAGTAAACATACTAAATGAATTTCCGAGTATTTTCTACTGGATTGTCTCCATACTTGAAACGAGCAACTCAATGTTCCCTCATCAATCACCTTCACTTATTTCTTCTGGGATGCCTACAAACCACCCACACTCATTTCATGGAAGTACTGATACTACTCTGACACCAAACAATGTTATTTCTGTTCTACCTTTTCAATCACTGTATCTAATGATATCACTTCATCTAAATATATTCCATCAAAGCTCTTTGGAGCAAGAAGCACCTCCCCTTCCATCCGCATATCAACTATCACAGCTGGCTTCTGGTTTACAACTGGTATCCCCATGCTACACTACAAAATTCGCAGTAATTCAGAATAATGTTGCAAGGTTCAAGGTCAAAACTTCAAATCTTACATGTTCATTTCTCAGTATTACCCGTATTGACCCCTCAAGAAAGATTTTTTTCCCAGTTTGTTAACTGGATCTTGCACAACTGAAAAATGTTCTTTGTGCCAAAGAGTCCCAAAGCACTTTACAAACTTAAAGTGCAGTTTTAACAGGGATCACCTCATCCTCAACTGAAATCCAGCCAACTCCTCAGTGAAACATGGCAAGCCTTTTATGAAGCAGACGATTATAACGATAAACGTACAACACATTAACCAAATTGTAATAGAAAGTGGAATTTAGATAAGCAGAAATTTGTTCAAGACGTTGGGATTAACACTGCTTCTTTTCAAATCAGGATCGTCAAACACTAAAACGCACACATTTTTCACTGTCGTCATTTAAAGTTTACAAAGGAGAGTAAAAAGTCATCTTTATCTTGTGCAATGAAAGTCAAAGAATTTCATCAAGCAGTTTCTGTATCTTTGATTTGAAGAAACAAGGATTATGCCTTGCTTGCAGGAAAGAAAAAAAAATGTATTAGCAGGATATAATTTCAGTTAAGACAGCAGAGGAACGAGTAAAGAGCGAAAAACATCAAAGACTTCCGCGCAGGAAGATTTAAGGCATCACTTACGCTGACATGTTCCTCCATTAGTAGGATCACCGTAGTAGCCTGAGATACAAGTTTCACAGTGTTTGCCAGTTGTCAGATTTTCACACTTCTCACAGATGCTTTCATTTACACACTTACTGTGCCCGTTACACTGGCAGGCTGAAGAAAACAGAAAAGGGTGAGTATTTGTGCTCAAATATAGCACCTCACATAGCACCTCAGGAGTCTGTGTTCTGCAGAGGCTGAATGAAACCATTTCAGGCACCTTCCAAAGAGGTTCTTGCAGTCTTGCTAGCAATACTTTAACTCAAAGAGAAGTGTACGGAAAACCCAAAATTTAAAGCAACGCACAGAAAACTGAACTCCAAAACACTGCGTGCATATTGGGCAGACGGGACTGGAAGCAGCTGGTAGGAGAGATTTACAAGGAGGAATGGGGAAGAAAGGGTTTAGCAGCAGTCCAAGTAATTTTATTCTGAATGTCTGGTGTCAAAAACCATATTTCAGAATCACCCTGAGCACTACTAACAGTTAAATCAACCTTCAAAAAAGAATTACCTTTCTTTCAAACAACCCTAAAACAAATAAATAAACAAAAGTTAAGAAGTTGGTAAAGGTTTGTAGGGAAAGAAAAAATTTCTCTAGAGTAATGCATCGATAAGTCTTCATGCAGCAGATCTCTGCAGCTCACTTACAGATACCTGCAGAACTCCTTCCATCTCAAAATGTGTTATTTCTTGTTTGTCTGCCAAGCTCTTTTCCTCCCTCCATTAACAAGAGGAAACACAGACATCACTACAGTCTTAAAAAGTCTCTCCCCTTGCATTTAACTGCTGTTACCGTTGAAATGTTTGAACAATTAAACGTTCCTCGTTTACCTGGACACTGAATAAAGGACCAATTATAGTTGTTCTCCACAGGACACATGCTGACATTAAGGACGGGCTCCAAGCTGTGTTTCCCTGTTGCGGACGGACTTGGCATCTTGACCGGACCTCGATAGGAGCCTTCGATGCACTTCCCCTTGCCGGTGTTGCTTGGATCGGTGCACCAGCCGCAGCCGGGCTGCTCCAAACAGTGAGCACACGTGCAGTAGCCTGAACAGTTTTCGGCTATAAAACAAACAAATCTCAAATTGTGGAATAAATCACTGTCCCAAAACACAGGCGACAACGAACGCAGGAAACTTTGTATGTCTTTTGTGACCTTAAGTATTTATCTCACCAAATCTGTAAATATTTATTCTGATATCCACGGTAACACATATATATATATATATTAATTCCTATCAGCATATTTATTCTAGAATCTAAGATAACAATATAACAAAGGTTGCATTAATCAGTGAGTTATGAAGCAATGCAATACACGCATCAGGTTTTTCTAACCATTAAACATCACCCACTAAAACCAGAGGTTAACGCTCCCAACTACAAAAGATCTCCGACCGGTTTACATCCGATCGGATGATAAAATGAGCCATCCGGAAGCAAAGGATGAAAACTAAAAACCTAAGTTTGTTTACTCACTTTGAGTCTCTTCTTACCACATGTTTTATATCACACACTGCTATTCAAGTATTTATCTGAGTCAAAAAGCATAGAATACAAATACAGAATAGAGTTTGTCTTCTTCGGATGCTCAGAGTGCCACATGCAGACCCCCTGGACCTCAGCAATCAACTAAATCAGGGAAAAACCATCACCACCCTTTAACCCTTCCTTTCTCAAATGGGATTGTATTTCAGGAGTGACGAACTCTTTACATATAGGAAAGTTTTTCTATTCCTTTCTCCATACCATCTTAAAAAATATTTTGTAGATTCTTGGTGTGCCAAGATGAGCAGACTTTCTATCTTGATATTTAAATTGACAATATTTGCCTTAAAAAAAAAAAATAGTAGTAGAAAAACATTGTTTTCCATTATTTCAGCCTACTCATCTCCTGCCTGAAGCTTCCTCCAAATTTTGACCTCTGGCAATACGGGAAGTTCACACTCTCACCTCTGACTGTTATCTGAAACTAATTTTCTCCACCTCTTATTTTGCAACACTTTGAGCTGCTCAGGCTTATTCTCATCAGCTTCCAAAAGCTCCTGGAGCAACCACAGCAACTCAAACTGCCCAGCTTCCCTCCTGGGGAACATACGCACTCCTCTCCCTCTGCTACCCCGAGAGCCCTGGCTTTCCTGACTTCCCTGCCCACACTCAGCTCCTAAAGAATTCAACATAAATAAAAATAATTTCTAAAACTGTTTGACCACTTTTCAAATTTCTAGACTATTTCACCCCAGTATGAAAAGAAAAAGCAATATTCCAAAGCACCATAAATCTTTTGCAGTTTGCTCACATCTATCTAAAAGGGGGGAAAAAAAATAAATCTTTTATTTAAAATAAGTTAGAAATTCCTACTGTGGGCTATATGTAGACAATACTTCAGAATAAAACAGTCGTGTAAATCCTAATTTGGATTTGGTAAAGATAATCTAATATTAAATTACATGGCTCCATACGTGAATGAGAGAGAAACAGAAGAGATACAAAAAGAAGTCAATCACACGAAATTATGTAACAATTAATTTGAAGGGTAGGAATTCAAATAATGAAACAAGTACTTCTCTCTCTGAAAAAAAAAAAAAAAAAATGGAGATTTCATCATCTCACTTGAAAGCCTTGACTATCTGCCATTTAGTTTAATTGATAGTTCCCGTCACCAGGACCTAATTCTGTTTAATGCTTTACATGCCGCAGAGTATACTGCGGGATGGAGCTGCACACCTGGGGTCAGGCACTTCTTATTTTTTATAGCTCCTGGGGTCAGGCACTTCTTATTTTTGCAAATCCCCTGGGCAGTCTGACCCATGTGCAGAGTTTGACGACTTTCGCTAGCAAATGTCAGCAAACACAAGACTCCAGCCCACTCGCCCAGACGCAGAAGCGATTACTCACGCGGACAACTGCTCATGGTGTACCACTCCATGCACTGCCCGTAGGGGAAAGAGGCCACGTAAGCGTTCGAGTCCACGCACTGCTTCATGTTGCTGCACCACATGCACTCGGAGCTGCCGCTCGTGCACTCCCCGCACATCGTGCGCAGGGCGCAGGGCGTGCGGCACTGCTTGGCGCTGTGGTTAGCTGCGGGCAGGAGGACGAGAGTCAGCTTTCTTCCAGAAAGAAACAGGTAATGAGCTCCGAGATAGAAAGACAGAAGATAAAAAGCCCTGTCTATTATTCAGGCTGAAAAATAGCTCAATCTCACAGACTCGCAACGCTTCGTTTGCAGTGTGCTGCTGCGGGATGGAGCTGGAGACATCTTATACCACGGTGAATAGGAGAAATGCAGTAAGTACTGTCACATCATTTCTCTTACTATCTATCCTTCGTGAGTGTCAATGCTTTTTAAGGTATCCACCTTAGGAACAATTTAAATAGTGTTATGAACGTGGTCTTTATCTCTCTGCAGGTCTGTTGGTGTGTTCCTTAGACATTCTCCCAACCCAAGTGTTGGGAAGAAACCCCGCATTTTACGTGAGCACACTGGGACATTTTTTAAGTTATTTGATCAGTTCCACACATAAAATGAGTACTGAAAGCAGAATTAACTCAGGAGTTTCTGGTGTGAGCCAGTGCTTTACCATCTGTTCCAAGTGACTATTCTCAGACCACAAAAAACAAGTTAAACCTTAAACCAATTCAAAGTGCTGCAAGTTAAAATATACAAAATTTTGAGTTCAGGTTCCACATTCATGATCTGTATCCTGCACTTCCACAGAGAATGATTTAAACTGGCGTAGCTTACTGAGAAATTTTATGTAATCAACCAACTTTATTAAAACTTAAAGAGGCACTAATTGGTATTCAGAAATAATCAGCTATAATGGAGAGTTAACAGACCAACCCATTTTAAAAGATATGCAGTTCCAACAAAGCTAGAAGAGTTCTCCCAAAAGCAAATAGTTCCTTTGTCAAAGTTCTCGTATCTCCAGTGTCTCGCCCAATTAATTTCAAACTTTGATAAAATCCTCCTCTGGCTACGGAGCAGGGGAGAGGAGAAAGGGGAGTTCAGCTGGAGAGTAGCTTTTATTTTTTATTTAAACAGGAGATTGCTCCATACCATAATTAACCTAAATGTCACATCCAGGTATGCAATTTAGAGAAAAATAATTAAACTATAACGTACTTCAAGCATTTTACAGTTAACAGCGTAAATGTAGAGCTATTTTTAAAATCTCCAATTCCTGTATGAAACACCTAGACAAGACGCTTTTCCAGAGCCATTTTTCTTCGGCAAAGTCATGATGCAGCTAGTTCTAAACGTAACGAATGGGATCCTCTTTGCTCTCTCGGAAATATAAATACTTATTAGTCCACCTGCTCCCCGTGAGACACACAAGTTCGACATTGTTACCTGGCCTTTCGCAGACACTGCCGTTGACTTCATTGATACACGTTGCTGCCTTCAGTCCCTGCTGGAAAGGCTCGGCTAAATACCCACAAAATCCAGCATCGCTTGGTTCATCGGGGAGCCACTGGAGCAGGGTGTTGGTGAAGGGAGACATGTCTTCCCAGCACCAATACGACACGTTGATTTTCCTCAGTCCAACCCATGGAGTCAAAGTTTTGGGCTAGAAAGAAAGGAAAATGGTAGATTTAATACCCAGTTTTATTACCTTAGGTATTAAAAGAAAATACACATCACCATATAATGCTCATAACTTTGCCAGGTTAGGTGTTGCAAAAATGCAATAAGGGCAACAGTTGTTTCTCAGTCCTATCAGAATTAAATGCCACAGAGATAGAGAAATCCTTCAGGAAACACCAATTTTGGGGTTTTTTTCCAAACTGCATTTCTAGTTATCTAAACCAGGAGGAGAACAAGTCAAACATTCACACTGGCTGACTCTGCAATTAACTGCAAGTTGCTCTTTATGTGTTTGTGACTCCTGTAAATGGCTAGACACAGGAAAAAAATTTCTGGAGCTACAGTTTGACGTGAAGAAGAAAACCAGCAGCTCCCTACAATTTAAATGATACAATCTACCTACTCTACAGGCTGGCTAGAAGACCTTTGCTGAGTCAGAGCGCGTATACATGGAGAGGTGGAGAGACAGAGCAGGTCAAATCTAAATTAGTGTTGCTGGCAATAAAATTCTCAATATGAAGAACCCGTAACACAACTACTTCTACTGGCAATTTATTTTTTGGCACACTTTTATTTTGGGGAGAGGCACTTTAAGTGTATTGGTACAGTATGTTATTTTACCGTTAAAGTCTTCTCTCCATCAAAGCGCTTTGGTGGCACAGCTGTCCTAGGAAAGCTTTCGACCGTACGTCTTCCCTTACTGCTATATATAACCATCACCTACTTCAAAGTGATTTTACACACTCTTAAACCTTACAGCTGCAACTTCTAACAGCAACAGGGTTACACAGCACTACGGGCCAACACCAACACGTTTTCTTCTTATTACAAAACATCTATACATCTATAAACAGCTTGCTTAAAAAAAGGAGTAACTGCAAAATACAGCCTCCTCCAGCACAGCAGCAGCATGCCATTGAACGGCAAAAACTCAAGTACCAGACACAGGCTGGCTTTTCAGCACAGGCATTTTCCCACATTACAAGCACTCAATGCTAATATCCACCAAAAAGGGCTAATAGTCTCTTTAGATTTCTAAGGCTCACTTTTTAAATGATACTGTAGATGAAAAAAAAAAAAACCCCGTAAATTATCAATTTTTTTCCTCCCTAGTGTAAGGGTTCAAACACTATTAGGGAAGGGTTGCCATGTGTCTTTAGGAATTTACACTACACTTAACCACTGGGATATCCAGAAACGCCCGGAGCTGTTCGAACCACGTACTTTTGCAATACCCCAGGTTTGGCTTCCTCTCTTTACAAAAGATTTAACAAACAATCTCGTCTGAATTGCACCTTACCTTTTCTTGGCTAAATGGAATCCCCTCTAAAACCCCATAATTGTTGAAATGCCACCTTCAAATTACAAAGGGAATCAAAGCAGGGAATGTTCTCATTTCAACAGGGCAATATTTCTCTTTAGTATTGAAGGACGTTCTCCTCTGAAAAGTAGCAATCCTACTGCCTCCAGTCTCGTTTTTCCTATATAAAACCCGTCCTGACTGCCAGCCCTGCCCAGAGTGGCCTCCGGGACCCGAGAGGAGTTACGCTGATGTGCCGTCAAGCCACAGCAGCTCTGCAGCCTCAACCAGGATTTCAGCAAAGCTGCACAGCATCGTTCTTTGTTAGGGCTTTAGCACCACCTACACAACCTGCCCTGAATACCTCCATGCTTCTGCCAAGGACTGGAAAAAAAAATATATTTATTTTATTGATGCATTAAGAGGGACAGTTTCCAATTCACTTCTCACCGTCTCTGACAGAAAAGCACCTGCCACTAAATCAAACATAAATAACTCCAAATAAGCCAAGCAGCTCTATGGAGTAAGAAGCCGACATTTTAAACAGCTGCTTTTCTGAGCGGAATAAATAACTTTAAATGCTTTACATTAAACACCTCCAGTGCCCCAAAGGGACCTTTATTTATGAAATATTGTGTACAAGTCACAAGAGGACTCCTGCTGTAGTCATGTATCCCACAAGAGAAATGCGCGTGTGATTTCATTATAGAAAGCAATACCTCTGAGGCATCGTGTATGTTTATCTTTCCCATTTACATTCTCTACAATTTCAGTTCAAAAGCACCCATAGGGTATGTTGAATTTCAAAAGAAAAATCAGTCCTTTTCTGTTAAGAGGCATGTCTATTCTGTACAGAGCACACAATACCACAGCAAGGACTTTTCCACAGTCAGAGCTTAATTACTCAGGGGACATAAAAGAGAGGCACTCACCGAAGCCTGCATCTTCTGCAGCTCCTTTAGAACAAATTCTACCTTCTTCTGGGTCGTGAGAGAAGCCAGCAAAGCACCACTGGATCTGCAGGACAGTTTGGCATGATCATAGTTCTCCTTCGCGTTCGTAATTTTCAAGCAGGAGTTGCCAACCAAATGCCAGTTTGTTCCACAGATATTTTCTGTGCGGGGAAAAGAAAGTAAAACCAGAGATGCAAGTGACCTTCACAACGTTCAAAGCAGTGAAAGAGCTCTTCCACCACAGAGAAAACCTACAGCCCCATCCCAAACCAGCACGACTTATCGGCATGTTCAGAAGTATCCATGTATAATAATACCGCAGGAAAAGGAAAGCTGTCTGGGGGAGCTGAAGTGTGATGGTACCATTTAGTTATCTGCAGCAGGTAGTCAAAGCACTTACTACAATGTCAAATAGTAAGATCACTCTAGAAGAAAGAGCAAAGCAAAGCAAATGAGTATTTTGCCGACGGCTTAAAGCCACTTATTCAACCACAGCTGTTAGGACACCTTTCGACAGAAGAGCGGTGGTTGCGCTAATCCTGCCCGCAGCACCGAACTTCCAGGATTAATCCCTGTTTCACCTTGAGCGCAGCCATGCCCACTACTGAAGAACTCCTTCTACTTTGTGGTTAATTGTTTCCCTCACTCATAACTACCCTTACAAAAAAACCTGATGGACATTTTCAGTCTGAATTTCTGCAGAGCTGATGTCTACCTCCAACGTCTTGGTTTAGATTTATCTAACAGCTTGAAAAGCTCTCAAGTGTCAATTTTTCAGATGGGCTTTTTACACATATGATCAAGTCACCCCCCCTTTCTATAACAAATTAAGCAGACCAAGCTTTTTTTCTATCTCATTAAAAGATGTTTTTCTCATTCTCATGGCTCTTCTCCAAAGTCTCTTTATTTTTTCACTCTTCCAGATTAGCAAACGCCCGATCTGGACACGTCCAGACCTATCAGAGTTACTAAGGGAAGGCTTTCCATGCCCATTAAAAGGTCCTGTCTATTTTGTTTTATTCCCTTTCTCTGTATTTTGTTAACTGCAAATGTTAATCACTGAAGATGCTATATTTCTCTCCCAGACACTGGGAAAAAAAAAAAAAATGTTACTACAGGGGGACTAACGATCAACTCCTATGGGCTCCCACTGGAAACACTCTAATAAGAGAATTTTCCTTATACACCTTAGGTGTTATTTGCCTAATTCGTCCAGTATGTGCCATTACGCTTTTGCACAATTCTAGTTTCTAAAATTAAATAGCATGCATTATTAAATCTAATATCTTGCAGAAGCCTATTATATCAACAGTACTGCTTTTATCAAATGAAAAGAGAGAGATGAAATACAGCCTAATAATTATACAAACGATCATACTGCTCTTCAGACAGTTGGGACTGAAAAATATTCCATCAGACTTTCTGAATTTACTGGAAATAAAGTTTCATACCAAAGCTGGTATGATTAAACAACATTATTTACTCCAGCTTAGCACTAAAAGATTACAGATTTGGGGGTTAAAAAAAACCACAAACAAAAAAAACCAAAACAAAACAAAAAAAACCACCACCAACAAAAAAAAACCAAACAAAAAACCCCACAACTTTTGGACTGGGTGAATTTGGTTTTTTTCCTTACACAAACACAACCAATACCTACCTGGTAAAGCGATGCACTCCTGATTCCTAGGTTCCCACTGACAGTTTTGATCCATGGCACAGCTTTTACAACTTGTCTTTTTGTTACAGTAATAGGCAGGGTTATCCTTAGGACAATTGTCATATAGAGTAATAGGAACCTAAAATAAAGAGCAGAGATGAGGCTTTTTCCCATCCGACCAACGTCGGTTCATAACAGCCATGACTACCACACTAAACCTCACAGTTCAGACCTACGAAGCAACCTACCTAAACGAAAGCCGTGACACTGGCCATAGCCTGTACTGTGTAGTCAAGATATTCCCCCAAGCCATCATCGGACACATTTTCCTCACTAGAGCTTTTACAAAAGGGTTAGTTTTTTTTCTAGGGGAAGGCTCTATCGACAGCAACCCAACCGGCTACGTGCCTTACTGAATAATCACACCATCGTGAAACCTTCACCTCTTCCCCTGCCCATAGCCATCCTCCTAACTTAAGTGGAGAGTCCCACGAAAAGCCCTCGGACCGACTTGAAAAAAAATTCAAGCATGTTAGCAGCTCAGAGCTACACAAGCACTGGAAATAACGAAACAACAGGGGTCATAACACTGACAGATGAAGGCATCTGGACATTGGATATTTCAAAGGCTAGATTTAAACTACAGAAGTATTAGAGAGACTTTACCTGTTCCTCTGTGCAGTTGTTATGCATTGAGATACACTGGTCAGTGCACCATTGACAGTTGTTTGTATTTGCTGTACAGCTATAGCAGTCTGTAATCTGATCACATTTTTCATTGTCTACAACTATTAAAGAAAAAAACCTGCATGACCAAAAACAGGCATTTCCTGACAGAGCTCTAAGAACTTGATTATATATAGCAAAAGATATAACCAAACAGCAGTGCCTGCAGATTTTCCGTTATCGACTACTTAGTAAATCAGATACTTTCACGTGATTGAACTGATAGAAAATTGCATTCGTTTGCACCATCAATCATTTTTAGTGCCCAAGGATCCGTAAAACACGCCACCAGGAAACGCACCAAGACACGGAAGCGCCTGAACTAAGACCAGGCATGCATGTTCAGTCGATGCCCATGCAAATGATGCCAGAGGACATTTCACAAGGACGGTGAAAATCTCCCACCGCGGGCCCACTTTGCTGCAAAGCCTGGCCTTCAATTACGTGGAGCATTTTCATGCAAAGCTTGAACTTTCCACTTCATCTTTCCAATTGCTTATCGCCTGTGTTTTGTGAAAATTTATTGTACATTGAGAGCCCATCAAAGCAATGTCCCTTTACATCAATTTCTTTTAAATAATTAAAGGCTGCCATCTATTACAGAATCAAGGTTCGTATAATTCAATTCAGAGCAACGAATGCATCAGGATAAAGCGTTGAAAAGTTGTTTAAAAATTATCATAAAGGAGAACACAGGAATCAGACCTTAAAACAAACATGCTTTTTGTATGCCCCTCTCCATATAATATTATAGAAGGAGAAATGAAGTAACTTTTCTTAAAACAGTCTTCCTGCTGTCTCTCTTGAAGAGCACAGGATAATGCTGCAGGACCCAGATCCCCCTTCCCATGCCCCGTGGTGCTCATCAGCTAGTTGCTGGCTCTCACAAGGTCAGTTCTTGGAGCAAACATCTACAGAGCAATGGTCCAGGCCTGATTCCTGACTGGTGATGTCTGCTTGGGATAGGAAAGTAAGTACAAGCAGTACGGTAGGAAAAAAAAAAAAAATCTAATGAGCAAGCAGCTTCAAGGGGGAAGGAGAGGTGGAAACATCTCCAAGCCACTGCAGCCACTTGGTCAGAGGAAGGTCTCCCAGGGCACTTACGGAAGCAGAACTACAGCCCCCCCGTCTTAAACTTGATCTGATAATGGCATACAACTAACGCAAGACAGAATTTGGGAAAGAAAAAGACCCTACATGCCTTTTGGAAAGGGAAACGGAAAGAACGCGACACACACCTGGCTTGGGAGGACAGTCTTCAAAGACCTTTTGCTGCTGCTCTACCGTCGCCATTTCCCAGGGGACGCAGCGAGGAGGGGCGGCAGCCCACACGCATCTGACGCCAGGACCCGCTCGCAAGCAGGCCGTTTCGTTGTCAAAAGCTTCACATCTCTCGGGTGTGTACTTCAGTATGTCACTCAGGAGGAGGCTGTTGAAGCCTCCAAATACATACATGGTGCTAGACAAAATGTAAGTAATGAGAGAAATATTTGTGCCTGCGTTTATAGACCACGCACTGCCGCAAGTCAATGTGATTCAAGGTGTGAGCAAGGTGTTTTATTACATTCCAGCATGTATAAATCCAAATAAATAGCTCTTGGTTAAGGAAGGCATTAAAGAAAAGGTCAGTCAAGTTCCACTGTTTCAGAGAAGCCAAAGAATCTCAACACATGGGTGTTGAGACAAAGTGAAACCATTCCGAGGTCACGGACCGACCTTCCCCTTCAGCCAAAATTCTGGGTGACACCTGATCAACGTGACTATACGTGAAACGCTGCAGAAATGTGGGATCCTCCTGTAAAGAACAGTGGCAAGAGAGGGAGGAAGGCTAAAAATCGGGGACGCGGTATCACACCATTAAACCAGCGTTCAGAAACTGTGACAAAACAATTCAGTGTTGTCACATCTTGCTACACCGCTGTGACAAAACCACAGTTATTTTCATGGCTGTTAGCAACTGAGCAAAGAGTTGTTGTGTCACCTAAAAAAAAAAAAAACCCACCCAAACCAAAATAATATTTGGAGGGGGGTGTCGGGGGTGCTGTTTTGTTGAACCTTCTTTAGTATCACAACTGCTTCAGGCAAAACATCAAATTTCATTAGTTACACAAAAATGTCACTCAAAAAACCCTGTGCATCCATGTTTGTAACTGTACATTTAAAAAGACAGTGAAGAAGAGTGAATGCAACTGAATAAAAGTTTTGGTTGAATAGTAAGTAGTTTTAATATGATTTTCATCCTATTTTAGGAAAGAACAAAAGCATAGGCTTAAATGCCCTTCGTGGCAGCAAATGCACAGCTGGTATTCAGTATAGGCTGAAACAAACAGATAGTGAGCGAGATTTTAGAGACCAAAAAAAGTATCTAGAAGCACTTTTCAAGGCAGTGACAGTTATCTGCCTGGCTTAAACTGAGCTTTAAATAATGTTACTGATTTACAGAAAGTATCCTCAAAGGATAAAGGGACCAGAACGAAAGACTCCTAAGAAATACCATTTCTCAAACTTGGTTCCGCAGACTCAAATACAGTAACAGACTTTCACCTAAAAGCACAGATATTGCAGTGATGTCATGCTTAACAGCAGAAATCTCACCTATGATTTCACCTAAATACTGTACATCGTGTGAACGTAAATAAGAGCCACAGAGGATGAGCTCTGTAAACTGAAACACGGACAAATTTAGAAACCATGAGGGAAAGTACGATTCGGAGACGAAAGTTGTGAGTGCGGCTAAAGAAGAAATAGAAATATGAAATAAATGAAATTATGAAATTATGAAATAAATAAGAAAGATAAATACATCTATAAATAAGAAAAAGGAATAGAAATATGAAAAAAAAACCCAAATTTTTGAAAGAACTAAGTGAGCTGAGACAGTTTAGTCCAGTGAGAAAGAAAGGCTGATAGGGACAGGTGGATACTGAAGACGTTACAAGAGTGAAGATCTGAGAACTTTGAGAGGTTTGCAACAGAACCTCAACCCTCTGGTCTCAGTGTTACTCGTCTACATGTATACGTTTATTGAGGTATGAAAAATGCCAACACCCCCCAGCTTGTTTGTAACCTTACCTGTTGTACAGCACGGCAGAATGTCCAAACCTGTTCACATCGTGATGGAGATCCGGGCGAGGAAGAACAGACCACCGATCGCAAGCTAGGATTAAGGAAAGCTCATTTCAGAAAAATTCCTCAGTTTAATTAATGATTCAGCTTAAGTAGAACGCTTCTTCCTAAAAGACCCCCAAGTACTTTAGTAACTATAGAGAGACCGTTCCACCCACCGCCAAAAGGCCAATCTCCACTGAAACAGGGCAGCTCACGAAAGCGCTGCATTATCTTCTTCTGCAAGATTTAAGACATAGATTTAAGACTGGTATGACAAAAAGGGAAAGGAAGGATGTAATGGCTCTGCTCCATCATCTAAGCAGTTCCTGAAAAAGGAAAGTTTCAGGGAATTGCGTCGAAGGGGTTATTAGCTTTTTGGCAATCACGTGTAATTAAATGGCGGTGGCTTGGGTTGCTTTTCCTCCTTTACTAGTGGAATTTTTCACTGCATAACCAGTTCAGTTTTTACCTGTTGATATGTGAATTATTTGCAGTTTTGCCCCAAACCAGTATCACTGAGAACAGAAGCTTATCTTATTCCACACCTCCCCCCCCCCATTGCAATTATGTTCCTAGAGGGTAGATATCCATGTTTTTAAAAAATATTTTTCACTCATCATAGCTTAAGGATTTGTGGTTGTTTTTCTCTTTTAATATAATGTGAGTTTATTCCATCTTTTTCTATTAGCATAACACTTATAAGTTCTGCTTCATTTTTTACTCGGTTTCTCAGGTAATTTCTTCCTTTAGGCAGCATGAAAAAAACAACCTAAGAAACATATAACCCACTGAGCAATCAAAGGAACAAAAGCAGGAGAAGTCAGTCCCATTCGTATCACTTAAACTTCGCAAAGTGAATGGGATCACCTTGGGGGCTAACGTCCCAGAGGCAGTTGTATGCAATTTATGCAATTAAGACAGAAAAGTCAATCTGCTGTAAAGATCTACAGAGCCCTCAAATATTTGCAGATTCTTTAATACAAAATAAAACTGTTGTGCCATGGACTGAGCCTCTGAAAAGAGAAAAACGTCCACAAACCCAAGCTAGTACGTAGATAAACTGAGAGGGCAAAGAAAACAACCTTACTAATTCTTTACCAAATTTAATTGGAGAACTGTTGGGTAAAACAACTGATCCTAACCTCTGCTCCCGCAGAAACTTTTGTTCAAGAGTGCCGATAAATAAAAGACATAGGACCCAGTCGGTTGGATTTAATACTTTGATAAATCATTATTTTGAAGCTTATTTTTAAATGTCATTTGCTCAATTTTCAAAGAACTTAACCTAGCCCAGCATCACTCCCGAGACAAGCATGCATGGTTCCAATTTTTAACAGGAGATTTCAGCAAAATTGGACAGCAATTTGCAATTTTTTATCCAGTAAGTTGTGAGTTATGTGAGGCCAAGAAACATATTTTTCTAGATTAATAGAAGGCCTGGAATGTTTTGCTTTCTAAGCTTCTTTCCCATCTTTAACTGAAGATCAAGTATTGGAAAAAATGAATGATTCTGAAAATACAAAGAATCCTCTCCTTCCTGACTCGTGAGTTAAGCCAAGCCTAAAACTTACAACGCACAGGATTTAGTAAATATACTATTCAAATAGAACACATATGCTATGAAAACATCAGGCCTCTTTCTATGTTTGCCATCAGAACCGAATTTTTGATGGGGTAAATGGAAGAGTTTTAATTTCTCTCCTGTGGGGAGAAAAGATCATTATATGAGTATAGCCTTTACATGAGTATTTCATGCCAATTAAAAAAAAAATAAAGTTAAAAGTTATTTAGAAATGAAAAAGAATGGTTACTTAAACCACAGTAACTGCATTTTGAGACAGTCTGCCTGTGAGGTTTCTATTCTTGCTTTAGACACATCCCGTACGCAAGGGACGTGACCCTTCGGAAAGCACAACCCTTGCCTTGTCACTCCCGGAGATGAACATACAGCGATGGAAGGGCTGCAACTCACACGTGGCTCCTTTGCTGCTATGAATTGTTGAGAGGAGGAGGTAGAGGATTCAAGTGAGGCATTTGTCCACCCAGAGACAAAACTGCTGCAGAGCAGGAAACTCTTCAATAGAGGCCAGAGAGACCAACTTTGGGGATAGGAAGTGCTAACTACTCATTGCAGCATGCAGAACGTAGGACAAATACTGTCAGACTGCTCTACCCAAGAGCTCACGCAACCTGAACGCCAACACAATCCAAAAGCTTGTCCTGAGAAGCAACAAGAAATGCACGTGCACACAGGCAGCTGGACTGCTATCCTGAAACCGTCCAAAACTGGGCATCGCCTGGACAATTTGGATTGAATAAGCCCCAACCTGGTCAAGTGGAGGATAAAAGGATGAGAAGCATTAGTGCATTCTCAGATCTACCTAATCTGCCAAACCTTCAGAGAATCTCAGCACACATCTCAGTGACATCTGTTTGCATCCTACACACACACACACACAAAAAAAGAAGATAATACGTCCTCATGACACTCAGTGCATGTGGTCTGATTACTTCGAAATTTGAGGAGAGAAAAACAGAAAAATTTGACGAGGTAAATAAAATGAGTTACTGCAGAAATAAGTTTTAATGGCAAAGGTTAAAGAGAAGACCTGTTTTTGAAGCCTTTATTTCAGACTGCATTTTAATTTCAGTTTTCTCCAGTATTCCAACCATCCCTCTGATCGCTAAGATATTACCTTCATCAACAAGATGTTAAAAACGAGCAAATTAGCCAGATAGCATACTATAAAAGTAGGGAGTAAGATAGCCAATTACTAAGGCTCTCCTCTGAAGGCGCTCAGTATCAATTGACCTTGCTGCTTGGTTTTCTCCTGGGTAGCTTGAGCCGTGGGAGGATCAGGGGATAGATAACAAACACATAAGCATGTTAATATTAAAGAGGTGATAGCCGTATCCATCTGCGGTGGCATGGCCACAACGGTCTTTGACATTTGCAATGCTTCCCCACAGTATATGGGCTTATTCCCATGGAGACCAACATGAACATAATCAATATAATTACTGCAGAGATTGTGCATGAAGAGCCACCAAGTAGGTTTTCTGCTGTGACACTGAGGAACAGCCAGCACCCTAATGTATTCCTGGGAGTGCTCCTGGTCCAATGGGATAAGGCAAATCATGCAAAGAAAGGTGCCCTGCCATGAAAAGAAAAGAAAAAATGGTCTTTTTTTCTGAAAAATAGCTGTTCTTTCCAGCCTGCGAGTCTCTGCCCCAAGGAATGAGGGTACCCAAGAGCACCAGAACACCTCTCATCCCCGTCACGTGAAGTCCAATCAATGCAAGCTCTAATTCTCAGTGTAAAACTGGTAAGGACTGGGCAAGTTGACTACAACGCTTATTTTATGTAACAGGAACCCACCCGTTAACTAAACTGAATCAAAATGAACATTATTTTTCATATTTTGTCAAATTAATGCAATTTGTGTTTTACACCTAATAGTTCAATGGGTCAGGGAAGATAGCAAAATGTAGCAAGAAAAATCTATCACTATTGCTATCAAAGTTTAAAAAAATTACTCTGTCCGTGAACGTCGAAATACCTTGTTTTAATTCTCCACAAAAAAACTCAAAATAAAGCTAGTTAGGAGCACACACTAAATTCCACAGGGATGTGGCTTGAAATCACAGGAAGCAGAAGAGAATGATCCCTGTAACAGACAGCAAAACGGCACAAGGATGCCAAACCCTGCTGCTGAAAGGAATCCATTTGCTTGCATATTCCTTTCACAAACCTGGAGTGACATCTCAGCGGACAGTCACTCCGAGAATTCAGGTTTACAAGGTTATTTCGGGGAATCGATCACGAGAGCCCCCATTTAAGGAATTCTGAGAGCAGAAGGTAGAATGTGATACGAGTACAGAACGGTGGTTTTCTTCAGCGTGAATTATCTGGGTGTGCACGCACCTTCTTTTATTATAATTTCTTCTTTTCTTTTCTTCTTAAATGCATCGTCTCTGGACTTCAAATTCCCAAATAAATGCTGCCCTCTTCTGGCTATTCCAACTCCGCAAAACCCAATCCTTCCAAATAAAATCTAATCGTTTGGCTTTATTGTTAAATAGTGCTTATGGGGATATTTATGCTCATAAAGCGTACCTATAAACAAACTGACATTACAAACAGCACAGCCAAACAAGTCAGCCAGCCTGCACTTAAAACAAGAGCGTGCAACGTGCAAGTTGAGCTCCAGCAGCGTCCAGTGCTTATAACTGTCCTAACAGCCTGCATTTTTGATAAAACACAGGTTAAAACACACTCAAAATATCAGGACAGCTTTATGGCTGAGACGGCAGAACAATATGCTTTCTGTTTAAGGAAATAATTTTTAATGCCCAAGGTTGTGTATAAACTGTTGACCAAATAACTGCTGCTGTATTTGCCTAGAAATCACTGCACCAGCTCATTTGCTTGGTAATGTCTAGCAAGCTAAGTGAGCCTCTCCTGATTACACATTCTCCTGCAGTACGCTTAACAGCATTTGGTATAATATACCCAGCATGTAAATTAGTCCTCTTGAAGACAGCTCTTTTTGAATATCCAAGAATTTTTTAATTATTATTTCTGCAAGAACTTACCAATATCATACGCCATAAAATCTGAAGAAAAGCACTTCGCGCCGTGGCTCATGGAGGTGTCGTTGTGCGTGTTTCCTCCGAACACCAGCATGGTTCCGCTCATTATCACAGCCGTGTGCAAGTAGCGAAAAAATTTACTGTCTTTAAGAATCGTCCTTCAGAAATAAAAATATATGTATTAATGAAACTGATTAGTACCTGGCAAAGACAAAACAATCCACAAATCCAAGCTGAAGGAGGTTTCGGGGTGTATGGAGGAGTGGGGGTTAGTATTTAAATACTTTTCCTAATGAGATATTTAACAACTTCCTTTCCAGACTGTTCAATTCCTCCTGTAATTTCATTCTCTCATCTTCCCATCTGCTTGCCAATTTATAGGAGAAATATATCTATGAAAGCCTCTTTCCAAAGCTATGGATCTTAAAATCATCAATTCCTCCCCTAGGGATTATCAAGTTTTCACACTAACTGGGCTTTTGAGCACAGTCAGCTAAACCTGCTGATACGGACTCTGCCTGGGAGGACTCCTGTATTTTATAGTAACTCTGATTTTATAGCAACCTAAAGAATTCTTTCAAACTGGGCATCATCTCTTGCTCAAAACTAACAAACCTATTTTAAGGAAATCTATGCAGCTGCTGCTAACGGAGGCCCGCCGCAAAACTCAACGCCCCATCCATGACTAAATCATGGGAAGCATTAATCATATTCACCACTGACCTCCCTTTTAATCAGCACGATTAACGGCACTGCACACACAGGGTCACCCTTTGTAGAACTGCCCTACTATTTTGAGAGGGTGGGATTGCAGGAGAACCCTGACGCGGCCCCATCTGCGTCGCAGGCGGCGGTGTCACCGTTTGCGGGCTGTCACACCGGGTCTGCAGAGCAGCAGCATCCCAAACGCAGCTTGCACTGAAGCCCAGGCTTTCACAACGAAATATTCAGCAAATGGTGTATCAATGACCTGGACCAGGGACCCGTTCCTAACGCACGAGCAGCGGTATCGCAGCACACGGGGGCTTTCCGAGCATTACTCCGTCCCTGCCAGGGCTAGGGCATTAGACTGCGAAGCTGCCAGTCGAAACACAGGAGGGAACACGGGGAGAAACACACTCACAGAATCACAGAATCTATAGGTTGGAAAAGACCTTTAAGATCATCGAGTCCAACCAAAATAAAGATCAGGGGACTGCTTTTTTGCCCTTCCATGAAATCACAGGACGGGAGGGAGGGCCTAAATTACCAAAGAACAAAAAAAAAAAAAGAAGTCGATGGCACCAAAAGAAGTATAGCTAAAGATGAGCAGACACTGCTACCCGCCTCACTGCAAGGCGACTGCTCGCCTGCTCTGACAGTCCTCTCCGGACTGACAAAATAAATGCGACGAAAGGAAGTCGGTGCTGCAGCAGTTCGGAAGAATATTGTCACATTTGTGACATTTTCTGCTTATTCAGTCAGATCTGCCTGCTCCACGGCTGAAGTGGAGGATCAAATGAACCAAGAAAGGAAGCGTGGTTATCACCGCACGTCCAAGGGAGCAGGAAGGAAGGCTTTTGGAAATTAGTCACTAGTTACTTTACTCATCAGCATAGACTCACGAACAGTTGTTGCAGAAATACAAGCTATTTTAAACTCTCAAAAAAAGGTGATACGGTGACTCAAATTTACATGTGTTAATTCAAAAGACAGTCTCCTTTTTTTCAGGAGCCTTTAAAAACAACTTTAAGAAAAACACAAAATAGAGGAAAATTTATTTCACCTCTATAGGTCAAAGTTGTGAAGTTCTGCTCTAGCTTTTAAATAAAGCTCACCTTTGGGCAGAAACAAATCACAGAAGATTTCAGCTTAAGAAATGAACGTTTCAAGCAGTTACAGAGCCAGAAGAAAATGGGGTTATAATGGAATTTCTTTTGCAGTCTTAACTGCAGAATGAATTATCACTCACTTGACTGCAGTAACTGCACTCATATGCACAGTCTGTACTGCTGGCAGGAAAATCCCATCAAATATTTTTCTTTTCAGCTTTAATGCAACGATAGATTAAAATGGATTTTTTGGCTCGTTCACAGCCTTGATTATATGTGATTATATGATTCTCTATTCATAAAGGGACATAAAAATAACAGATACAAGAGTACACTATCTATCCTGAATGCAGGTAACTACGTACTACTGTACCCTTATCAAATACCCCATCCTCTTGTCCACTACAAACAAAAATGACAGGGTGCTATACAGGAAGAAGAACTACTTACCACATACGGGAATCGACTTCATATTTGTACAAGTCATCTGCTAGCCTGTATTTGTTGGCACTGAATGCTTTGTAACCTCCATGGATATAAATCGATCTTGTATTTGGATCATAAACACTACTGTGACCATAACCTCCTTGCACCAAAGCTCCGCTCGTCTGTAAAATGTTCCATGTATTTGTGGCTGAGAAATGAAAAATGTGAGTGACAAAACGTGGTTAATCTATCGCCGTTAATAACTTATCAACAAATCTGGTGGTGAAACAAATTGAGTTTCCCTTGACTCAGATCTAGACACTGTCTCTATCACTTCATATCCAAAAATATTCTCCTTCAAGGAGTTTGTTGTCAAGAAGTATTGTCAAGTATTGTTAATTAGACCAGAAACTTCTCTTGTACAGTCATTTATTACATTTTGCAGACAAGCTAAGTAAATGAGAGATAAAAACTACAGACATAATATACTGCATCTCAATGACATGAAAATGCCAGCACCATGGCTCGATTTGGAATGGTACCCAAGAGCACTTTTATTTTATATGTATATAAAGCCAGACACTGAAGCCAAGTTAAGTATGACTGTGAAGAACACTGCAGTTAAAAACTAATATGTGATTAATGGTCCTGTATCTCACTCACTAAAATAACATTGGTTTGAAGCACTCTAGACATAATATAATGGGAGCTGAAACAAAAATGCTAAATTACACACCAAATCTCTGTAGCAAGTGCAGAATGAAACCTTACACAGGCTTCCTAACTCCAGGGCAGATCAGGCACTCAAAAGGCAAAGGAATTGAATAGTCTGCAGGATCACACGTGGGAAAAACAGAACAGTAGAAAACCAAACCACTGCCCCACGCACCCTGGCTTTCTCTAGCTTTCTCCTAGAGAAGAAAGCTCGCTCGTGGACACCAGTGAACCAGAGTAGGCTCCAGTAGATGCTTTGGATCAGGATGACTAAAGGACAAGGATAACAGGTCAAAAAGTGCAGACAGGGCCACTATTTCTGACAATAACCAGCACATTCACGTTGTCAACTTCCTGTGCTTAATTATGTTCTCTACCTGATCAGGGGAGCAAGGGACATGCCTCCAGAGAGCCATTTCAGAGCAGCTAAGTTAGGAAGCATTTCAGTTCATCTGGAGAGCTTCCTACACTTCTCCACTGATGATACTGGAAATCTCAGATCCTAAAGTCAGAGTCTGGACTACTCCCAGAGATATGGGGCAAATGGAAGTCCAGAAAGTCATTCCCTGTTCCCCTAAGCATTTGCTAATCGCCACTACTGGAGACATGGGTATCAGGTCAAGTGGATACTTGGTCTGAATTGTTACAGCCATTCTGGTATTCGCAGGATACAAAAAAAAAAAACCTTCAAAAGTGTTTGCTTTGTCAGAGGGAGAGAGGAAAATTAATTTAAGTTATCCCACAGTAATCCTGCTTTGTCCCTCAATTACAGCTTTTTGGTCTTTGGGACCTAACAAGCTGTATAAAGCTGGAGGCACATGGCTGTGAACTTCTCGTAAATACAAATAGAAGGAGAAGAACGTATCCATCCTTGTTTTGCTATATGAATATGGATCATTTAAATAATTTTCAAACCAGCTGTTAAAATTGAAGCCAACGGTAGGTAGGGCCCCACTCACCCAGGTTGTATTCCTGGACGTTGCTGATATACCCGTAAAGAGGGCAGTGCCCAAAGATGACAAGCATGACCGCGCTGCCGTCTTGCAGGGTGACGATGTGTGCCGAGTGGCCAACAACAGCGTACTGCTCCTTGGCTTTCAGCGTCGCTTGAGCCCAGGTCTGGGTGGGAATGTGGAACACCCACAGCTGGCTGGTCACGTTCCCAGTCGCATCTATTTTTCCACCATACATGTATATATCATCCTGAAAGAAGTTAGATTTAAAATGAGGCCAACGAGTTTGGCATTTAGGAAACAGCTACTATGTAGGTAATGAAGTTGTTATATTTTATCTTCTCCCAGCCTAAGCTTTTCTCCTCTCTCAAGGAGAAACGTATCTCCTTCACCAGTCACATTTGATATGAAAGCAACCACGACTGCCAGGGTTTGTACCCAAGTCCATAATGTCAAAACACCTTCAACACACACAATTCACTCTCCATCAGGGTACAGAGGAGAAGGGGTACGTGGGGCAGGATTGACCTTCAGAAGACAGACATCAAAATTTAGGTGCCTGTATGCTAGCTGAGTGTCTAAATATATGTATACAAAATATAGTGGAGCCTGGAGAAAAATTCAACTGATCCAAAGCAGGGAAGGTGCGCCTACTTCTGGGTGAGCCGACTTGCTCTCCAGACTTCACTACCTGTAGTGACTACGTCTGTTTTCACTATAAATGGAGCTTAGAAGCTCCCAAAGGCACCCAAAGTTAAGCACCTGAAGACAGGTGATTTAATAAGCAAGCTTAATCCCTCCCATAGCTTGCAAATGCAAACAGCAGAAGATAGCTGGGAAGAAAGGCAGTTATGGTGGAAACTCCTCTGTGTCTGTACACTAAAAGCTTTGTCTTCCAAGTTAATGCACTGACAAAAAATGAGGACCCTTTGGAAGGAAGGGAGCCAGGATAGTTAGACAGGGTTTTATTAATCATCCTGTAAGAGCTAAGTTCCAAAACTCTGTCCAGTTTCCTTTGTGGGTTTCTCCAGGCATCTCAGGGTCAGTCATGAATCCACCAAAGTGTGTAGTAGAGCCCTGTTTCCCTACTGACAAGGCGGTAACCTTGGAAAGGGAAATTCTCTACTACAGCTGGTGCTTCTTGGGAAATTCCTGAGAACCACTGTGCGTCACTGATGGTAAACCCATTTATCGTAGCATCAGAATCATTTAGGATGGAAAAGACCCTTAAGATCATCAGGTCCAATCATTAACCTAGCACACCAAGTCCACCACTAAACCATGTCCCTAAGCGCCACATCTACACGGCTTTTACATACCTCCAGGGATGGTGACTCCACCACTCCCCTGGGCAGCCTGTTCCAATGCTTGATAACCCTTTCAGTGAAGAAAAATTTCCTAATATCCAGTCTAAACCTCCCCTGGTGCAACTAGAGGCCATTTCCTCTCGTCCTATCACTTGTTGCCTGGGAGAAGAGACCGACCCCCACCTCTCTACACCCTCCTTTCAGGCAGTTGCAGAGAGCGATGAGGTCTCCCCTCAGCCTCCTTTTCTCCAGGCTGAACAACCCCAGGTCCCTCAGCCGCTCCTCATCAGCCTTGTGCTCCAGACCCTTCCCCAGCTTCACTGCCCTTCTCTGGACGTGATCCTTCTTTTGGATAGTACCCTAGTTTTGAACAGTTATTTGCAGGATGTGCATCGAGCTGTCGCAGGTCGGAATTTCCATCCCTCTCATGTTTTTCAAGTGTTCTGTTTGTGAACAGTGCTGTGTGGAGTTTTTCAAGTGTTTATAATTATGCTTTATACAGGCTTGCACTGTGATGAGCTAATTAACATTCAAAACCCAAAGGTCAGTAAAGGATTAGCTCATTTCCTTTTCAAAGACTTTGCCATTCAGCTCTCACGTGGCCTGCATCCACAGCAAGGCACGCAGGTGAGAAATGAGGTAAGAACAGTCAAATCCACTTGCCGTTTCAGATGCTGGAAGAAGAGATTCACGGGTCTACTGCAGAAGCAGAGCAGGCTCCAAAAATCCCTAATTCACCAGCTCTGCTTTGGTGCCTCGGACAACGCAGCTCATCAAAATATGTATGTGGTCTACACAAAAGGCAGTTGGGGAACCAGCTGAACTCCAGCAAACTCTAGCTGTCAGGCATGTCTTGTAAGCACAGACAGTAAGAAGAAAATAATGGACTCGCTGACCTCAGCCAGCCTTAAAATCTCTGAGAAAAGGGCAAAGAAGAAACACACAAGCAAAGGAACTACAGACTTCTTCAGATACCAGCCCAAGGACTCCCTGGAGTACAATTACACAGACTGGGACATCCATGGACAAGCCTTTGAAGGAGAAATGCTTCTCCCAAAGCAAGACTGATCTGTGGAAAAGGGTGGGCGTAGGGGGAGAAGAAGGAGAAACGAGCCAGGAGGTGAGTCTGCAGCACTGAACTTACCTTATGTAATGCCAACGAATGACCGTATCTCATCTCTACTGAGTTCACAGTGTTGTCCAGTGGAAGCCACTCTTCAGAAATAAGATCATACCTGTGTGATAAAAATTGAATTAATTTTCCAAGAGGTAGGTATTAAAGTTGAGAAAATTATTGCTCGTCCTTTCCAGGATTTGTGGGAAATTATTTTATTTAACAAAAGCCCTAGATACCAAGATTTCAGCATGCACAAAGCACAGACTACTTATGGATTACAAAATCCCGTCAAGCCTGCTCTGTTACTTAACGGCCACGTATTGATTTGCTTTACCCTAGGTTTTGTTTCCCATGCAAAACCAAGAGCTAATGTGTCGTCTATTAAGCTATGACAACTTACACCACGTGATCCGCCCAAAAGAGCAGAAAAACTTTACGCTAAGCTCAGATAAGCTCCAACTACTTGATTAAAAAAAAAAAAAAAACCTGCCAGTGTTTAAAAGGCATTTTTAAATTATGTCTTTGCCATTCAAGCGTATTTTTTCTGTGAACTTGAAACAAGATAAACCCTTTGCCCTGAAAATGGCATTTTTAGATAAAAGAATGAACTATACTCGCCAGGCTTAGAGCCTTATAAGGTAAAATCAACTCTGAAAAAGTGTTCAATGAAGCCACTGAGTATCTGTCGAAAAATGAGGCATGACTTTGAAAGAGTAAATTGTGGAAATAATCAGCAACTATTCTACAACGAAGTGTGCATTTTCAGCTCTTCCTTAACGTCCCCTAAAAGAACTATTACCTCTGGACATGAGGGCAGAACACACAGCTCTCACTTAGGTCCGTGAAAGCGAGGTATGTAGGTATCCCTAGGAAAAAATCCAGTTTTTGCCTAGATCTGCCCAAATACTATCAAGCTCAAGAGGAAGCCAGAAATGCTTTTTACGAGGGATTTCTGTGAGGTACACAATTATTATTTGATATCTTAGTTACTGTTAAATCTCCTCAACTAATTGCATAAATGCCATCATCCTAAATGCCACTCCCTGTTTGGTATCACATCCACTATGCATAAACATGCACAGTAATCAGTATGTATTAATTAAGGAGCCAAACACTCTAAAGTCACACAGATATAAAATAAGGAAGGGCTAATAACACTGAAGCAAAACTACCCTCTTTGAATACGAGGCCAGATGTAATTTAGAAGCCAGCCTAGAAATATATAGTGAATAGTTAAATGCTGTCAGAAGCAGATGAATCAAAAATTCACTGAACATCAGAATTTTTTTCTTTTCCAAAACCAGCACCCCTTAGCAGCATTTTCCCACATCTCCAACGTGAGTCCAAGTTTTTATTACTGCTGTTTTCCCCTGGAGATGGAGCATAGGCCAAAGCACAGCATGTCGGATGGCATTTTCTAAAAATAATTCTCAAATCTAAGTTCCTCTACTTAGACTTTATTATCTAGGTTTATACTCACGCTAAAACCTTCTGAGAGTCAGAATGATTGAAGACATAGCCTCCAACAATCCACATTTTATTGTCATGGATTATGGCTTTGTGAGATGCTCTAGGAAGTTTTGGAAGAGAGTATTCATCCCGGGTCCAAAACGACTGGTTCGCAGGAACAGGAACTGAACAGCCAGGACCTGGTAAAATAAGGTTTAAAAATTAAGTTGATTTTTTCCAAAGCCTGTATTTCAGCTAGAGGTCAATATCCTGCACCACGGGTGACAAAGATGGTGCATGGGCAGGTAACAGGTGAAAGCTGTGATCCTCGTTTCCTTGCCCACACCAGCAATCTGTGATGGACTTGGTGTGCGATCTCCCAACCGTAACCACATACTTCAAATTTAAAATTGTTTTCAGAACTAAAAAGCAGTTCCAGACTAGATGAACGAGTGATGCAGCAAAGCAGACACTCTGCTCCGTTCTCCCCTGCTGTGATTATAGGGGGGCACGGTGCAGACCCCTTCCCACTCCCCACACTAAGAGGGTATCTTCCACCACTTATCGAGCTACCACGTGCCCACAGAAGCCCCAACACAACCTGCAAAAGCTTCTGGACACCTGCTCAGCAGCATGCTACAAAAAACCAAGGTTCTACGGCTATCTTACCCACTTTTCATTCCCCTCCTTCTTAGCAATACATTGTTGTGTATTGCTTCTTCTTTTTTTCCTATATTTCTGCTATTCTTAAAGCGACTTTTCCACTGCCAGGCTTCCCTTCACAGTTCCCCGTGGCGTGGCAGAGGAGGAGCAGCAAGTGGCAAGGTGTCAGCAAAGTAAAGAGCCGCGTGGATGCTCTCTCCTTCTCAGTGACAGCCATCCACATGCATAGGGTTACGAGACAACAGACAGCACAGAACCTGCTGAAGAGGCTCAAGCCTTGAAAAGGGAATAGGTTTATGAGGACAGCCTTTAGGCAGTCATGAAGGTGAATCACTGTGTAACAGCGTTATGGTCTTGACTGTAAGAGACAGCATCTGCTCGTTCTTGCCAAGTTTCTACCAGCAATAATCTCCAGTTCAGGAAAGCAGACTGGAATCTGGTTTATCACCCTTGAAAAACTCCTGGTTTCTGAGGTAGACTGACCATTTTCAGATGTAAAAAAAGCTTCAAAATAAGAAAGGGGAGAGCAGCTTGCATCTCATTCTGCTATGGTTTGTTCTGGGGCTTTGGGGGTTTTTTTGGTGGGTTCTTTTGGTTTGGGTTCCCCCCCCCCCCCCGACACACTAACCTGCTACAGAAATGAAAGACAGGTAAAAAAGAGGGGTAGGCTAAAAACTGAGCAAATATAAGCCCACCTTTGCTGTCAGTGCACAACCAGACTCCAGAAAAGCATCAGGAAGCACTGCACTGCATAAGGGGATGTGGTCTTCCAGCCCTGAAGTATATTACCTGTGGCTGGTTTTATACCTGAGAGGCAGACGTGCTAAGCTCAGTACTGGGTGCCTTCTCCTTCGGATGCTCATTTTGCTAACCTGGATTCTTTCCACAGTGCCTAACACACCGTCTGGTTTTGCAGCGTAACTGAGTGGTGCAGTTGTGCCGGAGTGGTTGCATTTCATATAAGACTAATTCTTCCACATCAGTGTCTCTTTGCAAAGGAAACACGTATGTTTGGTCCAAACTGTTGACTGACGTGGCTGACGAGCATAGGTGGCCGTGAGAACAAGGCATTTTGTGCGTTCAAACAGGTTAACTACTGCCACCAGGCTCAAATTTGCTTTAGGTGCACAGGAACGAGGTTTAAAGTTTTTATCTGGTGCCTGCAGTTGGTACTGTTTTGTATGGTAGCGTGGTTGCTTTTAAAAGCATTTGTTACAAAGGAAGTATGATCTTTTGATATAAAAAGCTAGATACTCTGCTCCTAGTCAAAATGCTAATACCTGTCAAGCAGAACATTCTCACATACTCCCAGTAAAACTGCAAGAGCCATACATAGAAAACGCATCCAAGAGCTTCTCCGTATGAATCAGGAGACTTACCTTGCCAGCCTGCAGAGCACAAACATGCCTTAGTATCATTAAAGTTGCAATGCCCTCTCTCGGGAGCCCCACAATCATCTGTGCAGTAGGGAATATCACAAGCTTCTCCCTTCCAGTATTTGGCACATTCACATTCAAGAGCATTGGTGCTGTTATTGAGCTTGCACTCTCCTCGGCCGGAGCAATTATTGGGACACATATTGAAACTGCGAACAACAGGGAAAGAAAGTTTGTCAGTAATGAAACAGACTCCCAAGCCGTACCTCTTATTAACGAACACAAGAGTGATGTTGAACAAAAGTTAATACAACTGTTTAACATGCGAACCAACGAGAGCTGCTCATCTAGAACCTGATGTGATGGACCTACAGAGATTTGTTGTCCATCATCTACAGAGCTGCCTCACTTAATGAGTTAAACTTACGACTCCTCCGAAAAATTATCAATAGGATTTTTAGCCATTTGTAATGCAAATGAATTGCCTTAAAACGCCCAACAGTAAGTGAAGAATTTAGTCAGCCCTTAAGGCTTTTGTGGTGTCTGTGCAATTTATACTTAAAGTGCTCACAATTAAGTGCTATTCTGGGATCTGCTTACCAAGGGAACACACTTGAGATGAATCCCCAGCCAAAGACGTGCCTGTTTTGAATCATTTCTGATTTCATATCTGCAACGTAGCTGAGGCAAAACCAGATACATCCTTGGTGAAGATCCAAATTCAGAGACCCTATTCATTTCCAAATTCCAGTTTTTGCCGGTGTATTAACCAGTGTTACTTACAGATGGGGATTACTACCCACAATATTCTCACTTGCATGCAACAGGTGGAGTCACTGGCTCCAAGATCATAATTTCACAAGTGTTTGTTGAGTACTTATGTCCAGTAGTAACTATAAAGACTGTTAAACTGAAAAGAAATAAATATACTCTTTTATCTACTCTCTGCAAAAACGTTAGGAGGAAACCTAACGACCAGAACACACAGAAGAAACAAAACACAAAACAGTCCTTGAAAATTGTTTGAAATGATCGAGAAAGTGAAGAGTTAAAGAAATATTAAAATACCTGAAAGGAACTTTAAAAAGGCAGGTTATTCTTTGTTGGATTGCAATAGCGCATTACCGACGGCGGGCGGTAGATGGTGTCCCGGTTTATGGTATCAGCCAGACTTTCAAAATGCTACCTGCTTCAGGGTCTATGTTTCAAGTAACTTTGCAAAGGCTCCTTATTTTCTTCTGGAGCTTTCAAGGGGTGCTGGATGCCCCACATTTTTCAAAGAATCCACTGTATATTTAAGTGCTTAATAAGGATGAAAGCACCAAGACTAGTATTCAAAAACTAAGCACATCATTTTAAGGAAAACTTTCAGTTTTGCAAAAAGTCAGTTATGACCAAGGATTTTGCAGCTGATTTTTTTGAAGGAGAGGTGAGAACTTCCGCAAGTTACACCCAAATTAAGATCTCCCAGTGCAGCACAAACATAATTTGTATCTGTAGGAGCAAAAAAAATTCAAAGCCCATGGTCCCCACCAGAAGCAAGAAATTCCATCTCTGCTAGTATGTCCACACTGAGATAGTTTACTTCAAAACAAAACCTTTCTAAAAGCAGCCGATGAATGAGGGAGTACCTTAGAATTATTTTGAAAAAGCTTACCAATGAGGACTAAATATATGTTAGCAAACAGGAATCACCCACCCATAATATTTAAAATATGAACCAAAGAACGTAATGAAACCATTCCAGACTAAAAAGGAGCCAGATTAAGCAATTCGATCCAAGGACTGAACAAGAAAGAGCATCCCAAAGAAAACTGCTTGAGGATCCTCAACAGCAGGTACAGTCCAGTGTCCCAAATGAAATGTGTCTGCTTATGCAAAAGCATGTTTGTGCAGAACTATCTCTGCAGAATGCACAAGAGCACCCACATGCACAAAATACATCAATTCTGGTTGACTGAATATGATCAAATAAATCTAATAACATAAAATAAATAACATGATGTCTTGTTGAGCAACCATTTGCCCACGCTTACAATTGACAACTGAAGCTAATGCTGAGCACATTACAGTTATTAGCTGTTGCAAGGGTATAATAAAGATAAAAATCTAAATTCAAGTATCTACTCATAATTACATGCTTCAATGGCAGTTGTTTATTTCAAGAGAAAATTGAGAAAAGAGGAAACCTCCTTTTGCTCCACCTGCAACATCACTTCGGAGTGGTACTACTTACTTATATGTGATGTTAAACCCTGTTAGATTATAGGCAGCATCACTGAAGAAATGCAGAAGAGCATATCCAGAAGTAGCTACAACTTCTGGTACTGTTTCATTGCTATCTTTCTCAGGAACAATAAGACCACTGGAAAAGAAAAAAAAAAAAAAAACAAAACACCAATGTTAGCAGTGAAATAAAAGGGAGCAAAGCAACAACAGTAAATGCATCAGTATTAATAAAACGATTGAAACTCAAGGTATTTATTTGCATCTATTTGAAGCATAAAGAATTTGCGTAATGATCATTTTCATAGCGCAGTGTTATCAGATTGTTCTTCTTCAACAGAACTCCTTAAATATGCAAAAGAAAACGTCTCAACGTTGTGAGTATGGATACTCAACCAACCCTCAAAACCACCTCATTCTCAAAGGCATAAGAACCCTCAAGACCCTCTCAGAAAGATAAAACGGCATTTTTCAGGGACCAGTTCATTAAGCCCTCTTGCTTGGCTTAATTATCTGCAATTCAGTGACCATGTTACTGACCAAGGAGTGCAGACAAATCAGGATATTGAGGCTATCAAGAGCAGCATTACTGCTGCCCTCAACATGCACGACTTTGATCTACAAGAAGGAATGGCTGCAGGAAGGAAAGCAAATAGAAAACCCTGAAGTAATCAACTTGGATCTTCTGAAAGATAAATGTATATTAAAAGTGTTTAACCTGAGTAAACCTGAAGCTGTCTAGAATTCCAGTTATTCTTACCAAAAACCTACTTTCCCTCCCTTATTATTCTGCCATGATTTAACCAGGACCCATTCGTAAAACAAGGTGGCACTTTTGAAAACAGAAATGAGTGGGTCCCAAAAGCATAAAACCTGCTGTACCGAGCCAAAGTAAAGGTCTGCGGAGCCCCGTATTTCCTCCTGACTATGGGCTACAGCAAATTGCTTGGGAAAGACTGTGACAAATACAGCAAGTACGGAGCATTTTGGCGATGCGTGATCCAGCTTCCAGAAACCCACAGTTCAGGTGCTGTGACCTGGAGAACAGCACGCTTAAATAAACCATTCATCCATGCTTCTACCTACTTCCTTTCTGAATCATTTATACCCTTTACACCTGGAAAATCTGCAGCAGGGAGGTCGACAATTTAACTCTGCAATGGTAGAAAAAGGACTTCCTACGCTTGCCTTACATCTGCTGCCTGATCATCCACCGATGCCTCTTGGGCTTTTCCTCTCTGAGAAATAAGTACAGTCACCCTTACTCACCATCTTCCTGCCATCCACTCTTTCCTAAAGTTCCATCCGACTCATCGCATCCACGTTTGTTGTCTTTTCTGTCCTACACGGCTGTCACGCTCGCTATTCCCACCTCCTTCATTGCTTCAACACTTCTGGTCGCCTCTGGCTGTTTCTCTACACCCTTCCAGATTCTGCTAGATCCCCCAGCCTTTTCGTTTTCCAGGGGTGGTGGAGAGAAGGGAGGACGGTGGGCAAGGCTACTTACAGTATTCGAGATTGGACACAGTAGAGATTTATATAATCACCTGCCAAAATACCTGGAGTAAGCTGGAAAGGAGACTAAACGTATCTTGAAAGGAGCAACTACTGCCTATTTCCTTATTGCACAAAATAGTTTGTATCTGAAAGGGAATGTTTATTCTTCTTTTAACAGAAGCCTGACACCAACAAAACAAAGAAGTCAATTCCTCCCTCACACAAAAGACCTAAGAGGAAGCATAAATTTGAAGTCTATTGAATTTATTTTTTTGAAAGCCTTTATCTAAGCAAAGCGCATTGTCTACCACCACCTATTCCTAGTCAGCTGTTATTTTCTTGTAGAGAACCATCTTTCCCCCAGCTTCAGTCCTATTTTCAAAGGCTGAGTCAAAGCTTTTTGACAAGCAGAGACTCCAAACCCCAGAGCGGAGCATGTCGGGCAGAGAACCCAAGGCAGCTCCGGCCGCTCCGGAGGCGGTAGCTCTCCTGGGAAAGCAGCCGAGCCTGGTTTCGTGCCCTGCGACTTCTGAATATCCAAGGGCACCATCGACTACAAAGCAACGATGAAAAGAATTTTTCCCCCTGAAAAGAACTTACTTTTCCTCTTTTCAGATCTGTTCAGAACAGAAAGCAAAGGCATTTGAAGACAGTTCCCTAGGCCAGGGTAAATGAGTTTCTACACCCAAGGAAAACACTCACAGCTATCCACAGCAACCCATTCACATCGCCTGTAAAGCACTTTTTTGTGACCCAAATTTTTCTGTCCCCGCGATACAATACAATGGTGTGCTCGAAGAATAACACACACCCCCAGCGATCCTTTCCAAAAGCTTTTGCTATAGCTGTTGGGGGTGTTTGCACCAAGGGTAACAGATGAACGTGTTACCTACGGCGGGCTAAATGTGAAAACTGCACAACAGCTCTTCCTGCATAACAAGTCTTATCGTGGACAAAAAGATATCCTTCATTTTACCAACATGCTGTAAAAACGCAGTAACACGATCCCATGTTTTGGCTAAACAATTCCAGCACATTTGCAAATATGCAGCTCAATAAGAATTTCCTTGTGAGAAAGCCAGTTATTTTTTCTTCTTTCAGATCTCAAGGATACGGGATTAAAAGGCAAAATTCACTGCCTTTTTCTCCGTGTGTAACAGGTGCCTGTTTCAGTCTAAAATTTGAGACTTCTGATCTGAAGATGATCTCTCCCAAAAGACCATCTCCCAAAACATCAAAGAACAAAAATTCTAATAAACTTCTCCTTGCTATTCGGTTCATAGTTTTCCTTTGTAATGCAAACTGTAGGACGGTACGTCTCTGCCGCAGGAAAACAGACTCTAAATATAATTCAGAGTAGGGCAAACTACAGCTCAGAGACAAGAGAAAATTCCTTTGTTCTGATTTATTCTTCTTCAGTCTTATTCTTGCAGCACTTACCACTGATATTACAGGGCAATCTAACTGGAAAGCCCTGGAGCGGGGAGAACAACGGCAAAGTACAGAGTGAATAGTGAGCGAAGACAAAATCCCCCCCAATAACCTTTCCTAATAAAAGGACTAGCACAGGACAATTATTTGTTTTCTCTTAGAAATCTCAATTTGGGATTTGTTTGGGAAGAAGGCAGGTACCTCTGTAGCAGATGCTCTCACCACGTCTCCTGCTTGCTCCTTTCTTTCCATCTTTTTCTGATGACTCGTATGTAAAGATACGAAAGAGGGCATTATCCCACCCACGCACATTTAAAACAGCCTGATGAAACTTAATAGATAGACCGTAATTTCATTCAGAGAAAGCCATGAAGAGAACACAACACAACGGTAACGTTGAACATCCTTGAAAGGACGAATCTCAAAAACCGTGAATAAATTAGTGTGTGCACAGCATCGTTTTGAATAAACCAGCACAGACAGAATTCACATTATCTGCCATGAAAAAAAATGCAATAGGCAGAATCAGAATGATAAAGGATTATGCAAAACTTCCGTTAAATTACAATCCAGAATCTCTCAGAGATTCGACTCTGGCCAAGATTAGCCTATTTCACAATGTACCTCTTCTTATTTCTCTTTATAAGGTTTCAAAACATTTTGCAATCATCACTACTCCAAAGCAAACAAATACTCCTACTCAGCTAAGCTGTCCAATGACACTATTTCTTCGGTGTTGAAAGGCAAACCTCTTGTTTTGCCCTGAAACAATTTCTGTTTTCTGTGCACTGGATTTGTAGAGTCAGTGGCAGAGTGAAAAACAACATCCAGGAGAGTCGACTTCTCTATCGCCCTGCGCACGCCGCCTGCCTTCCTCTCTCCTCTGCACCATAGAAAAATGGGAATTATTTAAAACGAAGGGAATCTCCTCTATTACTTTTCCTTGATTTGCTATGCAAGCGTCACGGTGATGGAGTATTCATCATTTTCTCCTGAGACACAACCTGCCAGCCTGGCAGAGATCAAAAGCGTAAGACGCACTGAGCAGAAAATAGTCAAAAAAGGAAGACGATGGGAGCCACGAAAGGAAAGGGAGAAAACAGAGAGCACAGATCACAGAGAATTGAGAGAATACAGGTGATACCAAAACATTGGTAGTAGATTAGATTCTCAATCTATCGAAATGCAATGAGAAACCATCCTCTACTCCTAATTTTTAAATACTTTGACCCATCTGGGCACAGATGTATACAAAATGACACCATTTCTCCCTTATTAAAAAACAGTCTGTGCACATCGCCACACTCACAAGGGTAAAAATAAACTAAAAAAACCCCCACAAAACGAAAATAGAAATTACAAGAGACTACAATGCCAAAAAAATACAAAAGGAGGGGTGAAAATAAGGAGACATCTCAAACTGATGTTCTTAAAGGAAAAACTAAGATTCTTGTGCAGCAAGATGACTCCCAAACACAGACTTATAAGGAAACAAAGCAATTACAATGACACTTATAAAATAATAAAAAAAAAAGACTCATTATTGAGAGCTGGCAACACCCCAAACTATAATTATTCTTGGAACCATCTTCCCTCGTTGCACTAGAGACAGACCCAGCTGCTGCAGCAGCAGCGCAGGGCAAGCCTGCCTGCCCACAGACCCCCCGGATCAAGGGGGTTTGCCCCAAAAACCTCTTCAGTTCTTCCATGCTGCTCTTCTTGCCGGAGCCAGCAGAACAAGGACAAACCATAAACATATTAAGATGTGTCTGATGAGCCATTCAGTAATTTTTTAATCATTAAAGACGTCTGGATGAGGTGCTTAGGGACACGGTGTAGTGGTGGACATGGTAGTGTTAGGTTTACGGTTGGACTTGATGATCTCAAAGGTCTTTTCCAACCTACACGATTCTGTGATTCTGTAAGCGTGGCTGTAAAAGCCGTATTTCAAGAGAACGTGGACTGAAAAGCAAGGCATAACACCTTTTTTGCCATTACAGTGAAGAACTTTAAACGTTAAAAAATGATTTTAGCATCTAGCCCTGGAGAGACAGCCCAGGCTATTGGCCATGGTGCAAATGCCTTTCCCTTTTTGAAAACCTAAAGGCTGTTGCCTGTTTAATACCTGTGATGTTCAGTACAGGATATTTGAATTAATGGGAAAAAAAAAAAATCAACATCTTACTCTTCAGTCCATCAGAAACAGTTTAAGAGAAAAGAACCGAGAAAGTGAAGAACTGAAGAAACTTTCTGATCTGAACTTCTGTTACAGGCCTCCATTTAACTCAGAGGATTTTTCCTTTCAAAACTCTAAAATAGAAACTCTCTTTGTCCATCTTGTCAAATTGATTTGATGGTTTTGGAGGGGATTACAGGTTTAGTGAAAAAAAGCAATTTTGATACAATGCATTTTGAATTTCTCTAAGAAATCTGACTTTCTACCACAAAGTCATTTTCACTAATCGATTCTCACGCATTCAAAGCGTCAGTTGGCTCACTGGCAGGCTCATGAGTAAACACAAGCAAGGGAACATCATTCAGCAGGTACATTTCTAGCAAAATCCCAAATACATTTGCTCCTCACCTTACACTGATTTTTATCTTTTTTAAAATCAATACTCTACAAGTTATCCTGGATCCAAAGAAAACAAATGGAGCAAAATAATAAATATTTAGACAACAGGCTGCTAGAACAAAAAAGTCAACTGGCCTGCTCCATGAACCGAGTGTGCACATGATGACTGTATTGCAACACAGTCCAGCACAGGGTCGTAATATAATATATCCCCTATCTCAGGACACAGAATAAAAACTGATTTGGGAGGTGATGGTTGATTATGTGCTGAGTGCCAGCTCCATCAGAGGAGGGCGAGAACATCGATGGGCAAAAACCTGGTTACGCACATGAGCGAAGGTCACCCAACGCATGCTTTGAAGCAAGCAGAGCAATAGAACTTCAGCATTAAACAGTCCCTTTGTCTTCTTTCATAGAATCACAGAATGGTTTGGGTTGGAAGGGACCTTTAAAGGTCATCTAGTGCAACCCCCCTGCCATAAGCAGGGACATCTTCCACCAGATCAGGTTGCTCAGAGCCCCGTCCAACCTGGCCTTGAATGATTCCAGGGATGAGGCACCTACCACCTCTCTGGGCAACCTCTACGTAGAGCACGTACGCCCGCAGTTCATTCTCTGCCTGTATGTGCCAGAGGCAAGGACCACTTCTTCCTATAAGCCTAAGTTGATTAGCTCCTCTGGATACTCTCATAACACAACTAGTACCAACTCAACATGGTTTGTACCTTTCCCAGTGTAATTAATCCTCGTTAGCAACCCCCTTGCTGTTATCAGCTGATCATTTGCTCTAAGCAATGTAAGACAAGTCGATGGCGAGGGGTAAGCAGGGTTTGCAGGTTAGTTCAGGAAAGGCACTGAGGACAACAGAGAAGCAAGAGAGCACCTTTGCGTGTGCCCACGGCAGCAACGTGGGTTACAACTTCTGGCAAAGAATTGAAGGAATAGAAGGAAAAAAATAGAAGGGGGACAACCCTATGATGTACGAGAGGCGGAAGGAGTGAGGTTTGTTTAGCCTGGAGGAGAGATGGCTGAAGATGGGGAGAAATCTAATTGCTGCCTTCGACTACCTGAGGAGAGATTACAGGGGAGATAGCACCAGACACATTCACAGAAAAAGGACATGAAGCAACAGACACAAGCTGCAGCAAAGGAAGTTCTACTAGATATTAGTGTAAGATTTTTTTTTTTTAATTTATTTTTTTTTTTAACCATGAGGGTAGTCAAACGCTGGCCCACTGGCCCAGAGGATCAACGAGATCTCCATGCTTAAGAGAAATTCACAACTTGACTGGACAAGGTCTTGAGCAAGGGCCTGATCCTACTCTGAAGCTGGCCTTGCTTTGAGTGAGGGATCAGATCAGGGTCCCTTCCAACCCAACTCACCCCACGTTCTGTGCCTAGACTCAGATTTGGGTGTCCAAGTGCCGTATTCACCTGCAAGTAACGAAAGGAAGGTGAGCCGCTCCTGTTTGCTGAGGGTACGAGAGCTCACGTGGAGGCACCGCGGAGCAGCCAGCTCAGCAAGTGAGCGTGGGGCAGCCGCCACCATCTGTCACCATGACCATCCATCTGGCACCTGATAGCGACCGGGGGGCACTTCTGAGCACTCTCACCCCCAGCGCCAAGTGCAGAGCCACAGCCAAAGGTCTTGCAAAACAACGACTGTTCTTGAAGAGGAAAACACCCCCCGCCGACCAGCACAAAATGAAAATAAAGGTGCAAAAGCAGCTCCAGTAAATGTTTAACGTGGAGTAAAGTTTAAAAACACAACCAACACAGTTCACAGATGATGAGTGTAGTTTATCTGCTTCAGATTTCTTCATTCTGTGCAGACAAGCATGCTGGATTTCTGTTTCCTCCACATTCTTTTATAGCATTTTTGAAGCGGCACATTTATACAGTCTCGTGTTGCCTATGATCACAAATATAAACCAGCAATGGTATTTTTAACCCTGCTTAATAGAAAAAAAGCTTAATGTACAGGACCACACGGCCCTGGGGGCACTCAGACTACGAGAAGTTTAGTAAATAGTTTATGCAGACACTCGCACTGTGTAAATGTTTGCATAATGCAAACATTTATCACAGTTAAAAATTGATAAAACCAATTTAAAGTTCCTCCATAGTGCAGCGCTGGGGGTTTCCAAGATCATCTGATTATATTCAGGGTAAATACCATATTGTGAACAAACATAAGCGAGCATCAGAAGGTCAAGAAAACAAGATCAGAGCGGTGAAGGAAGTGAGGGCTCAGGCAACTGCTGTAGAAAGCCAGGGAGGTAACAAAAACTGAGCTTTAAAGAGGGAGGCATTTACAGTGTTTATCAACAAACTCTGAAACAGTGTCCAACTGTACAAAGTTCAATGTTGCAAATCCCCTGGCATGGTGTAAAAATAGCAAAGAGTGAAATATGGTTATGGTTAATATTAAAATTTAACATAAGCCAAGAAAAGAGATAAAATATGAACACTGCTCTTGAAAAATTCTAGTGCATTTATTTTTGTAACAGAGAAATGTATTTTTCAACAGATGCTTTTTTGCACTTCATCAAAATCAGAAGCATCTGCTATTTCCTGAATTTGGTTTACTGAACAACACAGCTCACTACTAATGAAGATGAAATTCAAACGTCATCTAAAGAAGCAATTAAAAAAAATAATTGAATTTTTTTCCTACCTCAGAAATGTTATTGTATTAAGCTCGCTCTTGCTTGTCCTAAGGCACAGACTTCCTAGTGATTTACAGATGATTTTAAAGTCTGAACCATAATTGTTAATGCTGTGAACTACTTATAACCTCAATTTAAAAAGCCTATTAATTTTTGGAAAACACACAAGAAACTGCAGGCACAAATCATGATCATTTCACCTTTTCGACAGCGTATTACAAATTAGCTCTATTAGAGCAAAATGACTATGACTCAAGATGACATTTTTTCCTCTTCCTGCATATCAATCCAGTGCCTGATACCAGGACAGTGCTTCCAGGTTGCACTTCCAGGTTTTTTATAGAATCATAGAATGGTTTGGGTTGGAAGGGACCTTAAAGATCATCTAGTCCAACCCCTCTGCCATGGGCAGGGACACCTTCCACTAGACCAGGTTGCTCAGAGCCCCGTCCAACCTGGCCTTGAACGCTTCCAGGGATGGGGCATCTACCACCTCTCTGGGCAACCTGGTCCAGTGCCTCACCACCCTCATAGATACAAGGAAGAAATTCGTCACTAATCTACATCTCCCCTCTTGCAGTTTAAAGCCATTGCCCCTTGTCCTATCACTACGTGCCCTTGAAAAAGTCCCTCTCCAGCTTTTCTGTAGGCCCCTTCAGATACTGGAAGGCTCCTTTAAGGTCTCCCCGCAGCCTTCTCTTCTCCAGGCTGAACAAGCCCAACTCTCTCAGCCTTTCTTCATAGCAGAGGTGTTCCAGCCCTCTAACCATCTTCATGGCCTCCTCTGGACCTGCTCCAACAGGTCCATGTCTTTCCTGTGCTGAGGACCCCAGATCTGGACGCAGTACTGCAGGGGGGGTCTCACCAGAGCGGAGCAGAGGGTCAGAATCCCCTCCCTCGCCCTGCTGGCCACGCTGCTTTGGATGCAGCCCAGGATATGGTTGGCTTTCTGGGCTGCAAGCACACATTGCCGACTCGTGTTGAGCTTCTCACCAACCAACAGCCCCAAGTCCTTCTCCTCAAGGCTGCTTTTAGAAGAGAGAAGGTTTCTTCTTCAGATGCAGTGAGAATAACCTAACAATTCATTCGTGTGTCCTGTTTTGACCTCAGGTTAGCCTGAAGGTTTACAGGAAGCATTCTTTCACTACGAAACAACTCTGCATTTTCAGTTGAAGACCAAAAAAAAAAAAAATACATGGTGGTTTTAATTTTTATCAACCTTTTGTTCCTATGCTGATCTTCCCTCACAGGCATTACAAGGATTTTTCAGAACAAACACGAAGTATTTTTAGAACTTCATTTCACAAATGAAAGGAAGCACAACAGAAAGTTAATTCTGGAAATAGTTAATCAGCCACTTGGAACAAGCAGAGTCCAAAGGGAACCATTAATTTTTCCATACACAACTTGGAACTATTTTTCTAACTTCAGCTAAAAGAATAGAAAACATAAGGTGGTGCTTGTCACTGCAAGACTAAAGTACATAAATGCACAAGTTATATTTAGGTCTTTTCGTGAAATGTCGACTGTTAACCAACATCCACAAACTGGTCTCTCACCACAGAGAGATGAGCCAAATACCAGTCACCCATCAGAAGAACAGATATTTTTACACACGTTTTTACAAGGTTGTGTGACCCATCGTTGTTGTTTCTGAATATGTTCCAAGGAGTAAAAATCTAAAGTTTAAGGTACATTAGGATATACATAGTTCTATGAGACCTCTATGTCTGCAATGTTGATCAATTGGCTTTTGCCTTCTGTCAGCACTGACATACTACGAGTTAAACTTATGTTCAAACCTGATAAATGGGGCAGTTTTCTACTTCAGAAGGAGCCTGCATACCAAATCATTTCAAGCTTAACCAGATGACAATAATTTTTTGTCTCTCAAATAATCAGGATTTGGAAATGAAAACATAATACTTACATGCTGCAGTGTACTAACACGATTTGTTCATTGTAAAAGCAAACACAACTCCTTAATTGTTTATGCTGACAATGACTGCACAAAAGGACACTTGCTATATGTGCTGTATTTGCAGTATTACATATTTAGATTACTGGAACATATTTATACTGCTAGAAGCCACATTTGATTCAGGCTCCAAGTTAAAGAAACACCAATGCATACAGTTCGAGTCTTACCAAGGAGAACTTACCTAAAGGCTGCCAGTAAGGGAGCGTAAATTGAATCTCCATCATACACATACAAGTGGTCCCAACTGCACTCTGTGGCAAAGTGATTGAATCGAAGCCTGAGGATTGTGTTTGGCCTGTAAAAAAAAAAAGTAGTAATAAAGAAAAGATTTGTAAATTAGCCACTGGACACACATGGCAAAGTCCCTCCAACAAACTCCTCCGGCATGAAGCTCCTCTCTAAACAAGGCTAAAACTGAGGGACTTAGTGTAACTGTAGATGCATCAAACATTCTGTGGCTTTCTTTTTTGGTGTGCACACTCCCCTGGTATTAAGCAACAGCTTCTTTATGGTCAGAAAAACTGTGTCCTTAAACCTTTCCCCACCACCAACGGCAGAAATTGAAGAGCAGGCACTGCCAGCCCTCTGCTCTTTACCAGTACTGACTCTCCTAATGACAGGGGTTTGCAGGGGTAAGCATGGAAAATCTACATGGACAATACATTCACATGTAGATGTGGCACTTAGGGACATGGTTTAGTGGTGGACTTGGCAGTGTTAGGTTTACCGTTGGACTCAATGATCTTAAAGGTCTTTTTCAACCTAAATGATTCTATGAAGAATCACAGCCACCAGAGAACTAACCAGAGCTATTTTTCTTGTTCTAGGGATTTTCTGCAGATTGATACGATTACAATGGCCTGAGATTATTTACTTGCCCAGATGCTGGCAGAAATCCTTCTTCTATGACTTTATTACTTGTGCAATACTGCAGGATGGCCCTCCTGAGGGAAGCCCCTCCAAACTGGAAATTGGAAATATGCCTCAGTGGACACTAACTAAAGAAATTCTCAGTCTTGCTCACCACCTTCTGGGAGCTGGAGAAAACAGGTCAAGAGAATGCAGAGAAGACCCATCCTCTACAGGATGGGAGGCCCTTTTGCCAAAAGGTTGGTCTTTGGTTATTACTTGGACTGTCAAGATGCACCAACCACTCACTGCCCCTCATTCCTTACAAATGCTAAGCAGGTTGCTTGACTTCTGGAGATGCGTCACAAAAAATACTGGGACCAGTTGAGAATGAACAAGCTGGAAGTCCTGGAAGAGACTTGCTGCCTTCCACCTGAATGCAGTGGGCCCCACACACCCTGACGTTAACACCACCAGTCAAGAAGAGTCTACTCTGTTGACTTACTAAGTCAGGAGAAGAGCATCAAGGGGCCTGATCTTCCAAGATGTATCAGCAGGAAAAAGGTTTTATTTAGTTGATGTGGGGATGGAAACAGTAGTTCACACACCAAAACACAGCAGCATTTCTTTCACTCCATACACAAAAGATGCCCACTAAGCCATAACCAAGTAACGTACATTTAGACACCATTAGTATCATGGCTAATACGCAAAGATACACCTAAAGAAAATCACACAGAAACCACAGCAGATATCTAATTTAGGGCTCAGCTCAAGGAGGGTGAAAACACCACTAAGATTGTGCTTGGACCCTGAAATAAAAAGAGAGTGAATCTATAGCAGCACTGCTTTTTCCTGCCCACAGCTGTAGCTGTTGAAAGGGTAGATGCAAGTGATTAGGATCTCTTCAACAGCATTGGCCTTGGGTTCAGATGAAATCCTTGTTCATCCTAATCAAATAAATTAATAAAATGTCAGCTTGCCATAGAGTCCTTCCTTCCCACAGAAAGGAATTCTTTAGGGAGTTATTCTGCAAAAGAATTATTTTTTGATAGGCACAATGATCTACTCCAGGCCTTTGGAAAAAGAGCAGCAGGTGTAACTCAAGGATAATGTCTTGCTTAAAGAGAAGGCACAAAGAGTACTCATCGTTTCAAAACTGAGCAGCCTACGAAATTGTAGGGGGTTTGCTTCTATTTTAACGGTCTGACAGCTGTATAGCAGAAAGAAATACTTAATCAATAAAAGCTTTAGACCAAGAACAAAAAGAAAAAGATTATCTTTGCTACAGCTAACAACTCATTAACAGACAGCACTCATTTGCAGAATCGCAAGGCACATGGCTACAGGTTCTGCCTCAGACGGGATCCGCAGGCTGGCTGGATCTCATCTGCCTCGTCTCATGCTCCTGGGGAAAAATGAAAAGGACACCCCCGGGATGAGGACACAGCACAGACACCAGCCAAGAAGAGTCAGGACGTGCAAAAAGGAAATGAGTACAGTAAAGAACACATGGCTTATTTTACATCTGAATTTATCTCGCATCCTCAATTGCACATTCGGATTGTACCTTTACTTGCTAACCTCAAAAGCCCTCCGCATACCGGTATGCTAGCAACGAGGTGAGGGCACGCAGCAGAATTTAACAGCTTTGTAGATGCTGTTTTCCAAGTCCAGATCTCTCTGAGAATTTCACACTTGGCAGAGAGCTTGGGCTATTTTCACAAGGGTGCATATTTCAGCTGTTTTAATCAGTGTGATTATCTCCTTTCTGTTTACCACCATCCTCTGACAGCAGGGTACAAACAATCAGAAGCAGGAAAAGGACAGCGAGTTAAATGCCTGGCTACGAAAGAAGGAGGAACATTTTTGTACACCTCTTTACAGCAAGTAAGATCTCACTTCAGACCCCACGAAATGATTGTTTTCTAGGAAACCTCTCCATACTAGCAAACAAAGGCTGAAGGAGCAGTTACGGTGACATTATCGGGGACCCATGAGCAGCACTTGACTTCTGATAAAAATATAAGTCACATTATGCTTTAGAAAAAGACGTTATGAGGGTTAAGGTTGCTGTACTGGAATTGCTGAGGCTGGTTTGTCTGTAATAACATTCTTGGAAAATATTTTTTAATTATTTGTAATTCCAAACTGTCTGCAGTTGTATTTTTATTACCTACAAAAATTAAGAGCTGTTGCCACTTATAGCATCTAACTTTTGATCTTAACCACATTAAAGAACTGGGCTCCTTATATAGTTAATAGCGAGTGGTAGGTTCCCAATTTCTGTGTTCTGGATGGCTCTCTGGAACAGCTTAGCCCTCACCTTTGAGTATCTTGGGAGCTTAGGCATTTAACTTACTCATCCAAAATAAACGTCTGAAGTAGGTGAAGTGAATACCAATTCCCCCCCCGCCCCCATCAGACCTCCCATACATAGAGAGAAGACTAAGGAAAAGTGTACTCTGGGCTTTTAGTAAGTTCTGATCCTCCAAGATGCCAAGAGACCTCAGCTTACAGGCGTTCAAATGCAAGTTCATGCTCTCACATGACTTGTCCCGATTCACAAACCTCTCTACTTACAGATTCAGGGAACAGCATGGAATGTGGCTTAACGCATAGCTGTTAGCACACAGCGTCATAACTGACCGTGCAAAGTTTTAGAGACTCAACAAATTGATTTTACAGTCCTGGCGTCAGCTTGGTACCATGAAAAATATATTTCAACAAGTCAGATGCTCTGACCCGCTGCACCATCAATCAGATGACAGTCAGAGGATATGCACTAAATACGCTACTCCTAAAAATCTTGGCAAGAAGTCACTATAAGCAATATAAGGATCAGATACAGGAAGGGTAGGGAAACGAGGGGAAGAGCTCTGAGGGACTTCTCGCACTTTAGAAAACCTTTGCAAAAAAGGTCAATGGTCCCTCTGAAGTGGACCCACTCATGGCCTAGTGAGTAAATAAGCATCTGAAGTGCATCATTACAGAAACTGATTCTTCACGAATAAGAGCTTTAATAGAGTTTGCTCTATTTTTTTTCATACTGCCAAAAAGTCCCATACATAGTTAATCCCAGTATCTGAATGGCCCACTACGATAACAGTTAAATAATTCATAATTCTTTATTTATTTATACAAATGTGTTTATTTTAATTTTCCATGTGCGGTTTCAACACGAACGGTATTTTACACAGGAAACCTCTAATTCAGAGGTCAGTTTGGAGGGCTCAGTTGCACAAAAAAACAGAAACATATTTACCAAGAATAACTAAGTGCTGCCCTATCTGGTTTTAAGTATAGCAAAAAAGAATCATGAGATCTAAAAATACTCAATGCAGATAAACCTCACCTAAAAGTCACAATAAGCAACACTGGAGCCCAAGATGCTTACTACGCTCACCTTCCTTCAATGAGCCAGGTGCATTTGGTTTTGTATTTGTAATTTCCGGGCCCATCCGTGACGTACCCTGAAGGTCCAGTGAGTCTGTAAATAAAAAACAAAGACAAGCATTAGTCTCCAATGGTATTAAACACTCATAAAGGATTTCCTAAATTTAGAAGATCCAGCATTAGATTTTTATTTACTTAAGAGCCACTATCAACAAACCAACAACAACGCAACACAAATTGGGCAATTGGGATTCTCCCGTTAAACTCTCTGTACGTGCTTTCTGATGATTGTCCTGAGAGAACGACAGTTAAGAGCGATGCTTTCTCTATCAGATTGATGGTTTGTTTCAAACCACCACCCTAGGAAAAAAAAAAAAATACAGACCTTCCTCCACAAACAAAGACTAATACACAGACTAATAGCACGCAGCCAGCAAAAGGAATTCCTAACATAAAAGCTAAAGTTATTCCTAAACTATTTATTTATACAAACTACACCATTCTTGCAAGAAGTTCAGATGAAGTCCAGGGTGCAACCTCTCACCCATTCTGTATCTGATTCTTCACAAAGTCCTTGACGACCTCCTGAACGGAGGACTGATCCCCATAACCCTCTAGTATAAAACAAGACCTTAATTCCTCATGCATCAAGGGCTGCATAACTCAGGATAATGTCAGAGCATGTCTGTCCCAGGCATCCCCCACCTTCAGTAGCATGTTCCCATCCCCACGTCATCCCATATTAAGTGATCGAAGTCAAAGAGTGGTCCCCGCTGCCGGGACGGTGCCAGGACTACCCCATGAACATCCCTTCCCCTCTGCACCTGTAATAGGAGGTGACAACTTGACAGCAGCAAAAAACTCTGGAAAAGGGTGTAAAAGCAGAAAGTACAGTTGGAATCATTCATCCCAAGACACTCAATGAACGCCAGTACTTAAAACCATTAAAAATTCAAGATGCCACTGAAAAAGAGAAGAGAACAAAGCCAGCAAAGGACTCATTTTTGTCAACATCTGCAAAACATTATACAGTGCAAATTCTAGATAACTGCATTTGTCTAGACACTGCTTGCAGGGATGTCCAAACAAACAGCAGCAAGCCCAGTCCGGAGCTCAGAAGGCTGTTGTGATAAAAAGTTCACGACGTATTTCAGGACTACGCTTAATCCTTTGTTGTGGTACAAAGGAAATTGAAATTCGTGCTCATTACTTGTAATGCTCATTACTTGTAATGGGCATGAATACAGGCACTGGAAAGAGTGAGCAAAGCCGTGCAAAACCTGCTTTCACATTTCCATTACTCCTACTTGAAACGTGACAACCAAACATATACACACTGTAAGACAAAATGAACGTAGCAATCCACTGGCTGCAGCGGTAACTTCTCCTTTCCACGGATTTTAACACGGTATGTTTTCTCCAAAGACCATGGACAGCAGAGAAGACGATCACATTTCATCAAGGCTGAGGGAGATGGGCCTAGCAGGAGTTTGGGGCGGCAGATCTGACAGATCACTTGGGCTCCCAAAAACCAGGCACTGAGATTCTGCATCTTCTGCCTTAGCACAGAGGCCGGTAGGAGCACGTGTGGGCAGAAGACAAAACCAAGAGCCAGGCTGTTCGGATACACGCTCCCGTCATATGCATTAGACAAAATATTCCAGATTGGTTTTAACAAATAGCTGAAGTACAGCAGAAAGAGTTGAAAATAAATTACCAGGGAAGGATGACAGCAAATGGAAGCAGTTATCTGAAGATGCCCAAACACCACGTTCTGGCAGAGCATATACTGGCACCTGCGCAGGATTCCTACCTAGGGAGGTTATAAACTCCATCGTCAGCACATGGCTGGAGCAAACCACAGCCTTCTGGCAAAATTAAATCATCCTACTTAAAACACGGTTTCAGTAAAACAAAAACACTCTGCAAAATCAAATTTGGCAGAAAAGAGAAGGAAGCAAGATCAGAAGTTCCCAAAACCGGTATCTTGGAATCTTTTGCTGTGTCTTTTCCTAGTGATCTGTTAATGTTATCATCTAATATTTGTTAAATATTTTGATTGAAGCAAAATGGTTTTCCAGAATCTTTTCCACAGAGAACTTTTAAGGTTCAGCTCTGATCCAAATTAAAAAGGCAAAACCCACAGATTTTGAAAACCACCTTCCTCTTCCTCCATGTTAACTTACTATAATACTTTTCAACCTCAGAAATTTAGCTTAAGATTTTTAAAAGCCAGTTACTGAAGTTCTGCAGGAGATGTACACCTAAGCAAGTGAAGAAACAACTCCAATTTTCAGGAGCACAGGAAGCATCTGTACCTTCTACAGAGACACAGATAGATGTAGATAAAGATACACAGACGTGCATATTTATATTTTAAGGCTTCAACATCTTTGAAAATTCAAATTACTTATCTACTGACCAGGACTTTGCAAAAACAGATGCAAATTCCAAGTTGCAGGCAATAACATCTAGACTGTTTGTCTAAAAATTCATCCTTTGGAAAATAATATCTGTGGAAAAGCTAGGAATCAAACTGTATCAACGCTTCCACACTGACAGCATTTTGCATGCAACCAAGAGTAAACAGACTCTGGAAACCTGAGCAAGTCTCGCAAGCTAAAAACAACCTTATGCAATCTGCCAAGTTCTCAAAGAACCTCTGCTCAGAAAACTCTTTGAACAATTTTCTCTGGAAACAATTACTAAATCATTCACCACAGAAATGCTATCAAGAATGATGGAAAAATAAAATAAAATAAAAAAATAACCCGTTAGTACTGTAGCCCCAGCCATGTCACATCTCGGGCCGGGGGGGCGGCGGGCTGTAAAAAGAGCATTTCAACATCAACATAATTTAATCATAGTTCAGCAATGTAAAAATAAAACACAAGATTTAGTTTTGAACAAATAACCAAGTCCAATTTCTTTGATATGCTATTAGTTAAAAACTTATCTGCAAGTTACTCAGATTCCTTACTAAGCTTTAGAAGCTGCTGCCACTACGAACAAATAAAGGATATTAAAAAAAAAAAAAAAAATCAGAGTTGACATCTCTGAAAGCAAAAGACATAGGAACTAAGTTCTTATCCCACCTGCTGCCTGGCACGGGCAGGGCATTAGCAGATCCGCGTTACTCTATAAATGCTCTCAGAGAGACATGCTCCAAGACAGACAGAAATAAATACTAAGCACTAAAAGCAAACTGAAGCTGGAATTTTATCTTTACATTCAACAGGGAAAGCTAAGCTGATCTCCCAGCTCTAGTTACAAAAAAGCAAACCAACCCCCTCGTCCTCTCCAGCTCGGTCCTGTTTATACGTGATGGTGTCTCGTTCAGTACTGGTGGGCACTGATAACTAGGACGTGTCCTACACAATGTTTTGGCTTTTTGTGTGAGCAAAGGCTCAGGAAGGGAATGCATGAATAACTCAACGAGGAAAAACACTCCAGGAACGATGTAACTCCCCTGCGAGGAAAGGCTGAGAGAGTTGGGGTTGTTCAGCCTAGAGAAGAGAAGGCTCCGGGGAGACCCTACAGCAGCCTTCCAGTACTTAAAGGGGGCCTACAGGAAAGATGGGGAGGGACTCTTTGTCAGGGAGTGTAGTGATAGGACAAGGGGTAACGGTTTTAAACCACAAGAGAGGAGATTTAGATTAGATATCAGGAAGAAATTCTTCACTATGAGGGTGGTGAGGCACTGGACCAGGTTGCCCAGAGAAGTTGTGGATGCCCCATCCCTGGAAGCGTTCAAGGCCAGGTTGGACGGAGCTTTGAGCAACCTGGTCTAGTGGAAGGTGTCCCTGCCCATGGCAGGGGGGGTGGAGTAGATGATCTTTAAGGTCCCTTCCAACCCAAACCATTCTAGAATTCTACTTCAACGCGTGACGTTTTCATGACATACACCGGGCTATGCACTAGAACTACTCTCATGACGTACACTAGAAGACTCCTACCCCTGGGTAACCTACTGCCAATTCCACCAGGCTCTGAGGTCTTTTGCCTTACTAAATGCTTTGTGCCTATTTACAATTTTATCCCTCAGATTCCATAAAGTATGGAAAGGTATCGATTCCCATTTGTCTTTGCTACCTTGGCAGTACAAGATGCTACTCTACAAGAAGCACTTCTGTACTACTTGGGTGTTACATCTACTACTCTGCAAGGTACAGTTGCTACACCCTAAGAAAATCAAAAAGCAAGGTCCATCAAATATTCTCTGTGATGCATACACACAGGTGGAAAAACATACAGAAAGCATAGGTACCCCATTTAGCACCTACAAAGCTACAATATTGACTTTAAAACCTCCAGCGTAGAAAAACAATTGCAAGGATCTGTTTACAAAACTGAGATTTGAAAATATATACATATACTCATGTGCTTATACACACTACTTCAGGCTTGTTTCAAACACTACCAGGTGGCAACAGTGTTATGTGCAGCTGGTATAAATTTTTCACTGATTTTCAAGTGGACTGCAATATTTAAGAATCAAAGGGAAAAAAAGGGAGTTAGGGAGCTGAATCTACAGCACAGGTATTCAAAGGGCTCCAACCTTGAGTGCCGCTTATTTCAGCTTTTTGTAAGACAAAGACAAAAGGGAAACAATGAAAAGGATGAAGAGCTCACAAAAGAGAGCCTGCTTCAAAGAGAAATATTTTATGTAAAAGAATTCTGTGTAGTTAGCTACTCCCCTCTAGTTCTGGGAGCCCCCGAAAAGCACAACGCCAACACAAGAAAATCAGACAGCAAGCAATGGCATCTCCTGGGTAAAAAGCCAAATCCGAGTATTAGAGCACACCAGACAAATCCATGCGTTTTTAATAATAACACAAGTAATACTAGCAGCATGTATTTTTCACATACAAATTAGTATACACTGACAAAGTTCCTACAGAGACATGAACGGCACAACTAGGCAAAGATCAAAGCTGTTATCTAATTACCATCTCACAAAGCCGAAGCAATCCTCTTGCTAATAGCTGCGTACAAAAAGTCACAAACTCGAGAAGAGCTTATAACTCAGGACTAAATCATTTTGCAGCACTTCTTTCCAAAGCGTCGCAACGTTAAAGGCAGGCTATATGCTGGCAATGAGGTGTTGAAAATACTTGTTTTCATCAGGAGTACGAAAGAGAAAACGCAGAGTGCCTTTTCTTCAGTACTCACCAGAAAAGGTAAGCAGGTTTATACATATAACAACATATATGTATAAACCGTCTGGTTTATACAATACATTAAACCTTAACGTCTAAGAGGTCATCAGTGGATCTCAAAATTGTTTTGTATTGCTTTCAGTAAGACTGCAGTTACACTTATAACGCCACAGAAGACCTATCAGCATGTTGTCTGGAGAGTTTTAGCACAGCCTTTCCACAAAAAAAAAAAAAAAAAAAAAAACAAAAAAACCAAAAAAAACCCCAACCCACAACAACACACAAAAAAGAAAAGAAGAAAACCCCAAACAAACCCAAAACCCAGTTGCTCATCCTAATTTTGAAGGTGCTAAATCTAGAGACTGGTGCAAACAATGAGTTTTCCTCCTCTCTCCCCTTTCCTTCCCAAGTGTTGCTGCGCTGCCTCAAGCACACCACAATTAAAAGCCATTGTTTCGGGTAAATTTGAAGTTGAAGCTGATAAAGAAAGGGCTGTTACAGCCTATTACCAGAACAATGGCATTCTAGCCTAAATGGATTAACAATTTAGCTTTGTTCATTTTCTCAATAAACGCACTGAGGTTAAAGGATATATCCTTCGAGGGTTTGCTACAAGCAAATACCCTAATTTATAGGCATGGAATAGTGATCAGCCACATAGGGAATGAGAGAAGCAGATAAACAAAATCTATGCATCTATTTAATTAATTTCTAATGTAGAACAGCTAAATCCCCTCTTCTGCCAGCTAGGTGCCACACCACAGGTACAGCTGGGAAGACAGAATTAATTACACGCCAGGTCTCACACAGACCAAGGTAACGACATTACTGCAAAATCAAGTTTGAGAAGGATTTAACCTATGCAGCAATAGGTACCCAACCAAAGACTATGAACCACACTGGGTGTATAGAGAGACTCCTCCCCTGCCCAAAGCCTCCAGTGCAACCGAGATAAGAGAGCCCTCAAGATGAGTAAACTCATGCAAAAGTCACTGCTGCCACCGTAATCCCAGAAATGCCATATCTGATCACCTTAACTCTACAACTAAGGATGCAAAGTCACTGCTTGTTCATCCTATTGCTTTTTCAGTTACTCCTCCATGGTGCTATCGCACGAGTTCCTGCATCGGCTTGAAGGCAGCTCTACCCTGTGATTCCCAAAAGTCTGGGGTAAGAGCTTCTGGATGGTGTTACCCGCCTCTACAAGAAGAAACCCAGCTCATGTCCTCCTCCCCTGGGTGGTGGCGGGTTGACACATGATCTGAAGAAAGGTCCCAACCTCAACGGGGACGCTCCTTAACAGTTCCAGCAAAGAGCACTCAAGCAATTCCCATCAAGCCACGAGATGCACAAAGTGGAGGTGAAGGTGCCTCCCAGTAGTTTGCTACAACCCCAGCTGACCTGAACACTCAATTTGGAAAGCAAGAGCTCAAAATTCCCACAATAATGCCATTTACCGCCACACTGCGCAACAGAGGCACACAGCCCTGAATCCCTAGAAAATCTGATGGCTTTGCAAGCAAAGAGCATCTTCAACCAATCTCACAGCAACATGCCACTATTCCAGCACTTCCAAAACCATCTTCTGCATTGCCTTCATCAGGATTTTCCTCCCAGGGAGGATCAGGTATTTCAAGGTCACTCTGCACTGCTCTGCCAATCTCACCATGGCAAAGAGGTCAGAGAGGAGTGACAATCAACCTCTACGCTTAATATCTTCTGTTTTCATCCCACTTTCCATGGTACTGTTGAATAGATGCTAAAGAGCTGTCTTCATGGAGAAAAAAGAAAAAAAAGAAAAAAGAAAGAATGACTGACACACTTAATTTGATATGGGAAACACTGTTTCTCCAAAGGAAGAGATTAGCTTTGCCCTTCTGCGTGAGATATGTAAATATACGGAAGGTGATTTCCTGGCTGCTGATCAGAGATAAGGGTAGAGCCTGAAAAGCCCAGCCATGTCTGAGAAAGGATGCTCAGAGAAATTGCAGCAGGCAAAATATATCACTGCAGCTTCTCCTGTCGGAGTCACAACCTGCAGCACTGATGCTCACAAACCTGCTCAATCCCTCTTTGCTCCTGAAAGACATGCCTTGATTCAACAAGCTGCCGGGCTCCAAAGAAAACTGAACGACCGTCGACAGCCTGAGAGAGATCAGAAGGCACAAATGCTGCTACAGTCTTAAAAATCATTAAGTCAACAAGCTAGAAACCAAAGAGTTTCAAACATTGCCCCTCTCCAGTTGGCCACGGGTATCTCCATCAGGCTCCCTATGTTGACACACTGTCCCAGCTCCTGACCTTCTGCTGTCACCGAAAATTAATGCCACCAAAGTTGCCTCTTTCAAGGCTGGCTGGTGCCTCTGCCTTTATCCCACTGGAGCTGCCAGCTCCTTTCAGCAACATCAGCAGCACCGATCTTGAAACGTGTCCCCTCCTCGGCTTAAATAAACTGAGCCACACCTGGAGCTCCTCCCAGTCATCTAGTTATTCCTTTAAAGTTTCGCTTGCCCAACCAGCTCTCCTGCTGGGGAAGGAGAGGAATTTCAAAAACATTTAATCTAAAAACACACTTCAGCTCCTCTTTACAGAAGAAGCTTGCTTTCTCTCTTACCCTACAAACCCAAAAGTTATTATTACAAGTAAGCGAATTATATCCGGGGAGAAATCATTTGACAAGACACCAAATTACCCAACCTCAACACTCAGACAACAGAAACCATGAAGGAAAAAGCTGATTTCCCTCCTCCAACCCCGTTTCGTCATGTCCAGCACTGAAAAAATAAACCAAACCTGTGCCGGATCCCAAAAGACACCGGCATTTCACTAGTTTCACAACCAGCGGTTAGAGACACTGCCTTGGAATAACATCTGTGTTTGGACACATCGGAAACGCGCTGTAGCTCCACCTGATGTTCTTGCCTCAAAGTTTCTCCAGCTATTAAAAATTCAAACTGAAAACATCCCAAGTTTAGATCCCTATCTATGCTCCTGTTTCTTTATTTCCAGCCCCATCTCAGAGACCACAAAACAGCATTGTTCACTGCATAACCTCGGCTTTATCTCTGTCGAACCAAACATCCAAGCTGCAGTGTAAATGTAAACATTACTGTGTACCTTGACTACAGCAAATTCTTCCCCCCATTCAAATTTATTGGGGAAAACAAAGAATAAAAGATATTATTATTATCACAACATGGCAGGAGCTTCTCCACGCACGCAGTATTTTGTAAGTGCAGATTTCTGTGGTTTTGCTCTACTCTCTCTATATTATAATCAATCTCTGCCTCCGTACCGCAACAACTCCAATCTTGATTATCAGTCTTTTTTCTTCTTCAAAACACTTTCCCCAGTGCCTGTATCCTATGCAGAAACGTTACCATGACAAAAGGCCGCTTCATGACGTCCCCTTGAAGCCCACCTTTATCCAAAGCCCATACCTGAGACAACGGCCACGCAGATGGTGTACGCTACAGCAGTTGCCTGTTAAGCTGATCTAACAGTTGCACTATGCTTTCCCCATCTGTTCACAAATCCATTTACTGGATCTTGGCCTAGTTCTTTGAAATAAAGATAATTTAGCTGCAAGTGTTTGTAATGACTAGAAAAACTCGCCTCTCATCCTTCACTGGTGGTCCTGAAATGGTCCTGGAGTTCACGGCAGTAAATTGTCTGCTTCACGCCAGGCAGGAGGAGACAATAGTGCAGAGCAGAAGCAAATAAAGCTCCCACATCATAAACCATCTAAATTTGCAGCAGAAAAAGGAATATATCAACCCCTCTTTCCCTTGCACACAATGAATCCTTACAACCTTTGGCCAAGAGCCCCTGCAAACAGTCTCACTCCACACAAATTGCCTCAGCATCACCCAAAACTCAACACCCTGCAAGGTGAAAGTAAGGAGAAAGCACGTTATTGCGATCGTCAAAGAGAACTGTCAATGATGAAACACCTCCAGAGCCAGACAGGTCCCATCAAGGTCTACCACTGGAAGATCAATAAAAATTCATTGCATTAGATGATCCAGCCTGACTTCAGGTAAAATGTAACACATACACCATAACCTGTGCTTAAATGAAGTATATCTTCTAAGAAAAAATAATGGATCTGAATATACTCAAAGCATTTAAAAAAAAAAAAAATCTCATTTACTTATTTTTTCCTAATCTCTGTCCAAGTTCCAGTTTGCATATATCAAACTTTAGCTCCAATCATTAGGGTTTTCTTTACTTTTCTAGAAGGGGGTGAGGGCAGAATCCTTTATTATTTAAATTCATCATCCTATTCTGGAGGGTCATAGAGTCCTTTTTTAAAAAATACAGTGTTGCACTACTTAAATTCTGGTTAGAAACTAAAAATATAACAAATTCGACACAAGATTCTAGTTTAGTAATTTCTGCTTGTATCACTGTATTCCTACGTGCCAGATTTCCAACTCCTATTAGGGTAAAATACAATCAGTGTTACTTGAACAGAAAAGAGCCTACACGCATATTTGGTCTACGCAGAACCTTAAACCAACTTAACATATCTAGCTAAATTTGGTCAAGATTTTGCTAGCTCAAAGGCTTAATAATCTACCAAAAAAAATATTTTTTTTACAAATGAGCTATTTTAGACCGTTTTGAGACGCACTTCTGATTCTACCAATTTGAATCCATTTTTCTAGCAGTCAACAACTTTTCACTCGTTATTCTGCCCTCCCTTCTGTTTCAAAAGTTAATTGTGATTCACACCCAGTTGCAAAGAGCACACAAGGTTTGTCGGATGATTTTTCAGCACTTTCCCAAATTTAGAAACATTCGATTAGTCAAAAATGTCTCTTAAGTACATGTACGAGCATTTAAATTGCAGTACACCACACCTGTGTACCTTGTAAATAAGGTATCGTAATTAAAATTTTTAAAGCACACATTCAGCATTGACAGACACATCAATATTCTCCTCCAGTTGAAGAGCACTTTACTTTGGTAGCTTTCAAGCTACCAGTCCTACATTTAAACCCAGGCAAAAGCGTTCATTGGTGGGATGGGTGTTGTATTGCAAATGAAATGGGGTTCAGCCACCGACTTAACCTTCCAGCCAGCAGGAATCGGAAATAAATGGAGTTTAAGGCCATCCCCATGGAGCAGAGGACCATCATCCTGCTCCACTTTACTAAGGCATATGCAAAAACCCAAGTCTCTACAACAAAAGTAAAATCACCAGCAGTAAACCTTTCCCCTTTCCAAAGCTACGTATGAAACCGCTGCCCAGTTCTTCCTAACCAATACACCCCAAAATACTCCATTCGAACCCTCAAGAAGCATGTTTAAAGTCTGTTTTAGCTGCAGACCTGGCCCCCTCCACCACCGCTGATTCCTAGGCCAAATGCAGAGCTCAGTACCCGATAGCAGCACGTACAGAAAAGCTCAAGCCAAAGATCAGTCAGTTTTGCAGCAACAAAAGGAAAATGAAAATATTGAGACATCCTATAAATAAATATCACAGCCTGACCCACTTTCCTAACAGGGATAGAAATAATTCCTTTTATTTCCTGCCTGACATTCAAAAATTTCTAAGCTACTACGTATCTGAGTTACCTGCTGGGAAAATTGTTCCCTAAAAAAAAAAAAAGTTAGAAAACAGCTTCATGTGAAGGTTAACTTCCATTTGGTCCCGACCTGAAAAAAAGATTTTGACACATAACCTCAGGTATAGATCATTAAAATAATAAAGTACGTCTCAAGATCCAGACAGGGTTTTGTGAACCCACAGAACAACAATCTGTAACATTTTAAAGCAGGTTTCTGGCTGAAGCGACAGGGAGAAGGTCACGCCAAGAGCAGAGAATCAATATTCAAAGAGGAAACCAGGCTGGAACGTGTGTTTGGGGCAGCCTGGGTTTGTTTGCATGGATTTGTTGCTGCAACGGTTTTTACTGAATATTCACAAGAGCTCCTATGGCCAATAAAATGCAACAAGTGGCACAGTTTTTTCTTCTGCTTCTTGACACCAGTGACATATCAATATAGCATTTGACAACTAAGCATCCAGAAAACAAACGTGGAAGAAAAGACTATATTTATTAATGAAACAGATTTTCAGATGAGATAGTAATCTGTTTATACCTTGATAAACATGCTAATAAGGCAACTGTTCTCAAGGATGCCACTAGTACCAATAATGCAACATGCACAGCAGCCCTCGTAAGCATTGAACATTAAATTTAAACTTGAGAGAACAAGGGTGGTCCCCTAGAAATAAAGTGTATATGTTCATATCCTACAAGGATATACTGTCTGCCCCAAAAATGTTCTTCTCGCATGTATCACCTTAAAGAATGAAAGGCATGTAAATATTATTTGGCTTTAAGGAGGGGACAGAGAAGAAATTAATTGAGGGGAGACAGAGAACTCCACAGAGCACCAATAATAAAAATAACCCAGGCTTTTTGGTCAATACGATCTTCTAAAATGTGATTTTAAAATTCCATTTTGTAACTCATTTCAGTGAATTCTGCTCCCAGACATACTCTCTCCAGCCACAGGAGCTCTCTTTCCTAACAGCCCCTCCAGCACATACACCTGAAAGATTATGAACGGTCATTCAACCGGGGACTATGACCGCTGGCTCACGGAGGTGAGCCCAGCTCAGCACCGATTCTTGACCGCAGAGTCTCGTTTTGCTTCCAGCTCTGTTCCCCTCCCACTGAACATCTCTCAGCACCTGCAGAAGCAACTGGAAATGAGCACCTACCTTCATCACATAAAGAAGCAACATTTAACTTAACATTGCCAATATCCAGGAGGAAGAAAGATGGGAACAAAAAGCGTTCTCTTCTAATATCTGGTTTTACAGGGACTTCTCATTTCCACATATATATTGGTACAGAAGTGTAATCACCTTCCATAAACACTTATATCAGTCCTTCTCCCCTTCCCTTACATTTTCCAGATCAAGCCAGCTGTTCCTCTATCCCATGGACCGTCGTGCTAAATTCTTAATCACAGCGAGAAAAAGAATGATTTGTAACCCCTTGCAGAAAAGCACGAGTGGTATTTTCCCCAAATGACTCATTTTTAATGAAAGCAATTTCACACCAAGTAGGGGGAAAAAAAAAAAAAGAGCTAAATATTGAATACTTCAAGTATTTAATCAAGGCAGATGTACACAGTTAGCTTCCTTGAGAAGTTTCCCTTTGTTAAGTAGAACAAAACTCAAAAATAAAGAAAAATCCAGATGACTCAAATTTAGGCAGGACTACATTTACATACGAAAAATGCAAATACCGAGCACTCGTACAGCTACGTGTTCTCACTCCTCTTGTGCTTCTGCCGCAGCAGTATGCTGGGCTCATCTACATGATACGCCCCCAAACACAGTCACACTGCTGCCGAAATAGGTTACATACCAGATGAAAAAAATCTGGCATTAAGATGGTAAACAGGGGGAGAAAAAAAAAAAAAAAAAGAGTATATTGAAACTCTAAGGCTCCTCAAGAATTAATTTGCTATCAAAATGCAGCTCTAGCACATCTATATATTAACACTGACCTGTATGTTCAACTCGGCACCCGAAATGCTGATGGTCAGTGCAATACAGCCATACGTTCGGTGAGCATAAAAATCCACCTATGCAAACTCTCTGGTGCACAGACTTTCATTAGGGGAAGTTAAACGGCTGGTGAAATTCCTCTGAGAGAGTCAACAAATTTGATCAACTCTATGAATGCTCTACGAATCCCTCATTTAGTTGCCGCCGTAGGGAAATATAGTTTTTGATACGATGCCGTTCACACCTATGAGATGGGAAGACACATGCTCTGGTTTAAACCCAAATACAGAGCTAGTATCCTGGCTTAGTGGATGGAGAAAAGGCCAGACTTTACATAGGTTTGACTAAATCATCTTAATCCCATCATTTCAAGAAATGAAAACTTTCTACTGCTGGCACAGATCGATTTAACCACACTCAGCTTACTCCACAAGCTAGCCTAACCTTTTCCACCAGCTTCTTGCAAGAATGAAGTAAACCCACGCCACTCAAACCACCACAGTTTTTTTTAAAAGCCTGAGAAAATAAATCAAATGGGAAAGATATCCAGTAACTCAACAGCTCTGAACTCAAGGAGGTGAAGAGTTGGAGTGATTTTCAAATACCCGAGAGTGTTTGTCAGCCTTGCGGTGACCAGCAAGTATAAATCCCTTAGGAAAAGCGGTGTTTTTAGCCACTATAAACTGCTACGCTTTATTAAATGCATCTGCACATAAATTTTACAGTCCGTATCAGGTATTTCCTAACCCATCAAGACAGATTCTTGGCTACTAAAACACCAAGCCTTGATTCCTTACTGGGATGGAAGAAAGACCGAGAAAACTCACTTTCAAAAAAAAAAAAAAAATCCTTCCAAAGAACAGACTTTCAAAGTGCATTTTAATCATGCAAAGATGGTGAGAAACCATTTCATTTTTTGAATAAATATTGAAAATTTGGAAACAATGCACTCATTGGCACATAATGCAGAATTTATGGTTTGTGTCAATGCAGCCTTAGGCACAGACTCACTACAATATCTTTATAATCCAGGATCTGTTAGAATTTCTTTAGACGATAAGTAGCTCTTGAATGTTTGTCTATGAAAAAGCTTGGCGGTGCAGGGAAGGTCACAACCGCCAGCCTACTGATTTCTCAGTTGCGGAGGTGGATATGCATGCATGAGTTTGAGGGTTTTTTTCCTCTTTTCTTGTAGTAAGGCAGTGTCTAACATACAGCTCTTTTGATAATCACTACAGAGCAAAGAAACTCTCCCTTAAAAAAAAACAAACCAAAACCGCAAAACAACAAATCCAACAGACAAATTATTTAACGAACGCTGGGGTCAATCCAGAAAATAACATAATTGTGGGTGTCCTTCGAGCGCAGGAGTCGGGGCGGGCGCTCCGGAGGGGCAGGTCGGCAGAGCTTGCAGCCATCCAGCAAAGAGCCAAACTCCCCGAGGGAAGGCGTAGCTGCAAAAATCATTGCTTCCATCTCCAAGTCTGCCATATGCACCTTTCCCATCGCCTCTGAAATAACTTAGAAATGAGTTATTCTTGGACAGTAGCAGGAAAAAAATGAAATTCCATCTGCTCCCAACAGATTTCAAACAACAAAAACAAAGACGGTGGCTCAACACTGCTTATGCAAAGTTTTGAAATAACCCCTCACTTCACTACCAAGCTGAGCATGGTTTACAGGCCACCTCTCAACTAACCATCTCTTAAAAAAAAAAAATCCCACCTCCTTATTTAGGATTTAGTCATCACGAATTCTTTCCTCACTCTGATAAGATCCATAGGAAAAGCACATTTGCACTAATTAGGAATTTTGCAGAAAATGTTGCTCTGTTCACATTTTTTTATTAAGAAAAACAGGAAAGGAAAAGATTTTGCCTGGTTCCAGTTTCCCAATTAGCTTCTTGCAGTTTCCTTTAGTTACCTCTATTCCTAATCGAGATGTCTTAAAACATTATTTACAAGAGTAACACTTATAAGAGTACTTACGGTAAGCACCTTTAAACCCTGTAAGAAAAAGCTCACTCCTGCCTTAAAATTGCTGAAACTAAGACGTGATACTTCAATGTACCCTATCAGGAAGGATTAGGAGAACCACTTATGCGGAGTCCTCCGGAGCAGAAAGCAATAACCCACTTCACGTCGAGTGCTTCCCTCCGGCACGCTCGAACACTGCTGCATTGTCTGCCCGGCCGCGCTCTGCATTCGGGGGAAAGATTTCAAGGTGTTGATGTGACTTGTGCGTCTACAAGGCTGTTTTCCTCTTGACTGTACTTTCATTCCCAGCCCAAAGCAGCTCTCTGCCCTGCTGTCGGGCTGAGGAATGCTCCCGGGCATAGCATTGAGGGCAACCTTCATGTCTTAGTACTCATTTCTGCTATTTAACACAATAAATACCAAACTCTAGGTTATTAAAAGGAGGAAATTTCAAGCTGAATGCTTTCCAGGCCTAACCACAGACGTATCAATGCATCATAAGGTCAGGAACTTCCTCTCATCTACTGTGCTTTCAATTAATCTGTCAGAGATAATTTATAGAACAAGGAATAAGAAGTGAAGCAATCACGGTAATAAATTCCTCTTTGACACGTGAAAAATACAAAAATATCAGTCACTGGACGTAAGAGTTTTCAGGAACCATTTTGTTCTTATGCTAAAATTATCTATGCAAAGGTATAAATAAAAACTCATGCAGCTGGTGTCTTTTTAAGTTTAAAGGCAGCCAGACATATTTAATAGACTTGGTACTTGCAACCACTGCTGATACAGCGGAGAAGTTTCATGGTGGACTCCGCAGACTTCTTTTAACTACGAGCTTCAAAAGATTCGCATGCAGTGGTTTCAAAGACAAAAAAACCCATAAAAATGACGGCTGTACAATGTTTCCTCGGAAATCCTAAAACTCACCCGTCCAATTTCAGAGCCCCTCCAAGCATCCCGAGCATCAGGACCACTGAGCGCTCGACTGGGTGGGCTTCCTAGAGCACTGGTCATGCCAGAGCCCTTTTATACTTGAATACGCAGAGCTGCAACCTCAAAAAACAAACATGATTCACAGGAAAGCAGAGAGAAAGGTGCTGCCCAGCTTTCAGGGGCGTCACCGGCCGGGATGAGCTCTGGGACGAAGGAGAGCTATGACGGCAGACCGTCGCGAGGCCAAGCGAGATGAGGATGGAGACCCAACTTGTTTTTCTCCTTCATCCTCCCTGCAGAAACAGATGCTTTCTTGCCTGCCAAGAGCTCTGCGGTACTATTTTGAGCTTTTTGCATCTCATTATTTAATTTATTTATTAAAGCCTGATTGGGGAAAAGGGAGACAAAACTTGCTCAAAGCATTTGGGTTTTATTTAGATTAAGCCAGACTGTTCGAACTGGCTCGTAGTCAAATTGTTCCACTATTTTAGAGAAAGTGGAAGTATTCAGTTACGATTCTCCAGCTGCCTAACTCTTTACTTAGGGGGTGTGTTTCTCGTCTCAGCAAGTTTAACAAGCAGAGTCGGAAGCATCCGACAATTCTCAAACCATGAAATGGCATTCCCCAGGAAATAAGTCCATTTAAATTTTAGCTGTAAAATTAAGGCACGCTAACTGCTCACCATTAGTTAAATATTACAGGTGAGAAAGCAGCAGCTGCCCTAGGTACAGCACGCCCTAGCACTGCCACCCGTTTCAAACGAAGGTTAATGGGCAACAACACCACAAAAGCACTAAGGATCAGCAGCGTTTAAACCCTTGCCATCAAGTACATAACAAATTACATGATGATTTTCTTTTTTTTCTTCCTCCTCTCCTAAATGACTGTCTGAAAGGGCAGGTATTTTAAAGACAGAAAAAGCGAGAACTGATAAATATTGAATGCTCAGCATTTTTAAGAGCTGGGCCATTAATTTAAAAGCTTAACTTGAGCCACCTTTTTTCTGCTATGTGTGGTCAACGGTTTTAATGCAGAATCCAAAAGCGTTTCATGAACAGCAAATATCTAAAATCCTTGAAAGCAGACAGTGCTCTTCAGCCAAAAACAATTATTAAACTAACCCATCCGACACAGGAAGGGACCTTTCACAACCACCCCTTTTAACATCAGAGAGCAAACAGGACGTTTTTACAGAGTTCATACAAAGTCTGAGTTAAACATAGGAGAGTTTGCTGTTGCCTCCGAACCCAAATGAATTTAGTTACTCTTTGCATGGCAGGTTTACTACCTCTGCGAGAGAGAGGATTTCATAGTGCTAATGTTGGTTGGCATAATAATAAGTAATTCACGCAGGGTGAGCAGGTAGTAAAAGTCACAGCTGATTCATTTATTACGTGTTTGGTTCAGAGCTGTCTTTTGCCCATGATCCTCACCACTCTATTTTGAAGTGAAAAGCAGACGTTTTCCCATGGGTCCTCGTCCTCTTTTCTCTGGAGACAGAATTATTTCTACATGAGCAGTGCTGTGACTTGTCAACAAGCATATATTGCTCTGCCAAACGAGCCTTGATACTCCAAAGCCTCGTCCGGCCACTAATTTGCTGAAGAGCATCTAGTATCCTGCCTAACCTAGTCACATTTCCACATTTACCAAACACGGGCGCGCGGGCAAGAGGAGAGTTTCATGAAAGTCTCAGCGTAGTGAAGCATTACATAAAAATGAGACGTTAGTGCAAAACCACTGCAAGGTTACTAACAATATCATTTCAGAATTGGATTAAAAATAATCACTTTTTGACCCAAAGAGGAAGGTTGCAACAAATGAAAAGTCATTTATGTAAATAAATCTAGGGGGGGGGGGGGGGGGGAAAAAAAAAAAAAAAAAAAAGAGTAATTTGCAAATATGCCTTACTGAAATTTTACATAAACACTAACAGATATAATCGCTGTTGCACAGGTTCCACCATTCCTCGCCAGTAATATAACTTCCCACGTGAGATTTTATTTGAATTTTCCAAATCACTGCAAGCTAAAATGGCTGAAATCAATGTTTCAATCCTATAAGCACTTAAGCACGTAAACTTTATCACATGAACAGTGACTACATGTGCTGTTGGGTCCGTCACACAAGCGACCAAAGCTGGGAGAACAGTTTCCAGCAGAAAGCTGGAAAGATAAAACCTTGCACCTCAAAAAAAAAAAAAAACACAAAACACCCCAAACATTACAGCATTGCAAGCAATGAAAAAACCTGGACTTCCTGCAAATTAATTTTATATACAGCAGAGCTCTTGTGAGGTCCCTGAAATGTCAGGCTTCCTCTAACAGCGGGTTTGGGGTTAACTTCAGCTGGGAATGGAAAGCACAGGCGGGTGAGAACACCCAGCCTGCTCCGCTGTCAGAAGTTCACCATGCCGAACAATAACATAAACACATTATTTTGCTTTAATTGTTTGCATTTGAGGCTGTTGTTCTATATTAAGAGTGTCACAGGCTTTTATATAACTTTTCACATAGTTCAATTTTAAAATAAGAATATTTTTTCCATTTGGGAACAATACGACATAGTAACAATTAGGAAACAAAGTATCTGTATCTGCTCCCAGTCTAAGCTGTGAGCTGGAGAACAATGTGGGGGGAAAAAAAAAAAAAAAGAGACTTCTAAAACAATTAAATAGGTTTTAAAAGGGAAGACTGCATGACAAGAGGTTCTGCAATTACTGGCTTACTAGTGAGCGATGCACAGGCTCACCAAATGACTGGTGTCGAAGTGAATCAAACTCTACGGATTAAACGTTGGGACTTGTTTCATTTAAAAAAAAAAACAAAAAACACAACCAAAACCCAAAACACATTATTTGTTCCATTTTTCCAAATCACAAGACAAGTTACATGCTTGGCAAAGTGCACCTTCAGTAATTGCAATAATAGTTTATGTTTAGCACCCGTGAAGCATTGTTGAATGAACACTACCTGCTTCTTATGCTGGTAAGAAATAGCTGCGGGCAAGAGCATTTGCTAATCAATAGACATAAAGAACTTAAGCATAAATGGCAATCAGACCCCCTAAAAATGAGAGCGGAAGAATCCTCTTTGCTAACAGGTGATTAAAAGAAAAAACATCTGATCAGAGGGTGATGATATTACCCAGGAGATGCTCTTACCAGTGCTTTGAACCTTAATATCATTTTCCCTCCTTCTCTTCACTGCCTTTTTTCTTTGTCTTTTGAAACGCATCATGCTGACAAATAACAACCATTCAAAGACCAATTACCATTTCTGGGTCTTTTTTGTGTAACTTCATCCTAACAGGCTGCTTCTGTAAATCACCGCGAGCCTAACGCCGCATTGCACAGTGCTGTTTCATCCCCATTCTGTCATTTTATGCACCCTGCTTTTCCAGGTTGATAGTGTGAATCTCTGTACCCAAGCTCTCCAATGATGTCGTAAGTGATGTAATCAGTGCACATCTGTGCACTCTACCCAGGTCATGAATGAAAATATTAAATCAGGTTCCAGCTCCAATTTCTTACCAAACAAATACTCCCCTTTTAAACTCCACCTGTATAACACCTCATCAACTGCTGTCCTTCGATACCCATCCTTTGAGAAGGAGCTTGATCAATTTGATGTCAACAGAAATGACAGAATAGCAGATAAACTCGGTCGTCAGCTTACTCCAGTTTTCCTGGCTACCCCACCAAAGGTGAAAAGTTCTTCGTACGTCACGCAGCGTCGTCCAGCTCCTCTATCTCAATAATACTCCGGGTGACATTGAATCAAACAGGCTTCCAAAGTCCAGACAGCATTTATCTGTTACAGATGCCTTCATCCTAAACGATGCTTAAAACACATCCCCCCCCCACATATATCATTAGCACTCTTGCCAAAGATATATTTTGTTTAAAATCGCATCACTTACAAATGGCAAACCTATCTGGCAATTTCTGTCTGTCTCCAATCATTCTTTCCTTTCAATGGGCTCTAAAGCCCCGTTTGCTCTCAAGGTCAGATCGATGGGTCTGTAGATATACAGATCACCTTTCCCACAACTTTTTTTTTTTTTTTTAAATAGGCATTGCACATCACTATTCCACAGTCCAAAGACTCAACTAATGTTACTTTCTATGACCGGCTCTTCACCCTCACTATTTTTAAAACTGCTCTTAAAAGATTATGAGTACACCTGCCCAAGGGCAAAATTCCATTATAATTACATGGAGAAAAGATTTTTTAAAAGTGAATTAAGGATATAGAGGATATAACACAACTTCCAAAAATCTAACCAAAGCATTAAGATAAAAAGAGTAGCAATGAAAAAGGCAGAAAATGTGATTTGAACCAGTGAACGTGAATCCCATCGACACAAATAATCAAGACAACGTACAACATGGACTATTTTAGGGGGAACACAATCCAAATGTTATGACTAGGACTCCTACATACTCCCTCAGTACAAATAAGTAATACGATATGTATCCATATGTACCATGTTCTCATTTCCAGCGCTCAGGATGAGCTCTGCAGTTTAACAATCAGCTTGGGAAAGGACTCTTCATTCTCCAAAACCCCGGTGTGGGAAACAGCTCTCTAAGACCAGTTTTAGATTGACAGCTAAGACTCTGATCTGCATCAGAAGCCTGACAAGACCCCAGCCTCAGTCTACAAGGACCGCAAAGTACCTACTTGTACTGAATCAATTAGGCATCAAAGCAGTTAACCAGTTCATAAATCAATCCTGTAATTCTATCCTGCGTTAAATCACGTGGAGGGGGAAGCGTGCTACACCCTTCTGAATTGAAACTTCATTGAAAACACAGGGAAGAAGTCATGGTACAAACCGCAACTGTGGGGAAAAAAAACCAAAAAAACCCAAACAAACCCCACACCCAGACCAAGTGATGCACAGCGATTTCCCTTCCCCATTTTCAATCCTGTTGCAATTTGCTGCCATGAGTTTGCTGTTGATATCACTGGGAAGCAAAGAGAGCAGAGAAGCACGCTGTAGACTCTTTGGCTTCACCTGCACATGCTGAGCTCCTGCAGAAAGTTTTCTGAAGATGACCTGGAATAAGGCTGAAGGTGGCCTATGGACTTCATCTAATTTTAGCCACCTAAAATACCTATGTTAGCACGGCCATCTCCCATGCAGTCTATGGATAGTGTTCCTCAAAAGGCAACTCATAACGACATTTTACTTACATTTTTAGATCCCATGCAGGGTTTAGTTTCAAAATACCACACATAAAAACTTTGGGTTTAATTTACTCTACATGAAGTGAACGTCTCAAACAGTATCAGTGCCAGCAAATGTGTCTTTAAGATATTTTATTGTGTAATCAGCAAGACCTTTGCTCACAAGATTAGGATGAGATGATACATAATATACTTCACATTATATGTATCTAAACTACTTTGGACAACTATTTCACATTGCTGAGCTGGTTTTCTTTCCTCCTTAGCTCCATCACTTAAACAGGATCTTATATATTAAGGAACATCAAGTGACCTGCACAATAATTATTTTAATTCCACTCCTAGGTAATTGTACAGCTTTACCTACACTACAAGTGTTTTACACATAAGAGGCACAAGAGGTAACTGCCAAAAGAAGAACATGCCACAAGAAAATTTAGAAACTTACCACTCCTACTATTTTGACTCCACGCAGAAGTTACAGCAACACAAGACTAGTTAGGGCCAAATATTTCCAGAGCTTGTTTTTAAAGACTTTGCCTGTATATTCAAGAGCTAATAATGAACGTGTACGACCAAGAGAAAAAGCTTATAAAAAGACTCTTAGCTACAAAGTGCTTTCCACTCTAAGTCATTAGCAGAAAGGAGAACCTCTGTCAAAATGCCAGACAGTCACTGTAGATAGAGATATATATATGTGTGTGTGTGTGTATATTTAACCCCATTAAAATTATAGCTACCAGGGGGGGTTTATTTAATTGGAGATTAAAGGGAAAGCAACTTGTGCCAAGTCACAGTCCTGACCTGCCGTAAATCTTGAGCCCATCACAAGCCCAGACTCCGAAAGGGCTTCCGACACTCAGTCTGCTCATTAGGCACAGCACCATGTTACTCATATCACGTGTAAATTAGGAGCACTTAAGTTTCCACAATACTTTCTGGTCTCAAAATGAGTGGCTTTTTTTCTTCAGATATGTCAAAGATATCATTCATAGTGGTTTATCTCCTCCAGTGGAGATGGATAGTGGCCTTCATCCAGCTACTCTCAATTTTTCAGTGTGAATTTGTTGCTTCTGGCCACACCATTCACAAAACCATTATGCTACAAGACACTACAGGAATCAGCAGCTCCAGTTGTGTCTACAGCATCCTCTAAGTCTTCCTAAACCTGAACAGTAAGATTTCCTTCAGTGGATGACAGGAGTTCGCTTATTTACTGACCTTGCTACAGAAAAGCAAGACAGCCTTGATGCCCAAAGACAACCCCGCAAAGCCTAGCCATGAAGGGCTCAGGCTTTTGCGAATTTGCTGATGTCCATGACTCCATCCTAACTTTAAATCAATAGGAAATGTATAAAAAAATTAAAGGGTAAACAGAAATCAATGGACACATACACAGTTGTCTCCTCCAGAATTTCTTCTTCAAATCCACAGGTAAAAGCAAGAAATCCCTTTCTAAGAGCTGCCCTCTCCTGTTCTCCAGCCTCAGTAGAGGAAAAAATAAATCTCTTTTTCAGGTAATGCTACAGAATCAGGGTCTACAGAGGAGAGGGAGAAGCTCACTGCATACAACCATTTCCAAACTGCAGTGGGTCTGTAAAGCAACAGGGCAGAACATCCTTCCCTCCTCCTCGCACATAGTATAAAGAGAAGCTCTCAAATCCTTCTTCAAGAGATCACAGAAACACAGCTGCTTCCTAGAAGGCTGCATAAAGCCTACACGTAGAGAAAGATCTAGGGACTGAGGAGGAACACAAAGGTTAGAAGAAGATGGGAATGGCAGACGTATTTGGATCACGGCAGTTGTGCATGCCCCGAGTCCCATGGCACAGCCTATGTTTTTAGCCCAGTAGCTCTGTTTTTACCCCAAAACAAGATGCATGAAGTTACATCAACCTTACAAAAAAGGGAAAACCTCCCTCCACCTTCCCTGAGAGAACCTCCGGCCCAGCCATAGTGACTTGCTCTGGAGGATGCTCCTTGTTCTCCTCCAGAGATCTGCAGGCCACCATCACCAGCAGTCCACCTCCTGCAAGATCTCACCAGCTTTGGTGAACCTCATGGTAAAATACGGCTCACCACGGTTCACTGCTTGAGGAGGCCTGGTATACAATTTTATAGGGTAAGCCACTATACCTTCATGTCTGCACTCACGTTTCACCATGTTTCTGTCCTAGCTGCCTTGAGATGCTGAAAGATCCGTGGGTTTTAGGAGGCTGGGAGTACGGCAAAGGATGTTTTCTTCAGCACGATGTCTCATCTCGTGCATACTCTCATACATACACATCTTGTACCGAAAACAAGCAAACCTCAGGCACAAAAGATATTCTGATGCCTTGACCAGCTTTGATCAGATACCGCGGTTTTCACATAGTGATTTTTTTCTTTTAATTCCACATGACAAATTCCTGTCAGCACTGAATAGCGCTGAAATTAAGATCACATTTAAACTTCATCACTTTTAACACACAATATCCTTTTTCATAAGCCTCAGTGTGGATGATTTAGGCATATTTATAGTAACATTAACCACATTTCTTCTGTAGGACAGTATTATTCTCAGAATAGGCAAGTTGGATACTGGTTGCCATGCAAAACTGCCATTAAAGTATGGCTTCTAAACCCCAAATTCCTATGTAAAATAGCATCATCATCAGAACATCTTTAAAACATATAAATAACTTGTCCTTGTTTCATAGATAGTGAAACCAAGAAGATTAGACAAAGAACCATACTTCTCTTTGATTCCTAAAGTTGAGTGGTCATTTATTCTCAAGGGAATCACGCCCGATGAATGCTAAGGCTACAACCGCAAACTTTTTCAAAGTAAGACACAGACAAACTGATATGGTGGTACTTAAAGTTTTGACAGAACTGAAGGGGCGGGGGGGAGCAACAGTGACTGTGATACCATCCTTCTCTTTCAGAGGAGACACTCCCACAACTTATAGCAACATAAAACCCGAGTATCTTTGCTTAAAAATACATTACCAGGAAACGTGGACAAAGAAGAAAAGCTGCTCTCTACCTCCACGCTCCCAGAACACATCGCACCTCCTTTCCAGCCAGCATTAAGCAAGGGGAACGCACATTTTCTTATCCATAAGCCTTGTTACAGCTCACAGTAGCCAAAGCCCTGCAGAGATTTCAATTTGTGCAGCCATCCACCCTTCCTCAACCCTCGGGCTGGCACAAGCACACCGTTACAGCTCTACCTCGCCAGTTTAGCTCTGGTTCAAGCCCCAAGCCCCGACACGGCCACGTCTGCCGGCCGAGGATGCGCGCACCGCCCAGCGACGGGGCTCAAGAGCAGAACTGGAGAACAGAAACCAACCCGCTTCACTCTCAACTCCAGACACGTTTCAGAAGAAATGACTTGCGGTTTTTATAAAACCAACCAGCGTGCCAACCTTGGTCAGCTCTTCATTTAGGCATTCCCTTCACCTTTGCAGGACTGAAGTCCCCTTACCCCCTTTCTATTCTTCCTTAGGCGCCGTTAGAAAAAAGTTGCAGGCTATAAAGTCTTTTCCAGCTGGATCACACATTCCTGTTTTCCACCAGAAATCCGAATCCCCATCCTTCCACATTCAAATATCAAACCTGCACAGAAATTGTTACTATGCCATTCGCATTAGGGAATTATGCACGTATTGAGACAACATTTGCCTGCTGTCCCAGAAATCTTCAACAGTTCGGGTTACTGAGAATAGCTGCAAATGATCCAAGAATTACTATTAACGTTATTATGTTTTACATAGCTCTGAGTTGTCTTTGGGCTCACCATATAAATTCAGATAAAACAAGTTAATAGAATATCAGCAATATCCACTAGAAATAATTAAAAAAAACCAAACAACTAAAAAGATTTCCAGCAACATTAGAATGGATGTTTTAGAAAAAATGTGCATAGGCGGGAAGTTCTGTTTTTGACTTTGAACCACTTCAACACCTCCTCAAAATGATTCATACTCCAAAAGTTGAACAAGGGCATATTTAAACACCCGTTACCATTCCCAAAATGAAAAACACTGACTTCAAAGAATCGCTGCAACCTGTGCTTGTGAGAAATAGACACTGACTGACCCAAATCTAAAGATCTGCCTGTTATGTGTTTGAATGCAACAAATCAATCAGTTAACAAAAGTGCACTAACATACTGTCAAGCAAGCAGGCAGCAACTATAAATAAATGCATCTGGAAATACAGTGTGTATCTTGTACAACAATAAATTTAGTTCCAAATTTTTCGACAAAAATAAAAGCAACTGACCATACAATTATGCCTGTTCCTAATCTCCATTTGAAAAAAATAAAAATCACAGAACCATCAGTGACCTCAAAAGTAATTATTTCCCAATATATTATTTGGAATTCAATACTTTTCTTCCAGCAGATGAGCAACTTCGATGTCTGCTCACAATTCGGATACAGGAGAATATTTTTCTTCTAGCAGCACAGAAGTCCCTGATGGGAAATAACGTCGGAGTTTTCCCTGAATTTTTTCTTGTAACACTGACCTGCACAGTCAGCATTTCAGCCCCATGCTACTTTGCATCTCAGGTCTTGCAACGGCTAGAAATTTTTTTTCTTGGCATCGCCTTTGCTGATTCCACACAAGATCAAAGTATGTAACAGAGGCAGACATTGGAGATACTAAGCTCTGAAATCGCTATAAAATTCATGTGACACCCTCCCCTCTGCATTAATAGGGTATCAGTCATGTAAATTAATCATTAAACAGGCAGGTGCACAACTTTGGCAGGAAACATACTGCACATTGCTACAAAAAACCTTCACAAAGCCATCTTGAAAAGTTTATTTCAGAAGAACTCAAACACGTTCTCAATTGTAACAAGCAATGAAATCCAAAAAACTACGCACAGGGTGAACCTCAATCATAGATTTTTCTCCGGATAAGACAATTACATTCAAAATATCTGGCAACAGCGCCACAATACCAACACTTACAGCATTACAAAACTGTGAAAGGAACGCTATAATGACACATGCACAAAGACGTTGGGGGAAAACCACTCAATACACAGCTATACATTATATCAGCATCAACTCGCCAAAGCTAAATGCACTAGCGGTGTAATTTTTTTCTCGTAGCAATACTAATGACTGAGAAACAGCAGGGATGAAAACTACCACAGCTTTAAAAGCAGAGTAATTGAAGACATAGTTATTCTTTCACGTCACAATGGAGTAACGTGAAATCCAACCTAAATTTTCTGAATGGAAAAATAGCTCTCACCTTCTGTATTTGAGTTCATAAAAGGAGTTTACAAAAAATGCTAATTCATCTGTGCCAAGCTTCTTATACTTTGAGTAGACAAGCACCACCTTGGAGACGGTTATTAAATTTTCATGCAAGACGAACACTGACTAATAAGAATGTCTTCAAAAGGGTGTTCTCCTAACATAGCCTTCCTTATTTTGTGTCCTTTCAGATTACAGAAACTAGCAAAGAAAAAACCAAGGTTTCTGAAAAAGAGGAAACAGAAAGAGAAGACAAATAATAGAAAAACTGGGATTTTTCACAGCTGCGTTCGTACATCCTGCATTAGTCTCTACAGAAAGCTGAGTGGCACTGGCTAATGGTAGAAAGACATTACAGATCATTTTCCCTCATAACAGGACATGTAACGCTCTGTACCCACACGAAGCAACGACCCCTATTTGAATTTTTGTGACAAGCAATAGGCACGTCCCAGATGAGTGTTGTGTACAGCAACACTATTTCTTCTGCAGCTATGAGCTCACCATGCATGACGGGGAAAAAAAAAAAAAGTAGTTTACACATTGGAAAACCCTTGGTTCAAAAGCCCAGACCACCTCCGCTACCATGATCTCCCTTACACCAGCTTAATTCCGCTTCTGCATTTTCAGAGAACTGAAAATTCTGAATCTGATGATACTGCAGGAGATTTGTTTTACCAAATTACGCCACAACCATTACGGGGGACATTAACTAGATCCTGGGGCGTCCTAGAAGTATTTCATACAACCTGATGTAGAGATCAGCTGCCCTTCTTTAGCAGGAATATTGCTCAGACAATCAGTAAAACATTTAAATTCTTCTTTGTCATGCGAGATGTGCTAAGGCTATTATCAGCCCAAAACACTGAGTCCATTTTCTTTAAAACATTATTCTAAAAATCCTCCGCTATTCTGATGTACCAAATTTAGCGTATCAGATTTGCACGTGAAGATTGTTCTGTGTGCAATTAAGGTCTCTTACCAACCCTGACAATTTCACAACTTGCAATCAGGACAGAGCCCTTCCGTTTTGAGAATCCCAAGGACTTCATGTTCTATAAGCCAAAACCACGCCCTGAATCGTATGCATGCTGCACATCCACTGAAACCCTCGCAGCAACCTGCATCTCTATCAAATAAATATTTATTTTAAGCAAAGGGAGGGAAGGGCATTAGTGACAGTCTCAAGTAGGCTCTAAAGGAACTCCATGTGGATCCGTCGCAAACAAAGCAAGGGAGCAAAACCAGGAAGCAAAAAGCAAACATCATTACTGGTTCAGTGTTTCAGTGACTAAATGAGTATTTGACTCAAAGCCATGCACAAAAGCAAATTATCATCTCTGTTCTGTGTTGTAAAATTGATTATCAAATTTTCCAGCCCTGCTTTCAAGACACAGCACATGGCCATACAAGAACAAAGTACTGCAATAAAATTGTTGCGATCCTTCTTAGGGCAAATTCCAGTTTGTAGCGGCTCACTCCTCCTCCACCAAAACCACTTTACCTACAAACCCACATAATTCTCAGCCCCCATCTTCTGCATTTTGTACTATATCTTTTCACTATGCTTTAGAAGATGTGATTTAAGAGCTCCTAAAGAACTACTGGCTGAGAACATTTTGAGTGCAGGGAAAAAAGCAAAGCTCCACCAGATCAAGAAGTTAATTCCAAGCACTGTGCTTGGAACATCAAATTGGAAAAAAATTCTTCAAGAAAACCAGCTGTTTAAGAAAAGAGCACCCAAGGGTATCATAAATTAATGCAATAATACAACAGTTTGGTCAGCAGCAGCATTATCTCAATATATAGAGGATTTTCAGCATGGATCTTCATAGCTACTTATGTTAGGCACAATAAGCTCATGGTTTTAAATTTGATTGCTCACAAAAGCTTCAGAGGAACAAGCCAGGAAAGCAAAATCCGTCACATGCATTCCAAATGTTATTTAACTTTATCAGAACGCACGATAAAAGTATTGCTGGTCCTAGTTCTTTTGAAAGCTTAAAAAAAAAAAAAGCCGTTTCTGTGAAAACAGTGCTAACCTCAGTCATTTGTTGATATTTCAATAGAAGTCATTTATGTTACATGTATGCTGACTAAGATGGTAACGAACACCCGGTTGGACATGAGCTTATTTTGGATCCATAATGAAAGAAGCAACTGACACTGTGAAATAATGGAAAAATCCAGAGCAGTGTCAGACAACTTCTGCTGAAGTGACTCAGGCAGCTATTCCCTGATATTCAAACAGACACAGAGAAATGAGACAGAAATGTCTTTCGTGTTGACCACTGCAGAAAAGGAAGCATTTGCAATCAAGTCTGAGGCAGTGACATGTTCCTGGAATCGGCAGGTACATTATCCTCTACCTGCACCGTTCCCAGAGGCCTCAATGCTCAGACGTGCTTAGCAGGAAATCAGCAGCTAGACTCTACTTACTCCTCTCTCTCACAGGTTGAAACCATGAGCTGTTCAATAATTCCAATAACTAATGCTCCAACGGTGAAGGTGTTTGATGTGCATGAAGCAGAGGTGACAGGAAGGATCTAGCGTGCACTGCATTGTCTTACTGTTCTGCATTTTCCGCTATTGACTCCTTGCTATAAAGCAGACTGAAAAGTAATGATAAGAAGTGAGCTTATTGCAAACATTAACAAAACCTCACGCAAGTCAAATATTTATGCTGGCCATTCAGTGCAAGGCAAAAAGTGTAGAACATGTCAGGTATTTTGAAAATATTGAATTATCTCACGGATGAATTTTTGTTCTTAAAACTGCCCTAGTAAAATATCAGACTGTCCAATAAAACAGTGAAAGTAACAATAAAACAGTGAGAATTAGGATGAGATGTTAGCCATGAGCTTCTCTCCCCATGAACAGGCCATTTAAATATATGCATAGACTGAAAGAACTATAGATATGCATATGCAGACGGATATACACACACACCTCCTAGCAAAATTATAAATCCAGAGTTGGAAATAATGCCTCCAAGAACTAAATAAAAGCATATAAGGGTTCTTTTTTTCCCCCAGTGTATTCTTTAAAATTGATAATGCTTAAGTATTTCCTACTTGAAGAGCTTATTCTTTTATTACCAGTGCACAACATTTGAGTGAGCCTTTCACACAGCAACATGGAAGAGAAAATCATTTTAAAGATGATAATGTACTAATGAAAAGAGAGAAACAGAATGGGGATCAGGCACAAATGCAGCACCCAAATCTAATTTGAGCACTTAAACTGATTTGATTCAAATTGCCAACATCCTTAGATCTATTAAGTAGATTCCTGACTTTCCTAAAGCTTTAAACTGCATCAGGTAGTTTTTTAAAGACAATGATTTTGTATACTAGCTTTTGACCGCAAGTTCCCATTTACTTAAGAATGGGAACTGTGATAGTTCTTTGCCAGCTAGCAACTCTCTCAGGTTATGATTTACCCAAATCTTCTAGAGATAAAATTCCTCTTCACTGTAATATTCTTTGGCCAAGGACACTGTATTGCCACCGACTCCTTAATAACGTTCAATCAGCAGCCCATAACTGCCTCCATTAAATTAATAAAAAGGTAGTTTAAAAGATACACTCTAATCTTTTTTTTTCTTTTCCAACTGTCACGTTGCATTGCTAAGCACTGCTTAGCATTTTCCATCTCCCACCTCAAAAAAAAAAAAAAAAAAAAAAAGAAAGTATTACCATGAAAGGAGAACCAGTGCCTTTACACATGAAAACCAGTTTTCTGGAATCATTTGGTATTTCATTATATAGTCAAAAATATAGTCTGTTCATATTTTCAGCTACAATCATACATCAAATTGCCCATCAGTGTGCCTATATACACAATCCGCATACAATTACCGTTCCAGAAGCCAAGCACTATCCTGAATTTGTTAATCCAATCCCCTACAATCTCTGGCCAATAAATCTATGTAAAATAGCGGTCATTTCTTAACCTGTGCTTTACCTTCCTCGGCAGCCCTTGTCTGTCTGCTAATCAGGCAGCCGCCTGGAATAATTGAATTCAAGCAGGACAAGAGTTTGTGTCACTGAGCTACAGAAAGTGCTTTGAAGAGTCTGTGGTCTCAAAGCTTGCAGCATCCTTTTGACTGTACGACACCCAATGCTGGCAAGTTCACCCTCAAGTTTGGTGCTCCTGAGCTCCCACCACTCGAAAAGGTTCTCTCCAGCATGCTGCTGCAGCTCTGCGACCGGGAGATTTCTCATCCCTCCCAGCAGACGGCCGTAGTCCTCTCCTGCCCACGTTACGGCAGCTTGAAGCCACTGGCCTGCAACAGACTCCAGCCAGCACAGAAGCCCACTGGTGGTTTGTACAGATATAGAAAACACAAGCGCATCAGGCACGTCCTATATGTTCTATTTCAGCTTCCTTTCAGACCAAGATCTTTATCTTTAAAGAACTCAAGTGGCTGGTTCCACAGCTTAAAAAAAGAAAGTCACCTGAAGTCCTTCATAACTCAGTCTTCTACCCCCACAAGAGCAGCACTGATCTGTGCAGAGGTCAGTGCTTTCTCAGAAGCCATTCCTACAACCAGAAACGATCACCAATGAAACCACACGCAGGTACACTTCTACTATGCCTCTTTCTTTTTAAGAAGTCACAGCACACCACATGTGCTTAAAAAAAAACCCCACACATCCGCATTAGAACAGTAACACACTGCACATCATCTCCCCTTTTGTGGTTTGGGTGAAACAAGAAAGAAAATGGTCCACCCCGGGATTGTTACCTTTATTTCTAACTGCAGTCTAAATAAAGAGACTTTCCCAATGCAGAAGGCAAGTAGAATATTAGCGGACTGCAACACGAAGCTACGATGTCCGTTCTTCACTGCTAACACAGGGAGATGTAAGGGATTAGTAGGTCAGTGAAGCCCAAGTTGTATCACGACAACCCCAGAGTCCAACATAAACAAAAAAAGTCAAGGCCACAAATATAGTCATCATATACATCTAGATAAAGACAGGGAGACGAACATGCCAAATTTAATTACATCTCTCACTCAAGCAGATAAGCATGTGGAATATACCACACTTACAAAATAATTTCCACCTGCCCTTCTACTTCCCATTCATACCTACAGCATCTAATAACACGTCAAGTCTTTTAAAGACGAGCTCTTGACAACCATACACACACAAAAAAAAAAAAAAACACCAAAAAAAAAACCCCTGCAGTGCCATTTCTGACAAGAGACAGAGCGAACTCAAGGGATGTGAAAGTTGTGACTGCAAAGCTCTAAACGTTGCTAAAAACACTTGCTTGCACTTTTCTCAGAGCTCAAAGTTTAAAAACATTACTGGAAACTTCAACTCACTAATAAACAAACAAACAGCTAAATAAAAAACCTAGAGAGAAAAACATGCCTTATATTTTCAGTCAAAGTTTTAGACTGAAACTTAGCGAAAAAGAAACAAGCAGCTTTATGAAAACAGATAAGAGGCTAAAAAAAAAAAAAAAAAAAGACCATTAGCAGTGGCTATATATCAATTCTTTTTTTACTCAGCAGCACCAGTTTTGTCATTCCGAATAGAAGATTCTGCCTTTATTCAAATCTAGTCCCCTTAAAATGACCAACATCCTAAAGCGCTTGAGGAAAGTAATGGGTAAGCAGCTCTTCACAATGCTCCCTCTCAACTAGAAAAATAATTCTCATCATGACAGTGGCAAAAAACATTAAAAAGGAAGCTTTCGACTTCCAGGGCTTGCCTAGCCTGGCATCATTTCCACACAAAACCCCTTTCAAATTAGCTGCATCACACCCCACATCTACAGACTGTCAAAAAATACAAATAAAAAAATAGAAACCTCAATTCCTAAAGCACACAAAGTGTTTTTCTTCCATGAGTTCAGCTTACAAAGCCAGCTCCCCTTCCCCCAAATCTACAGGGAGCATTATCGAAGGGTGGTTGATATTCTCCATACGGAGCTCCCCGAGAAAGCAATTGCTGCCTAGAATAATCATCCTTTTTTTCATTTCCTTCTTTTCCAAGAATCAGCCCTGCCCAGGGAGTTCACCTAACGCATGCAGACACACACACACGCTGGCTCCCTCGCTGCCACAGCTGATAAAACCAAAGCAGGTAACCATCTTACAGACCCCCCCTTCCGCTGAAAACAGAAGTTTATATAGAGAAGCCAGGGTGGATTTCCAGCCTATTCCCATGAAGATTTCCAATTTCTCATCCTATGGGATAGCCTTTAGACACACAACCCAACTGAGCATCCCATCGCCACCAGAACTGGCCTCGGCACTGCAGGCAATGCGCTTGCCAGCATCGCACAGCCCAAAGATGACCTTCCTCCCGTGCAGACACCCCGCACACACACACACACACACATAGCCTGGACAAGCACAGAGCCGGGGGTTCTCCATCCCCCTGCCCAGAACTACCCTTTAGGCTTTTTTCTCAAAAAAAAAAAAGAAAAAAAAAAAAAAAAAAAAGACGACCCTGTCCAGAGGCAGGACCCTCACACCACCCCCTGTCCCGTTCGATCCCCTCCAACTGCCCAGCTCTGGCCTTGTCCCCCAGCAAAGCCGGGAGCTTCCTTCCACCAGGCTGTTATTCCCACTGTCCCTCCCCAAGGGCCAGCACCTCTCCTGCACGCACTCCTCTGCCCCAAGAGCTGAGCCTCCCCACCTGCCAGCTACCCCCTTTAAGATGCTGCTCCTCTCCCCCACACACCTCTCCTGAATTCACCCTTAACCAAAACCAACACGTGCTTATGCCATCTGCCAAGATGAGCTTGCTTAAACCCCCCCAAAGACCCCTATTGCCTCCACCCAGCCCTAACACCCGCTTGCACGCCCTTCCTCTCCCACTCTAATCCGCTCCCAGCCAGATCCAACCCCCCATCTGCAAGTCGGTCTTTCTCCCGTATCTGTCCCTGCCCAGGAACTGGCCCCATACCCATGCTGTCCTCCACCCACGCTGCTCCCATCCGCCTCCAACACCAGCCACCTCCACGCACAAAAACAGCCTGCGTTCCCCCACCATCCTTCAGACTTCTACTTATACAGCCCCCAAACCTACCCCTGCTGCCTCCCAAATATGTCTCCTACCTAATCCCGCCCCAGCTTTACTCTCTCTCCAGACCTACTACAACGTAAACCCAGTTACTCGCGTTCACACCCCATCACTCCTCAGCCCCGTCCAGTCCATTGCACCCAGACCCACACCCACACCCCTGCTCCTACACAGCCACAGCCCCTCGGACTCACAACTGGTCCCCAGTTACCCCCGTGCAACCCCAGTGACCAACACCCAAAACGCTGTCCCCTCAGAGGGGCCCCTCTGAGGTACAAACACCCCGCACCCACCAACTGCTGCTCGGCGGGGCACCCGACACCCACACCCCATCGCTCCCAGACCTCCTCCACGCAGCCCCAACCGCTTACACCCCCAAACCTGGCCTTGTGCACTCTCGCACCCACGCTGCCGTCACCCCCTGTCACCCCCCAAGCCTGCCCCCTCACAGCCACATGCACCCTCCCCCTCCGCACCCAAACCCCTGTTGTCCCCTCGCCTGGCTCCTACCAGCCCCTTCCAACCCCTGGCTCAGCCCCTCACGCCCACACCGCTATGCCCTCAGAGTTGTCCCTGTGCAAACTCAACCAGGGACACCCAGACCCCTGTTGTCCCCTCCGCACGCTCCTACCCACCCCTTACACCTGCACCCTCGTCGTCACCCGCATCTGCCCCTCGCACCCACGGGCCCCCCGCCCTCACGCTCGCCCCTGGGGAGCCTCAGCCCCGGGGGCTCCCATCCCTTTTAAGGCCCCGAACCCCAAACCCTCTCCCACCCCCCTCCCTGCTGCGTCCCCTCGGGCAGCCCGAACCAGGGCCACCAAGCCCCTGTTGTCCCCGCTCCTGCCCCGCTCCCCACGCCCACACCCCTATGTCCTCCCGCACCTGCCGCTCGGCCCCTCCCGCCCTCCGGTGCCCCCAGACCGGCTCCCGCCCTCTCCCCTCCCGCACCCCACACCGGCCCCTCACACCCACGGCCATATTGTCCCTAAACGTCCCCGACCGGCGACACCCACAGCCCCCCCCCCCCCCCGCCCGCCTTCAGGGGACTCACCTGAAGCGTCCCCCGCAGTGCTGGCACTGGTCGCCCACCCAGCCGGGCTGGCACTCGCACTGCCCGCTGGCCGGCTGGCACCGCCCGCCGTTGGCGCACGGCTTGTCGCATTCCTTCGCCGCCGCCGCCACCTCCTCGGCGGCAGCGGCGGCGGCGGCGGGCCCCAACCCCGGCACCGCCGGCATCAACAACAGCAGCAGCGCCAACAGCAGCCGCCGCGGCGGCCTCCCGCTCCGCCAGACCGGGCCCCGCCGCGCCGCGCGCTCCCGCGCCATCTGCCGCCGCCGACGCCGCCGACTCCGGGAGGGGCGGGCGGGGGGCGGCGGGACAACGCGGACCATCCGCCGCGGCGCCTCCCGGGACGGTGGCCGGCGAGGGGGCTTCCGCCGCTCCCGTACGGTGGCCGCGAGGTGGGGGGGGAAGGCTGGGGGGGGAGGGGGGGGGACGCGCCGGGACGAGCGCGCAGCAGCCAGGCGGCGCCGCCGGGCCGCGGCCGATGACGTCACCCGCACGCCGGCCACTGGCAGCGGGGTTCCCCCCCCCCCCTCCCCTTCTCCTCCTCCGCTGCCGCCGCTGCCGCCAGCGAGTGGGGCGGCGGGGGGCGGAGAGAGCGGCCCCGCGGCGGGCACCTCTGTCGCCCCAGGAGCATAGAGCGGGGTGTTTCTCCCCCGCACCCCCGTCCCCGGCTGTGCCCCGGTCCGGGCAGAGGCCCCTCAGAGGCGGGGTTGACCCCCCCCACGGCAGGGCCTGCTTCCCCAGGCACCCCCCCAACTCTGCTCCTCAAACAGTCGTGGGGAGCGGGGAGGCCGCGGGAGGGTGGCACTGAGGGGTGTGGGAGGCCTCGAGGCTGAAGGGGAGGGAAAAGAAGAAAAACAAGCCGAGTTGGGGGGGTTTTTGGAAATGATCGCTTCGTTTGCTGCAGGGTCTCCCACCCGTGGCCGTGCGGCTGTCTGCACACACCGCCAGCTCCTCATGCTGGGGGTTTCAGAGAGGAGAGAGAGGTGTGTACCACCCACGGGGATCTCCACACACGACGGAGGCGGCGATGGCCCTGCGGAGAGGGGGACTGCCGAATTTACGGGATGGCGAGGCTTTGGTTTGCTGCAGAGATTGGGGCAGTGGTAAGGGGTGCCGTGCTGTGCAGCTGGAAGCGGGAGCAGTTAAAGCTGGAGTTGTTCGTGCTCAGGTTATGCTTTGGGGTTTTCCAAGGGACAGTTTGGTTAGTGCTGAGATCTGCCATCGTCGGGTCTGGCTTAAGCAAAACAAGCAGTCTCCTGTTCATGCAAGAATTGCAGTGGCACAAAAAGCCAAGCTCACCAGCGTGGGACGTTTGTCATCGCTTGGTAGTAAAGGTTTCCTGCTTAAAGTTGGGAAGATGCATGTGTCTTATTGAATTATGTAAGCAAGAAAACGGGGATCTGCAAAAAGGGATACCTTCCTACCCTGGAAAACAAGTTAAGCTAATGCTCTCCAAGGATTTTTAGGCCTTAATTCGTAACAGCAAAGGACTGAGGAAGTAAGAAGTAAAGCAATTTACTGGGTCCTCTTCTGAGTTGATGGGCAAAGCAGCAGACTCTTTTCTATACACGCTAGCAAGGATGCCATTTGCGGCAGGAAGGGTGGAGTAGAAACACAGATGCTATTCAAAAGTTTCAGACCTTTCATTTTCAGCGGGGTGAAGGAGTGAGAAAGTTGATGATGTTGGAGTTCTTGGGTAAATGTTGCCTTTGGTCTGTCTCCATTAATCTGATTGTATCTGGAGTCACTCAAGTAGTTCATTTAATACCTTGTTTGTTTCAAATGTGGAAAGATGTCAACAGCTGAGAATTTTTTTTTTTTTTTTAAATGAAAGGCAAAAAAAGATACTATTCACATTTTTCCCCACAAAAAAGGGTGACCGGGGTTTAGGTACAGTAATGCAAAGACAGACAACAGACTGGATGGAAATAGCCAACTCACCATATTTAAATAGTTTGTTTGTATTTTGAAATCAAAATATTAGTTACCGGTCTGAGCTGAAGGAGGTTCTTCACTGGGAACCTTGGTGATTTCTAAGTGAGTTACCGGGGATAATGAAGGGTGTTGAGCATATAGGAAAGAAAACAGTCTAAAGACCAGTTTGTGTCTTCTTGTCAGTCAAGCATCTGTCTAACAAAACCATTGTTCATATATTTTGTCTTTTCTGCTTGAGGCCTCAAGAAGGAGAATGAAATCTTGGATTCAGTTTAAAAATTCTGCGCTGGGCTGATCTGGTATCCAAAGGAGACATAAAACCAAAAAGATGCGAGAGGTGAGAAATAGATTACAAATACCTTCTAGGCTATACAGAGGTGGAGGCACAGAGACGGTATTTCTATATACATATATGTTCCTGGGACACAAACGACTACCAGCATGCCCTGAATCTGCAGATTCAGATCCCATCCACTACCATTATCCAAGGTGTTGCCAGCAAAAGCCGGCCTGGCTCCAAGACCCACCCAGCTCAGGATATAGCCAGCGCATGACACTGCTCTCTGGATTGTCCCGTGTGTCACAGAGGTGCTGCCAGCACAATTTGCTTCCGCCAGCTCAAGCCAAAGTGCTCCCACCAGTGGAAACTTCTCCGGCATGGCTTATGTACCGCATGCGTTAGTTAGATGTTACCAGCTCAGGCCTGGGGTTGGCATCTGCTGTCAAATATCGCCTCCATCCTCTACTTTGTCTCTTCCCACATCTGTTTGTATTCACTTGCAGTTATCAGAGAGTACAATACTTATATTTCCACAACACCTGCTCCCCCCTTTCTTGCTAAACATAGCTAGTTGTTGCACAAGAGATTGCAAGTAAAAACATTGGTTAACATGGTGAAAATAAACTTGGAGAAGTTGTTCCCATCCTGGACTTCAGTTGAACTTCTCTACATCGGTGTAAGACTTGAAGAACTGCTTGTGTGCTTAACAATTTGTGTGGTGGTTTTTGCAGCTACGTGGAAAAACACAAGATGCCATCTCTCCTTATATCTCTCCCCACCCTTTTTCCAATAGTTTTTCCTTAAAATTGGTAAATCGGAAGGTTTTCTACCAAATAACTAAAATAATCAGATCTGTGCAGTGGTTCATGGTTGTTTTTTATCAAGCACACTTCATCTCTCTTAAATGAAGAGTTAAGAAAGATCATCCAGCAAATGAGAGTAGGGAGAGAGAGTTCTCGCGTCGTGACAAGCCAATAGTCCAGCTAACAGAGCATTCATCAGCTGCCAGTGGCCGATCTCAAATACTTCAGATGTTAGTATTCACTAACATCCGTGAATATCGCACAATAGAAGAAATCCTTTCCTGACCTTGGTAGTGATCACACTGTGCCCTGTTGCTGTCTGCATGAAACGTTAACTGTGGGAGATCATTATTGTTAAATTAAGTTTAATCTGTTCAGTTTTAACATGCAAAGAATGTTCAAAAATGCTGCTTTTTTTTTATTATTAGCAGGCAACTTTCCGACATGAAAATATGGTTTGGAAAGGGAGTAGTTAGATTAGTCCAGAGTGCAGGCTAGGCTATTTTTATTTCAGAAAACAGAAATATTTCATAATAGACGTACTAGAATGATTAAAACACTCTTTCCTGGCAACAGGCGCAGCAGGACAATGGTGTTTTTGCAAACCACACATAGTGAGGGTGTTGCATTGAGGGATGGAAGAGTCCCGAGTATCACGGCTAAAAACAAAGTAATGTCATCAGAGCAGCCCTTACGTGACTCTCACACAACGCCATGCAGCACGTGAAATCAACAACCAATTAAGCAAGCATTTCTTTGGACATTGATTTTAGACAAGACACGACAATAAGCAAGTACCACCAGCACTGAATTATGTTTGGAGCGAGGAGCTACACTCGCCTCTTTTCACTCTTGCTGCCAAACTTTTATGACCCTGTGTGTTGTCATTATACGTGCAATTGAACGCATATTTACTCAGCACATATTTGCTCAGTATATAAGTCAAGTTACTGCCCTCTTCATATGCCCAATGACAGGATAGCCGGAGATGCTAATTAATGAATTGGCCTCTGGGGTGAAATTATGTCCTCGTTAAGAAGACTCCCATTGATATTAATAAGGTCAGAACAGCATTGCTGCTGGCTGAGTCACGGCTGAGCTGGGTATCACGGATGCGTAAACAATGGAGCTGCCCTGGGAAGCCGGTTGCTTGGTCTGTTTATCTACACGACTCAAAACGGATCAAGTAATGGTGATATCTGGGGTCAAAAATCACATGAAGCCGTAACCATAACGCTGCATTATACATGCTTTTTTCCTTCCATTGAGATGAGCTGTTTCACAGGAGCCCTAAACTCCAGAAATAACTCCCTTCCCAAGGGCCTGGAACCAGCTATTTCCAATTAGCTCATAACCCAGCGTCGCCAGTTTTTCTGTTGCTCACCTGACCTGCTGTTTCCACCCATTGCAATCTCTGCCCACATTCCCAAATCCTCAGCATCTCCCAGCCCCGTCCTTTCTGTTGAAGGTCCTCCCAGCTGCCCTGCTTGTATGCAGATGACATGGGGCAGTCTGGCAGCGTGTCCTTGCTCCCTATCCAAAACATCCTCCTCGCTCTCCAAACAGCGGGAGAAAGGAAAAGGATATCCTGCCATCCAGCACTGAGATCATCCCTTGCACCCCACCAGAAATTCCTCGCCTTCCCAAGCTGAAGAAAACAGCAAGAAAGAAATTCCTGCTATTGCAAAAAGCAGCTTACACGGACCGCTAAAGCCTCTCTCATTAAATGCAACTTCAGGCCAAGCAACTGAGGTGACTCAAAACAAAAACCCCTTTTCCCCAAAGCTCCCCTTCCCTCGGTGCTTTGCCTCTGCGGTGCCTGTGAAGTCTGAGTCTGAAGAGGATCAGGCCCACACCAAAATGTATTCACTTGAGATGCTTGGTCGCTGGCTGGAGAAGCGTGTGGGCCAACCCTACACTTAACAACTGCCACGTGATCTTCCTTCAAAACACTCTCTGGGTCGTTTGAAGGGCTTGCTTCGTTTTTTTTTTTCTCTCTCCAGAATTCAGACTTCCTGCAAACGACTCACCCTTGTTTTGTTTTGGTTTCTGTGATCATGTCCCAGACCTCATGCTGGCACAAGTCCTCCTTCTCTCATGCAAATAAGGAGCTTTTCCACCGAAGGTCCCCAGCTGATACAAGTGTCAGAACAGCAGGAGTAAGCACAGAAACCCTCTGTTTTCTACCCACCCACCTGGAAATCCTGCCATGAGCATGTTTGACAACACACATCCAATTATTAAGCACATTTAGGCATAAACTTGGAGTTTGCTAGAGGTCTAGTTTGACCTCTCTTTTTCCTTCATTTAGATGTGGATGTGATGACCAAAGGTCCTTCAAAAATACGCTTAATAAGGAATGAAATACAGTAACTAAAGTGCTGCCGGGAACAAAGGTCTGATAGATTTGCAAGCACGGTAATGATGAATAGCTGAAAAATACCTGCATCTGCGCAGGTGCTTTAGAGCTTTCATTTTTAGGTAGGGGGAAACTAGTAATAAAACTTTATTGGAACTGCAGAAATGAGGAGAGAAAATTCAGAACATTGCACCCTTCCAAAGCTGTTGTGGAAATGTTGGTTAGTGAGACGGTAACAGCCCCACAGGGACCTGGGTTGTATCACCAGTCTCTGTGCAGAGCCCTGTAAGAGCTCTAGTGATTACAAATGTTAGGACCTTGGTTTTATATCTAATTCAAAAGAAACAGTATTTCGTACTGTACAATTCTGTAGCACCGCAAAGGCTGCTGGATTGATCCAGGTTCAGCAAAAAGCATCGCAATGGCCAAGTTACTCACAGTGTATCTGCTCTGCTTCTGTTTTTCTTGTAGATTTTCTATTTTCAGATCATGTCTTGAAAGAGCTTTATGGAAATATTTGACCCATATATCTCCATCTGATTTTAGTGGGAAGATGTGCAGGCTCTGAAGACCAGCATCTGTTTGCCTCAAGTTGGGTAACTATGAAAACAGAGTGTCTGTTTGGGAAAATGTCGATTTGTATAGACCAGGGACTAAAGTTAGGTCCAAACCTGGAAAGTGTGGCTCCCAGCCCAGAGCCATAATCTCTGTAAAGCCACTCCTCTGAAATCCTGGCGTATTTTGAGATAACCTCCAGCTTCATAACAAAAATCAGGGTATTGTATAAAGAGTAAGGAGGAAAAAGGAAAAAAAAAAAGGTCGAAAGTAACTTTTGCTTCTTAGGAAGAGAAAAATCACTTCAGCATGCCATCTCTGACGCATATTTTTTGAAAACTACCACCGAATGGTAAATTTGCTGCAGAAAAAAAAGGCAGCTGCACTTTCAGACTCTGATATTTATTTAAAAAAAGGCTTTGTTTGCAAGCAACTCTTCTGCATAGCCTAATCGTCCGATTCCAGCCTGCTCTTTGGAAAGAGCATGTTGAATACATCAGCCCTTTTTTGCAAGAATAGAGCAAAGTCCGGAGTGTAGCAAGTAATTGAAAGATCATTGACCAACAATAGCAAGTTAGATGCAGTCTGGGGAGAGCCTAGATGCTATAAAAATAGCTCTGTCGTCCCTCCTTCCTTCCAAAACGTGAGCCCAGCAAGAGGATAACGAAAGGCATTCAGAGCCGCCGAGGAAGCCCGGTACAATGCGGCCCTCCGCACGTTCGGCTGGAGGGCAGGGTCTGAAAAGAGAGGAGCTGCCGTGATTATGCAGGGTATTCTTGGGAGGAATAAAGGGAGGCAAGGCGGTTTTGTGTGTTCAAAACAAAAACCCGAACAAAACGGCAAAGACAGGCTGCATATTGTTAGGGGCCGCGCCAGACGTTTCTCGCGGAGAAGCATCTCTGCTATGTCTGACCTCGGTGACTCTCTCCTCCGACGCCGGGGCTGGGGGACCAGCTGGTGCCCATGGTGGCTTGGTAAAGTGAGAGCCTTGGCAGCCCCGCGATGGGTGCCAGACTCTTACCCGCTAGCAACACCATCCCAAGGGTGCATCGGCAGACAGGGAGGCAGACGGTGCTGGGTGTGTTTGAGGAGGTCTCGCCTCCTGTAGAGAGATCAGATCGGTGAGGAAGAGGAGGAAGCAAGGGGAGGGAGGGCGATGCTCTGGCATTCGTGCCTCCCCATCATCTCCTCTTCCCCAGCTCATTTGTAGAGGCTCTTCGAAGCGCACTGCTTCCTTGCCTTTGCCCTTTCTGGAGGGAGTCGAATGGTGCTGCCCAACCCTCGCCGACGCTGCTACGAGGAAACGATTGCTGCCCTCGACGTGCAGCCTGGCTCTGGCTGACTCACGTGCCCGGGATGGAAACACCTTCCCTAATCAGCCCCTGGCACTGCCGTCCCCGGGGTGGTTTTCACTGCCTGGGAACTGGAGTCACCCCATCAGAGGGATTACCGGGAGGCCAGGCACTGCTCTAGGGATGCAGGTGTGTTTCTGGCTGCTGCACAGCCAGACCTTGTGTGGTCCCCAACCTCTGCTGGGTGCAGTTCCACCAATGGGCAGTAATTAACTGAGGGATTGAGGCATAAACATACCAGTAGACACCGGTTAGCTTTATTTCTGTCTCTTAGCTTTGCTACCAGTTCTCCTTCTTCCTCCCTCTGGTTCACACATCAAGCTGACTCCTTCTAGCTCTTGGGAAAGACGACTGTATGTTATTCGCTGCCTGGGAGAAGATGCTAATCTCCATTTTCTCAGCTGCTTGAAGCCTTAACCACCTTCCCTGGCTACGACCAGGAAAGCGGCAGTGGCAGGAGACACCAGCCTTGGGCTTCAGGGCTGTTTTGGTGACCCCCTGTCAAAAATCACAGCTGGAGCGTACACCTCTTGCACGCTCACCTCTCCCTGCCGGAGCTCCCCAGGGGACAGAGCAGGGCTGTCTGGGGTTGTTTAGGCACCGACCCCTTGGCTGAGGCTAACCATCCGGCATGTTTGTTAGTAGCTCTCAGGAGAGCCACTCCTGCTGAAGACCCGATGTGGCTGTACACAAAAACACCCTGCTGAAAAGTCAGCCGGTGCAAAGTCCTTTCCACAGCTGACTCCTCGGTATTCCTGACAAAAACAGCCCCGGGGCTCCACATCTCCAGCTCCGACGCGCTCAATCCAGTGATTTTTCTGTGCCACGCTGGGCTGCTGGTCCACAAGCTCTCCGTTAGCTCTCAGGCAGGGCTGGTAGTAGCTATTAGGAACTTGGCTTCACGCCAGAGAAAAGAGAGACCATTAAAAAAATAAAGTCTCTGAAAGTACAAATGCCGTCATCCTGACTTTTACCAGAAGAGAAACATAAGTCTAGCATTTGGGCTCTTCTCCATCAGTAGCACGTTTTTTCTCAAAGCCTTATTATCTTTTTTTAATACTACCCCCTTAGTGGTAATGCCCTTGAAGTTTCTTGCACCTTGCTTACTCTCAGCCAGATTTACACTGGAGGCTGTTGTAGTAGAAGTGCACTGAATCTATCTGTTCATCTCTGAGGAATGGAGTTAAATTATGTGTTGAATTATGTTGTCTTGGGTTTCATAGGTCTCATCCTTGAGACGTCTTGCAAACTGCACAGCACATCGGCACCGGCGAGGCTCCGGGCTTCAGGGCATTGCCTGCCCAGCTTTGGAAGAGCCTGCCCGAAGGTAGCTCCTGTTCCACACCAGTCTAACACCATCAGCTGTAGGAGAGCCGCTCCTTTTTCATAGTATAAACAAAAAGAACTGGGGCTGCGGCATTCGGTGCAAAGTATGACCTGGGCTAGGCTGCTTGCTTCCCTGGGTGAAATTACGCCGGTTTAAATCAACTTACTAATTGGCTGGGGACTGTGTTTGCAGAACAGATGTAAACCCTGTTGTTCCACCCCTTCAAGCTCATTTGGTTTCAGCAAACACAGGTCCTCTGGGATCCGCAGCCTAGCATTTATACAAAGTTTATTAAACTACACTTTATCCAAACTTTTGCGCATGGACTTGTAATTAAGAGGGTGAATGGTCCGGCTGACTTCCGTGGGAGTGGCTGGACACGTAGTTAAACTTGTGCCTGCAGCTTAACGAGAGTGAAACTTCCCCATGGGCTTGCCCGTGCCCTGTTGAAACACCGCATAAGGAACTTGGTTTTTAGATTACATCAACACGTCTTGCTTCCTCCTATCGTGACAGGCCAAACCAGTAAGGACTTACTGATTTGAAATTGAAACCAGTTCTCCAAATGCCTCTTGCACCCCAGTGCAAAATAGTTGTGCAAAGTATAATTGGGATAATAAAGCCTAGGATAATAACAGCATTGGAGCAGGTATTTTGCTAGAGGTTGCATGAACAGCACTAGAGAGTAGGAAATGCCTAAACGAGGAGGATGCACGATGACATACAGAGCACACACAAAATACAGGGATGTGTTGTCTTATGGACAGAGCAAGCAGAAACATGGAATCACAGAAAAATTTAGGTTGGAAGAAATCTTGTGGTCCAACCCTCCCCCCTTCCTCTTAGCAGCTGAAACCACCTCGGAGCAATATTTGGGGCTTGAAAATAAATGGCTAGTCAACACCTCTGACCACTAAAGCAAGATTAATAGTTTCATGCTACTTAACTCCAGAACAGCCGCAGATACCTACATATTATAGGGCTTAACAAAGGATTAAACCAATTTTAGGAGTGAAAGAAACTTGGAAGGAAGAATGCTCGCTCCTCAACTTGTTTAAGTCGGTATAATTCCATCCAGAGGAGTATCACCAGGGCATGGTTTTTGGGAGGCACGAGGAGGAGGAGGAATAAACTGCTGGGAGCAGACCTGCAACAGTCTTCGCTCAGCGGGGTAAGTCGTTGTAAAACCTGGGGTGCCGGGGTAGAGGGGTTGCACGGGAAGGGAGAGGGAAGGCGAGAAGAAAAGGAAACAGATGGACCCGCAGGGCTCTGGTTTGTGTAGGATTTATGGGATACAGTTGATGGAGTCGGAGGCAAGGAGGGACCATTAGATCATCGAGGCTGGCTTCCTGCATGCACAGCGATTTGGCTCCATCCTGTTGCCCCTGCCTGGGGTGCAAATTGTACTCCCACCCCATCTGCAGTCCCCGAGGGTCTCATATCTCTGGGCTCCCACATGCTGCTGTAAAAGCTCCGTTCTGTGGCACAATTTGGGGTGATTGCCACTGCAGTTTGAGCCCTGTGCAGCTGTTCAAGGAAGCGTAACGTTTGGCTCAAGAAGAATATTGCTCTGTAATCCCTTGGGCTTCTTGGGAGGAAACAGTGTCTCATTATAATCCAAAAAAGGTCTGGGGAGTTGGGTTTGGTTTTATTTTTTTTTTTGCAGTTTAAATTAATATTACTAAAATGTAAAAGATGTTGTGATTTATAAAAGAAATATAAAAAGGTTTTTTGGCTTTTCTTCCACTGCTTTGAGCTCTCCTTGGCATCATTATTGTGTGAGTGTCCAGTCTGAGCAAAGGCAGCAGAGGAATGGGGAAAAAACAACCCCCATTCAGCACGTTACTTGTTGCACATCCCTGCACAGGGATGCTGCAGGGATGCTCCGTCGGCAAAGGCAGCAGGCTCGGAGGTGGCTTACGGGCACCACGTTCCCCCTGACGTGCAAGTGCAGGTTCAAGACTACTGGGAGGTGAAGAGGCACCTGCCAAAACAAGAACTGTTGGTTTGGAAAGAATGGAACTGTCTTGTGCAGCAGCTGTTTGCTAAAAGGATCTACTCCGCACACACAGAGGTAGCTGCTGCTGCGGTTGTGTTTGAGAATGCAGATGGAAAACAGCGGGCTCTTCAGCAACACGCTCCCAAGAGGTGTCTTTATAGCAGTATTGTGTTTTAGAAACAACATTGGATAGAGGCATTATCTGGGGATCTGTGAGTCAGCTTATGTTTGGTACTGGGAGATAAATATGCTATTTAAGCACATAGAATAATACCCGTCTCAAAGGAACAGCTTTGAGACTCAGGCAATCGATATGACCAGCACGTTTGCTAGCAGCGTGCAGAGATCAGTGTTAAGAAGTTGTTGCGGTTAAGCCCTGAACAGTTGGGGAGAGCCAAGAAAATGCATTCCTTGGCTGAACTGTGTTCCAGCAACGAGTAGGCGGTGATGGCCTTTGCGAAGCCATGAACGCCGTCCTTGCTCCAGCCCAGAAGTGCTGCATCGGCTCCAGGTTGTTTGATATTTTTTCAATAGCACTGCCTCTGTCTCAAAGGGTGGGACTCAGCTGGCCTGAGACATTGACAGCACAGATGTCTCCATCTGAGCTAGTCCCAGAGGTTTTCTCTGTACAGAGAACGTTTCAGCATGGGATTTTCTTGAGCTGCTTTACACGGATGTCTACATTTCAGCCCTGTGGCACGTACTCTCTCCTGGGACTGTAAAGGCTGTCTAAACATGGCAGATACCTGGATCCCACTCACAGTCATCTACAGAACCAAGCACGGTAGAGTTTTGCTTTCATACAGGAACACTCATTCCTATGTGAGAGCAACCTGTTACATCTGCCCCATGGCACAGCACGAGCTCCAGAGCTCCTGATTCAGGTCTCAGCACTGCAATGCCTCGAGCTGCTGGTAACGAGTCCTCTTTGCTGGAGGACCATGCTCTCTGCAGTCCTCACATCAATTGCTGCTAACTCCGGTGGGTTTGGGCTCAGATTATATTGCTTGGGTGCTTTAGCAGTGCAATGTCCCACCACTGCGGCGGTGGGAACTTCTGCCTGTGCAACAGGGGACTCTGAGGAACGCTTTCTTGAGCATGCTGTCTCCAATACAGGTTTCTACCTATAAGGCATGATCACTGCTCTAGATCTACATGTGCTCCTAAGCAATTCCAGGACGCAATCTTAAAATTGTGCGGCTGTAAGGGGCCTTGGGAGGTCTCTAGCCCATCGTCTGTCCCATGGCAAGGCTGTTGGGCTGTTACGAACATGGGGCACATCAGTCTGCTCAGTTACTGGTCACTGAAAGCAAACATTGCCTGCTCTGTGAGCTGGAGGTGAGCCCATACTGCTGATACAGAAGCCAGAGGTAGCTCGTGATAGCTTGCACGTGCCTGCGTGGAGCTAGGGAAGGGGGACTCAACTGCTGCTCCTGAGAAGAAGGTCTGGGAGACCCTAGATCTGCCATGCCAGCATGCAGTGGTGGTGGTGGTCTCTCAGGCCTGGAGCCTACCATTGCACTTCAGCGTGTTCCAGAGTTATATACGTGAATATTATAATCTACCACATGCTCCATATGCTTAAAACCAGTCCTGGAACTGGCCTGAAGCCCTCCCACAGAAAAGTGCCCTGCCAGGGTCTGCCAGCCTGACATATCTTCAGATGATCCTGTATAACTTTCACTGACTAATGATCACATGTTTTCTTTAAAATAGTATTGCATTGCATCTCATAATGAGAATATGTACCTTGCATTAGTTTTAAAAGAGATCAGCATGTTTCTAGTGGGAATGTATTGGTAAACAGAGTATTCAATTTTTCCATTATCAAGCATGATTTATGCATACGCCTGGTGGCCAAAATGCTCCTGTGCTCCAGCGTGCCCTGCACCAAGGACGCCATATATGCTGTCTTTCTAGTGGTTTTTCCATATTTCCATACAGGTGTTTCAAAATGTTCCCACTACTTCTTCTTCACTTCCGTTTTGATTATAAATCTCAATTATTTTCCTGCGTCAATTAAATAATATATGTGTCATCAGGACCTCGGGTGAGGATTAGAGATTTGGTGCGTGGGATGTTAAGCAAAGCAAAACATCTCTTTTGCAGAAAGCTCATAATGGAGTGGCAAGCAGAACTCAGCAAATGGAGGAGCCCAGCAAAGGAAGCGAGCAGGATGATGAGCATAAAATTGAAAAGCTGTGACCTTCAGCCGGTGTTTTGCAGACTTCAGCAAGAGGCATTGGAGGGGAGTTCCACAGGCAAGACTGGGGGGAGGGTTAAGAAAAAAGCAGACAAAAATGTCAAACTCTGGGGGCTGCAAAAGGGTGCAGCTACACGGAGAAAGGAATTAAAGTTGAAAAGAAGGAGCTGTTGTTTGGTGCAGCCTCGGACTGCGAGGCAGTGGAAGGATGGAGTCACAAGGGCAATGTGTTTGAGGGATGAGCTGGGAAGACAATCCCAGCAGTGATGCTTTGTGGAGGAGTCCCAACGTGCTCATGGAGAAGTGCCATAAATAACCCTACCCCTCAGGCCAGTTTTCATCCCTTTGGCTTGCACAGAAACCTCATGACCATGTAAAGTGGCTTTTTTTCATAACGAGGCCCATGAATTATTTTTATTTTTATTATCTTTTTCAGCCTCCCTTTGCTCAGAAATGAATGGATTACCTTTGGGGCAAAAATAGCAGAAAATAGATGATTGACCTGTATACAGATCTCAAGCTAAGGAGTGAGGAGCACGAAGGGGGAAATAACTCAGCTGGCAACATGGGGAGTTATGAGTGGGAACGGGGGGTTAAGAACAGGGATTTTTACAGTGGAGTAATTTTAACGACACACAACAAGCACCCCGCTATAATTAAGTGCTGAAAAATAACAACCTACCATTAAGTGATCGCATTACAGTCTCAACAGTGATCATATAGCAGTCTCGATAATGGTGTCAAACCAGGATATTCACTGGGGGATTAATGAGCAGTTAAAACACGCCAGAAGGTTATCTCCAGGAAATGCCTGCGAACTCGATTGTTATTACTTAAATAAACAGCGAATGGCATTGTTGAATATAAAAATTTTTACATTGTGTTATAAAAATGTCAGAATAAAGGTGAAGGGGAAGTATTCTACAGCAAATATCCAGATGCAAACCTCTTTTGCACATCTTTTGCCATAGCTTTAACACCCCAAACTCCTTAATTTGCCCACGTGTACCATGCTATGATCAATGAGTGTCTGACATCAATTTAGAGAGTTCTCTGCGCCGGAGAGTGGATATTTCTGCAAGAGCTGTTCTGTGAGGGATGTTAATATATTGTTCCCATTCCTGTATTATTTTTCTCCTGGTGTGAAATTCCTTCTTCTTCTGCACAAGCCCACAGAGCACGACGAACTCCTGGCTGATGGTTAGAAAAGTTTCAGAAGCTGCTGGGGGACACCTCATCCAAGAATTGGGACTGCTGATGTTATTTTCCTCAGCCTGGTATCTCACGTTGGAGGCATAAGGATTAAGAAGGCTTAGGGAGGGGAGCTCGTCTTGTGTTCGGATGAGCATCGCTTCGGAGACGGCGATTAAATGCTCTACTGACTGTTTTTAGAGGATTTGCCTTGTGTGAGATGACTCTGTAGAAGTCATCAGTCTACCTGGAAAGTGCTGATGGCTGATAAAGGGGCAAAGGACAGGAAACTGGATGAGGGTGACTCAGGAGGCCAGGTGCTCTCAGGGAAATGAACTCTTTTTCTAGACACTGAGATAATGAACTTATTTTAACCTCTGTCATCCAGGGCTTAGTTCTGTTATGTGAGCCCAAACTCCACTTAGGAGACAGTGGTGGACAAGGTCCCTGGGGTGAGAAGCCATGGGGTTTCATGGATTAGTGGCCACCCCTTGTCCCCAGAGAGAAGCTGTCCTCCACGTCCCAGTCAACAGGACAAACACAGACTTAAATTGAAATGAATGAGATTCGAGTTAGTCAGTGGAGGAGTATTTCTTAGGGCATGGTCAGGATAATGAAGCTCTGATACCAGATGGGTGGAGAAGCCACCAAAGCAATGTCACTGGAGATGACCAGGTACAGAGTTGACAACCACTTGTTGGGAAGGCTCAAAGTATGGACTGGAAAAGCTCTCCACAGTGCCTGTGGTCTTCCTCACTAGGTCTGCAAGTCAGTGCTGGAGCAGAGGACCTGTTTCTAATACGTGAGTCTTGAGATCCTCAGCCTGGGATGCCCTGCCTTGTGTGTTTGCTACCTTAAGCCATTGTACACAGACCACTGAGTTGGGATAGTTCAGCCCAGACACAGTTCAGGTCACGGTCACTTTGACCTGTGCCCACTATAGGGTGACAGAATCGGGACCAAGAACATGCAGATGGCCAGAAATTAGCCTGTGAAGTTCTCTGCCTTCCAGCTTCTCACTGCTGAGTTAAACCAAGCTACACGTGAGCAGATACACAGAGAGCATCCCAGTGGCTCTGCCAGCACCCAGCATTCACAAGCGACCCCCTGGCATCTTCTGTGTCCTTCATATGTTCTGTGATTACCAGAGGACTTCTCCATCTCACCAGAATTGCTCTGTTTCTGTACTGAGTGCCTGGATCAATCCCACAAGTAGCTTTTCCAGGAATGCTGCAGCTCATTTGCCCTTGGCACAGCGCATCGTGCGTCGCAGTCCCATGGCTTTTCTTTCAAATCTACTTCTGGTGTCTGACTCTAAGGTGAAAGAGGTCTTGCAGAGACAGGATAAAGCCCTGTGCTTTCCCATCTTCTCCTGATCACTCTCGATGCATCCCAGCTCCCTGGTGCCAGTGGGAGCACGCTGAAGTCCGCTCCAGCTCGCACCGGCTGCCTACAGCCCCAGCGACCGCCTCTCCTTTCCAGCTGGCTAAAGCAAGGGTACAGCATCTCAGGTAGCCAGAAATCCCCCATTTTGCACCCAGGAGACTGTCCCTCTGTGCCTTGCGCTTAACCTTCCCCAGCTGACCCCAGCCGCAGACACGTTCAAGCATTTTCTCTTTGCATGGGCCGGAGGAGGGGATTTTCGTGCAGCGTTTAAATCAAGAGCATCAGTAACTGGGAACAAAGCTTTCTGCAGCAGGAAACGTCCTCAAGAAGGCATCGGCTCCCACCACCTTTGCAGCCTCCCAGCAGCATTTGGCAGAGCCCTTGTCCCCCCAAAACTGCAGTTCAGCTGCTTCTGAATGGGAGGTGCTATGGGGAGGCCAGGTGGAAATTTGTCGTATGGGATTTGGTTCCCTTCTGGCATAGCCGGAAGGAAGAGGAAAAGAAGGGAATGAAAAGAAAAAGCTTACTGAAGTCATAGTTTCCTTTCCAGAGCACAGCATCTTAGTACCTCACTTCTCTGCCCCACTCTCATAGCATTTGCCCAGCTCTGGCCTGAGCTTTAGTTGAACGTAGACATCTAACATGCAACCACAGCCAGGACAACAAGCAAGAAACTTCAGGGCTTCAAACCTGGCTTTGAAGCTTTGTTACGTTCTTCAGTCCCCAGTGCAGTATTTTTGGTGCAGTGGCTCCATGCATCGCACTGAGCACCGCTGATTGCCTGCTCTGGCAAACGGGCTGGCTAATGCAAGGCAGGAGCACAATATATCTCCCCATAACAGCTGAATTGGCCTGAGCTTTACAAAGCTAATCAACCTTGAAAATGCCCCTCCCTGCCGTCCTGGAAAAATTGACTTTAATGATGAGAGACATTCTCTTTTGCGCCTGATCAAAAGGGTAGGAGGCCTTTCCCCTCTCCTTCAGAGCATCCCATGTAGTCAGAGAGTGCAGGCCTGGCTCAGAGCTTTCTCTTAACCCTCTCCTACCCTGGAGTCGGGAATTTCCAAAGCTTATCTGCAGGATTAATACAAGACCTGTGCATTTGGTTTTTTAATTCCTTGTCTTGGAGATCTTCATGTGTTTCTCCCAACCCTGAGTGTTTGCAAGTGCTGGTGACTCCATCCTCCTCCCCATCTCCAGCACCCACACCGCCCTTGGCATCCTTGACCATCAGGGTTGAGTGTATTTCACATGCATTTGGCCAAAGGAAACTGGTGGGAATGTCGTGGGTTTCTGGGATATTTGTCCCAATGACAGCACAGGCAGAGAGTCTTCTCCACAGAGCAGCAGCAGTTACCGTGGGGTCTCCCACAATTCTTCTGGAGGTCTTGCAAGGGGCAGTGTCAAGGTGTCCCTGCTGGGAGCCACCAGTGATGGCTGGGGCTTGAAATGCCCGAAGGTGATTCTGTGTAGTGACCCATGATGGAGACCCACATAGCAATGATGGCACCTATGATGGCTCGCTGAGCTCCACAGAAGAAAGCATCCTTCCTGGTGTCTGGAAACAAATATTGATAGACCTTCCTAAGCACAAAAACAGGCTTTTTGTTTGAAAGCGGATGGTGGTAGATGATACCAGGGATTGTCCTGATGATGAGGGACCTCCTACAACCTCTCACTGGAAGTGTTCTTGCACGTTGGGTTTAGCCCAGTGTCCTGGCAGGGCTACAAGGATACAGTTCCTGGCTTCTGCCCTTACACCCATGTCCCACATCCAGTCTCACATCCACGCAGCCCATAGATGAGGATTTATCTCCAGCATGCACAGGGCTGTTATCTGTGCCTACGTGTAGATTGACAATGCCAGCAGGAGCCCGTGTTGCAGACACCTCAGCCATATCGCTATGTTCCCTCATTACTCTCTGTATCTCCCTGAAGCAGCAATTTTTCCTCTTGCTTCCTATCTCCGAGCGTTGTCTCCTAATAGCCCAGTCTCAGCCCTGGGGGCTCTGAAATGTGATAGAAATGATGGGGTATTTATCCTGCTTCCCAGCTGAGCTGCACAGACTGCCAGGGCTCTAGCTGACAAGCCCAGATTTAGGACAGGGCTGCAAAGAATAATGCAGGAGTCAGGGGCTGAGATTTTCACGGGGTTGGTAAAGCCCCCCCCGCTAGCGAGGTGGTCAGAGGGGACCGCCGGCGTGAAAGCAAATGGTTGTAGTTTACCCTGGAGGAGGATACTTACCCTGGAAGAAGATATATCTCTCTGTGAGGGCAGCTTGATCTCTCTTACGAGTTATTAGTCATATTAATAATAATAACTGGCTTTGCAGCAGCATCCGAGGCTACGACCACAGAGGACGGGCTGGCTGTGCCGCTCTAAAGAGGGTAGTCCCTCCCGTGGGGCTGTCGCACAGGGGCTGATAGGGCAAGATGCACATTTGGGGTCACTGTGGTCAGCCACGACCTCCCAGCCTGGGTCGTGGGAGGCTCAAAGTTTAGGACCAGCAGTCGCATCGTCCCGGTCTCTCTCCTGCTGACTATCCATCAAAGGCATCTCATGAACCCTGAGCAAAATATTCATATCTCAAGTAAGTATGGAGAACAGAGAGGAAAACACTGGCATGCCTGCAAGCAGTGCTGGAGTATAAATCCGTATGCTGGTGATGCCTTTTCCTCCACAGTCTTCAGGTACAGCAATTAACAAAGTAATGGTGTGATCCCTTTTCCTCCACAGTCTTCAGGTACAGCAATTAACAAAGTAATGGGAGTAAAATGATGGATTCAGCACGATCTGAAGACAGATCTTTCCAATTCCTCTGCAAGTTCTCCGTGCCAGACTGGCTCGAGGTAGAGGGTTATGAATTTATGGCACGTCTGAGCTCCCAGGGTTTGCACGGAGTGCCACGGACTGCTGTGCCTCAGCGCTCTTCTCCATGCCGAAAACCAGTCACCCCTTGCTGTGGGTCAGGAGGGAATATTCCCAATATAAATGAGTTTATATTATATATAGATGAGTCCCTGAAGGACTCGCCAGCAGAACAAGTCTCTGTCCGAGCAGTTCATCCCACAGCTGGCCTTTCTAACAAGGCTCTGCACTTTATGGGGAGGGAGGGGTTCAGTCTCTATCACCAAATCCTCCTGATATTACCAGGAAAGACAATTACTCACGATAGCTTTGCTGAAGCAGCCTGTCCTGTCTACGGAGGCCACTAAACTCATCACGCAAAGCTAATGGTCACCTGGTAGGAATGATGCTCAGTCGCTGCCCAGCCATTGTGGATTCTGGTCCGTTCTCAGCCCTGACGATTTCTTGCAGTGATTTATTTAAGCCCATATCAGGGTTGCTCAAGAGCTAGATCTGCAAGCCAAGTCCATCACTCCTGGGTCTGATTTTTTATCGCAGGACAAGCCATCCTGCCGTGATGGTATCTCTTTATCATGGAACAATGTTGCTCAGAGCGTGTCACCACCTTATTTTTCATTCACAGGTCATCTGGTTTTGTTTATTGTTCACTAAGAGGAAAGCATGTGTTCAGCCATTTAGGTTAATTAATAGATGATGTCGCTCTTCAGGGAGCAAGATGGGGAAAACACATACCGGGTTGAGAAGTATCAGTCAGACGAGTGTGCAGCAGCATGTGCTCATAAATTTTACATCCCCGGATCTCTCTGCCTGCAGAGTGGTGTTCTCAACTCTCCCGGGCTTTAGCAGCTCAACCAAGGAAACCAAAGCCTGAGTTTATCTCAAATGCACCGCGTGAGCCCTTGTGCTGGCAGAAAGTCGATGCTGCAGAGTAGGAGATAGCTGCACGTGTTCCTGCTCCAAGCGGTACCTTTTCCATGTCTGAGCAGCCCCGATACCCTTCCCTCAAAGCCCAGGGGTGAAACTCTTCCCTCTTCCCAGGAAACCCATCCCTGCTGCAGAGCTGGGATTTCGACAGCATGATTCATCTGTCGGGGTCAGGGGACTATCTGCCATCTCCACACTTCCCCACGCACCGGAGGTTGTGGTTCTGTCCTCTGATGGACCACAGGGCAACGGCAACACAGAGAAGAGACCCTGATGGGAAGGTCCTTTGCAACCAAGCAGGAAATTACAGCCTTATCTAGAGACGTTGTGGGGAACCATTTAGCAAATTAACAAAAAGTGCTGCACTAGCTGTACGTGACTTCAAGAAGGCTGCAAAGAGACTGGTCAAGCTTTTATCTGCTGGTTTGATGATCAGACAGGTTGTAATATGGTCAGATTCAGGCCACCTATGCAGTACCAATATCAACTAGAGCTATTGATTAGGGTGGGTCAAGCCTTCAGTGCACCTACCTTGAAACCACTGATCAGTGGTTTCACCTCGTTACACAGAATCATAAAATAACGGAGGCTGGAAGGTGCCTCTGAGGTCTCCAGTCCAACCCCTGCTCAAAGCAGAGCCAACTTCCAAGTCAGACCAGGTTGCTCAGGATTAGGGTTTTGAGCATGAAGATGGTGATTGCACCTTGCTGTGCTCCTGTTCCTGTGTTTTGTCACCCTCCCTCATGGTGCATCTTTTCTTACTTACATCCAGTTGGATTTCTTTTTCCTGCAACTTGCATCTTGTCCCTTTGCTGTGCATCTCTAGGAAGTCTGTCTCTCAGTCTCTCTGTCTTTGTCATTCTCCCCACCGCCAAGATAGTAGAAGGTTTTACAGGATCCCTTTAAAATTTATTTGTATACGGCCAGTTCTAGACATCTCTTAACTATCACTGTTATCCTAAGCCCAATCTCCAGATTTGGAGATCTGAAAATAAGGAATTGATGCATTGGCCATGTAGGAATGCCTGGGGAAAGAGCAGAGCTTAGCTGGCTCCTGGTAAGTACCACAGAAGAGGGGCAAGTTTGTCCTGAGGAGCTCTCCATCTATATAGCCTTTGATGGGGTTGTTTTATTCTATAGCAACCATCTTGCAACTGGTTTTATTTAAATTCATTTTATGTATTGAGGCCCATTTCTCTGCTCTGTCACCTTCAGGCTGTGGGGTTTATTTGGGATCCTGGAAGTCTGGGAAGCCAGAGCATGCTTTGTGTGAATGAGCTGCCTGCGCTCCGCCTGGACCGCTCCGTGCCCTTCTCCCTCCAGCCTGAGGATGCACGAGATGGGTTATAGTCACCAGGCATTAGCATAGCATTGACACCATTTGGGGCACACAAACTGTCCCCATGTCCTTCAGCTCCTTGATGGAGCCATATATCCCTCGTACTTCTGCCTGCCCCTGCCCCAAACCGCTCCAGCAAATTCTTCTCTACCACCTCCTTGGTGGACACATGGAGACCTTCACTTCCAAGGGACACATGCCTGTGTGCTTTGAGCTTTGGAAAGAGCTATTGTTTCAGCTGCCTGCTTTCATGAAGGTGCTTAATAGATGCTAACAACCACCTTGAAAGCAGGGCAGTGGTTAGGCACAGAATTCTCCATGCGGGCTGTGGTTAGAGAGGAATCTGTGTCTGTGCAGGCTTCGCCCTGGCTCTCCGTGCTCTTAAGGTGGCCTGCCTGTGATGATGAGGGTTTTTAAGCCTAGTCCAACACCAAGTCTCCTCCTGCCCCACCCCAAAAGTGTCTTTGGGCTTTTTAAGATAAAAAAAATAACGGTGAGTTTTCAGAATTTGCTCCACACATAACTGCTTGAGTTGGAAGGAGAAATGTGACTTTCGTCAGACCCTTTTTCTGCCGGCCTGTGGGAGATAGAGCTCATGAAATCATAAAAGCATAGCATGGTTTAGATTGGAAGGGACCTTCAAAGATCATCTAGTCCAACCCCCCTGCCATGGGCAGGGGCATCTTCCACTACATCAGGTGGCTCAAAGCCCCATCCAGCCTGACCTTGAACACTTCCAGGGATGGCGCATCCACAACTTCTCTGGGAAACCTGTTCCAGTGTCTCATCACACTCATAGTGAAGAATTTCATAGTAAATCTTTCATTTATTGAATATAATTAAAATTCATTTGCATAGTAAATCCTCTCCTTGCAAGGCCCTTCTGACACCTCCCAGCACTTCCAGAAGCTTGGAGACCCAGTATCCTTTTGGTGGCATCGATTTGCTGCAGCTGAGTGCCCTAATGATTTTAGGAGCTGCACCCAGCAGAAATGCAGCGTGCCACGTGCCTGTGCAGCAGTGGCCTCAACTGGGAGATTTATTCAAGCACCCTCTGAGAGCCTTTAACTGGGACCTCTCCTGGCACACAAGCAGCCAGGTCTGGTGGCATGCTTGGGGAGGACCCACATCACAAGGAGTCCAGCAGGATTTCTGTCTAGCTTGCTGGATCACTTGACGGAATTACATTGCGAAGAGCATTGCCAGGTGATGCCAACTGCGCTTTGAGGCTCTTGGACTCCACAAGCAATAAAAAAGCTTGCAATAAGGACTCAGCTGGCAAGGATGTTAGCAAAGGGAGAGAGCTCGCTTCCCCCGAGCAGCGTCGTTGCTGCCACGCTGCTAGCAGAAAGGCCCTTGTGTGCTTCAGCAATCAGATGTGACTTGAAGACACAGAAGAAGGAGATCTGCTGGGAAAGAAGAAGCTATTTTCGTTTGGAGGTCACAAAAAAAGCATTTGTGACCGCAGCCGCCTTACAAACAGAGGCCCCTTATTGTTTGCAGAGACACCCTTGGCAACCTTTCTTAGCAGCCTGGATATGAACCAAGAAGGGCTTTGTGAAGCCTTATAAAAGGGCATTATGAGCGGGGGGCCCCACGGGCGGGCGGGATGTGCCGGGGCGCTCCTCCCTAGAGGGAGCTGCGGGAAGCAGGAATCTCCAGGAGATGTTTTATACTGGAGCCGGTCTGGACCCAGGCTTCCATGTGCTGGGGATGGGACCATTGCTCCCACCTCCCTGCTCAGAACATCCTCCCGGTCGATAGAGAAGCTCTTTGTGAGGCTGAGCAATCGATGTGGGCGATCTGACTTGAACAGAACTGAAACCCACCATAGTGTAATAAGCCATTTAATGGCTGAAATAGGGGTGAAGGAGTTTGGGTCCTGGGCTGCTCTGCCGCAAAACAGCTGAGCAGCATTGGTCAGATGTCCCAGAGCAAGAAAATACTGCTTTCCTGTGAAAAAGGTAAAAGACCACCTGGTGAAATCCAGTCCTTGTTGCTTAATGGGATATTAGTGATCATACCCCAACCCCCAATCATGTCTTTGGGCTCCGGAAAGGAATTTCCTTATCTTTGGTCACTTGACAGCATGAGTAAGGTCTAGTAGCCAAGAAGTACTATTGTCTGGAGGGAGGCATGAGTGTGTTATAGGCAATAAAATAAAGATGGCTTCATTCCAAGCTTATACACGTGGTCTCCCACTGCGGGGAGTCTCCCAGTGTTGGCTCTCTGGCTGGGGGAACAGCTGCCTTGAGATGCTGACACAGGGCAGCTGTGTACCCAGCCGTGGCAAGAGGGATCTACAGGTTTCCTCAGGAAGGATGATCTAAAAGTCGGGGCTGGTTTTTTGTCTCCATATCTCAGTGTGTCTCGTTGAGCCAGGAGGTAATGACATGGAAGCTCCCAAATCCTGTCCGTGTGCTTGTGACACCAGAAGGATGCATCACCTTGTCAGTGGTGCGAGCAAACAAGCCTTTCGGGAGGAGGAGGTTGGTTTACGTGGCAGCCACAGCCAGGACTGCTGCTTCTGCAGGCAGACTCAGACCAGAGGCAGAGACACTCCTTCTACTTAGCTACCAGGAAGAAAAATCAGGCCAATGCCAGCCCTGGGTATATTTGATGGAGATGACAGCAGCGGGGAACCTTCCAGCTGTGCTGGACCACAAACCCTGCAGGGTGAGGCCACAAACCCCATAGGGGCTCTGGGGAATGGTGCTCTTCCTCCTTCTTCTGTTGGTTTCATGACAAGGTCTACCCCAATGCCAGTCCTCTTGTGACAAGATGAGTGGGATGTGGCCACGCAATGGGGAACCCTCTATTCTGACATGAGAGCTGCACATCTGTCCTTTTACTCGGACGTGCAGGCTGAGCCCATCCATGACCTGGCATGTGGCTGTGACTCTGCGCTACATTTGGGTCATTTGATGCCTGTGACAGTCAGGGGCATGGAGACCGTCAACAAGAAGAGGCCATCGGTGGCTCTTTGCTTGTACCTGGGGGACCCTTGAGAAGATGGGGAGGTGGCATGAGCCACTCTGCAAGCCCCCTTATGTGAGGATGCCCAAGGCCACCTCTCACCAGAGCAACCCCACACCAGGCTGCTGGTCTCCATTCACCGTGGCCTGGCAGGGCTGAGATCAGGCTCCATCCCTGGTGCCTTGTATGTGGGCTCCATCTCCTGGCTGCTCTGCAAACCCCACTGCCCCCAGCCCTGCTGCTGTGCACAGTCCGGCTCCCAGCAAGGACAGCACCAGCCGGGCAGGCACTGCCACCACCACCTTCTCTGCTCCCTCCCGGACCCTTCTCCATGCAGCCGTACTTTGCAGCCTGTCCTTTTCCTAAATAGCTGTCGAATCGCATCCCAATTGCCAGGGCTTTGCCCAGGATGTGCTCCTCTTGCAAACCGAGCGGCTCCATCTCATCGCCTTCTGACTTTCCTTTCGGAGCTGGATGTAATCACCAGGTACTTCTCCCATCAGGTTGGATCTGTAGCACCTTCCAGCTGAGCTGATCTTCAGCTCTCCAGGGGATTTTGGCTGACGGCTCCAGCCTCCCCGTGGTGAGAAGCCCTGCCCGAGCCGCAGGCTCTCCTCCCGTGCTGCTCAGAGGAGGCTTTGTAACCCACTGTGACAGTGTTTGGAGAAGCCCAGCTTCCCCAAGCTGTACTGTAGCCAGGAGAAGCTTTCTCAGCAAGGGTAAATTTGCCAAAATTAGGATCTCAGACTATTTACGGATTCAAGCCAAATTATTTTTGGCAGGTGAAACCCCTGCAGAATCTAGGCAGAGAGGTTGCTAGAGCACCAGGTAAAGCCCTCTTGTGCTGATAAAGTCAGCGGTGGCTGCACCAGCATGTCCCTGGGACTGACCCTGCGGGTCTATAGGATGCTTCAACCCCACGCTACGGTCTAAAGGGGCAGTCTTAGGGTCCCTACAATCCATGCAGCAGTGCCTAAATTTAAACCACTTCTCCCTTGCCATAACAACAAGGCTGGCTGGTATCTTGACATGGATCAACATGGATCAGGGCTCTCTCGTGGTCTGTCCTGATCGAGCTGTTCAACCGAGTGTGAAGCACTTAAGTATTCGCCAAGGTGATGCTGGGAACAGCTGTAGCTGATAGTGCACGACATTCTCCCAGAAAAGAGAAAACTGAAGCATCCTTCTCTTTTCTCTTTCATTACTCACACAAAATTGCCCAATGTCAGCAGAGAGATGGAGAAGAGCATCCCTCAGCTGTGACCTCTGCCTGGGAGCCTGGGATGTCCCTGGACAGGGCTCTAGAGCAGCACCCTGGTCCACGTCTCGCACTGGGAAATACCGGGTAAGCAGGGAGGCTACGAAGAACTGAGCTCTTTGTGTGCTGTATAGGGGCCCATGTGGCTTTATGTCAAGTGAAACATTCCTGACAAGTGTAAAAATAAATGAAGGTTTTGGGGTTATGACAAGAAATAAAAAATCCAGCGCAATTGTGTATTTGGCACTTGGGAAGTAGACCAGGACTGCCAACAAGAAATAAGTGATTCAGGGGTCGCACAGATGAGAGAGTAATGTGATTAATATAAGAAGGAGGAACAGGCTGGTGAGGAGGTTGCGTTTTCTAACAGCCAGGAGCAGCTCTCCAAGAAAGGAATGAGAGTCCCAGCATGGGGAACTTGCAATTTCCGATAGGCACAACCCCAGAAAACATCCCACTGAGGATGGTTCCCATCCTGCAAACCCACGGTGGTGGGCAGGGCGGCTGCCTGAGCTCATCCACCACTTGCTGTCTGCAATTCCTTCAAGTTTTCACACATTCTCCAGACTTGTAAGACTGGCTCTGAAAGTGATGAGCAGTTGCAAGATTAATTGTTTTGAAAGCACAAAAGGAACAGAAAATGCCTGAAGACACTGGGACAGATAATATGTTGTATTCATAAGGGTTTTCATAATTTATTGCCAGCAGCTGTATAAAGTTATTCTGTCCCCTTCCACTGCTCCTCTTCAAGGACAACTCAAGGCAGCTCGATTCCTGCTCAAGGAGCGCAAATCAAAGGATGCCTTGAAGCCTTCTAGGTGGAGTCATATTTTATTAACCAAAGAAACTTGTTTGCTAGTAAGAAATTAAAAGCACTTTTACCGAGTTCAAGGCTCATGAAAAATTCCAGATGAATACCCTGGAAATCGAAGATGGTGTTTGCCTCGGCTTTCGCTGGGGAAGGAAAACTTGCTCAGGGGAAGGAGTTAAGCATGTCTTTAAAATTAAGCATGTACCTAAGTGATTTCCTGAAACAGAGCCCAAAATGCTGCACAGTGCAGTGCTGCAGGACTCTGCTACACAGCCCCACGTCCTTTGGCACTGAGAAGGATGGACGTCTGTCTGGGGTTCCCCTTTGGACGTCAGCGCCTTACAGGCAATTCCTGCAACAGGGCATTTGGTTTCAATATGATCCCGTTCACCTGCAGCCATAAACCCAGTGATCAGCCATAAAAGACAAGAAAAGCTTTCCTAAAAGGCTGGAGGAGCAGAAGGCGAAGATACTGAGTTGAAAAGGTGGGGAGAAAAATAGGTGTGTCCTACGAGCAAGCCTAGAGCGCCTTCCATTTACATTTTGTGTTTTATTATGTTTGGAGGTATTTCCTTCAAAAATACTATCCTGGTTGTAAAGTGGAGAGCAGGATATTGCTGTGAAGAAATGAACTCAGCCCGAGTGTGCCTGGGGTAAGCAGTCGTCCTGGCTTAGCCGGCGATGCTGCCTCAGCGCTTGTCGTACAGGGGATCTGCAGACAGGGTTTTGTTGGGGCACCGGTGGTTTGGTGAAGTCCTGTTCGACATCTGTGATTGCCCTCAGAAGAAGCAGGTGCAGAGTGGGGCTGGCCAGAGAAATGGGATCTTTTGCCCTTCTCTTTTTAGGAGAAAATTAGTGAAATTAAAACTAATGAGAAGCAGGAAGAGGTTTAAAGGCCAAGGGCTTGGTGAATACACTGGGGGAAGACCAAGCTGAGCACCGCTCCTGGAGACGGGAGCAGTTTCCATGCTGACCCTCAGGTTCCGCCACCACATTTTGTCCAGTTTGATCAAAGTTGCAGGGTGAAGATATCCCCTGGCCTAGAGGGGCTGTGGAAGGGACATTCTGGAGGCAGTGGGGAAGGGGGATGGCAGCTGACGTGCACAAGGTGCACAAGGGACCCCTCTCACCACCAGTGGGGTAGGAGCTGGGGAGCCCACGGACATGCTGGTGACTACTCAGGGAGGCAGCAGAGCAGGACCGGCCACAGGGTGAGGAGGAGACCACGTCAGGCCTTGGGCAGGATGGACCCCTCTGCTCCAGGGTTGGGGCTGCGAGTGGGTTCACAAATAGGTCCAGGTTTGCAGTTGAGAGGAAGAACCTGTCTCCTCTGACCACCAGCTATATCTTAATGTAGGTGTGATGACTTCTCCAAGAGGAAAGTCAAGACCAGCATTTTTTTCCTAAACGCTGTGCTCCTGAGAAGCGGCACAAGGAGGAGGTGAACAGCCATCCACGCCGTCGTGGTGCAACAGTTTGGGGGCATCAAGTGAGACTATAGGCTGGCTGGTTCAAAACCAGCACAGAGGAGGGTTAACCAGTGCGACTGGTTCCTGTAGGTTGATGTGGAAGCCAACACTTTCCAAGGGTTCAGAAAGCAATCGGCCAACTCTCTTAAACACAGGACCATCCAGTTTGTCCCTGGCATGCACTGAGCCATGGAGAGCTGCAGGCTGGGGGGGTGTCCAGGGAAGGACTGCTCTGCGCTTGCTGTCATACTCTGCTCTTAGCCAGGGGCAGCCAGGATCCGGGGCTAAGGGAAGCTTTAGGTTGATCCACTATGGCCATTTGTAGGATCTTCCGTTCTGAAACCTCCACGTTTGAAATGCAAATTAATTCAGCCAAATCCCATGGCTTGAATTATTCTGGGGGTCCAATTACACAAACACAATGATCGCTTTCAGCCTCAAAATCTGTGAATAAAGCCAACAAGAACCATTCTTTTATCTGTCGAAGATCTGGCCCACAGAGAATAATAACTGCTTCAAACTGAGCCTGCATCAGCTCAGAGAAGCCAGAAATTATACGAATAATTTATGAGACTAGACAGGACAGGAAAAAAAAATATTTTTTTTTCCCCAATCCCACTTAACAGTGGAAGAGGCAAAGAGCAAGGCTCCTCTTAATGAAGGGAGGTTGAAGTCTCTGGGAGGAGGGTTGGGTCGGGTTCATTTTGAAGCTGGGGTTGGATTGGCATGACTTGCCATGACTGCCTTTGCTGAATTACAAGTGACTCACAAGCTCAGCTGACTGAGGGGAAAACCAGACGGATTAGATCAACAGGAAAAAAATTAATAGCGTTCCTTCCATGGGCAGAAACCTATAGGAAAAGTAAAGTCCTTAGACTTTGCACCTACATATCAACCCATTTAAGCGTAGCCTTGTCCAAGCAGATGCTGTAAGTGCTGGGGGCAGAGCAAGACCACGAGGTCATCCCTTCCTTGGCTGTTCTACCTTTAGAACCGGGAGCCTTACACTGCCGCAGAGGGATTTTGAGAAAAAAAAAGTGGCCAAATTGCCATCGAGCATCAACGGGTGCCACTGAGTTGATTGTGGAGGTGTCTCCCCCACGTCCCCCAGGGATGGATGGGCTCCCCAGGTCTCAGCACATTCCCCCTGCCTGCAAGGCAAGTGCTTGCCAGTAAAGCCGGGCTACGAAACTGCTCACTATTCCAGTGGGCTGCCTCATTTCCATGGAAATAACGTGTTCATCACAAATGTTTTGCTATTGCTGCTCCTGGGCTTCTCCTGAGACGCTTCCCTGACCTCTCCAGGCCTTTTCTTTCTTCTGTTGCAATTAATACCCTCATTCACATCCTCGTGATCTTGGCAAGTCGGAGGGCGGCATAAAGACCTTGGCATTAAATATTTCATTACCAGGCAGTGCAAGATATTAACAGGGACAGTTAATAGTAAATGTTCTCTTTGTGAAGGAAAATGAACTAATTTATGACACACTGCCTTGCTTGTTTCCACAAGGGAAGGGAAAAGTCAGGGTCATATCTCTCCAGCCTGCATTCAAACACCCATTAAAAATAAAGCTTGAATCCTAAAGAAGGGTTTGCCCAAAGAGTTTGTGTATTATAGAAATTCCTGGGTAAATAAAGATAGGCTGCTGTGTCTATACGACAACAAGGATTTCTGATCGGGTCTGAGCAGAAATGAAAACCCGCATTTAAAACCTGCCTGGCTGAACCAAGGCATGGGAAACAAAATTCAGCATCTTTCTAGACAGAAGACACACAATTTCCAGTCTCTCTTCTCTTCCCTTTCCTTTCACCGAGCCACGCTACTAGTCTATCTTGCAGTCCTTTAATTAATTGATTAATTAGTCCGATTCTGCAGCATCTCTGAAGCCTTTTCATTAAAACACAGGTTGTTCCTGCTCGGTCTTTCTTTAAACCTCCCTCTTTTTGTCCAGATCTGCAAACTCCCTTTGCATTAACGGTACTGGTATAGGAAGGGTAAAAATACCATTGCTTGCTTATTTTAATGGTTTTCCTGGTTTTCCTCTCTTGAGTACCCCTAGTGTGGACTACAAGCTGAATCCCCCATCCAGCAAGGACGTGAGGAGGATGCAGGAGCATCTCGGCACCACTGGCCATAGAAGAAGCCTTCCTGGCCCAAGGAGGGGAAGGGATGGAGTGGGGACAGGGGGACAGGACGAGGTCCCCGTGGCGTCCCAGCTCCTCCGGCTCCAACCCTGGCAGCAGGGACGCACCGTCGGCTGTGGCTCTGGGTGCGGCTGAGGAGCTGCGTGGCACCGACAGCGCGTGGGGTGGCTTTCCCTCCGCGTAGCAGCTTTATTGGCTTTTAAGCGATATAAACAATGAGTCAGTGACAGATACTGCCGTTAGCATCCCACCCGGCCTGCCAAATTCCTCCAACGAGGGGAAGGGAGGGAGCTTCATCTGTGCTGCATTTATACAGCAGGGCTGGTACCTGCGTTAGGGATGAGCATCTCGGATGGACCAGAGACCCCGGGGCAAGGCTTACCCCCAAGCTAAAGCAGCCATGCAGCCTGCAGACATCAAGGGCTGCAAGAAGGCAGCGTGTTTTTCTCGCCTGGTACAACTCCCCGTATTCATTCAAAACAAAAAAAAAAAAAACCAAGCAGAAAATGCACAGGGATCTTGCAAAAAGACCTATTCCACCTGGCAATGTCCTTGTTCACTGTCCAGGCAGGGTGCACAAGGGGGTGATGCCAAAGGTGGTTTCGTTCCTGTCCGCTTGACTTTGCAGCCCAAGTCCGTTCCCTTGCATATGAGATCATTAGATCTTCATTAAATCTGCTTTATGGGCTACTGGCTCCAACTCGGGGCAGCTGCTGGAGCAGTGCCCAAATAGTCATAGCATCGATACCTCTCGGTGCAGCATCTGTGCTACTGATGTAACCATGGTCCTACCATGACAGTCCCGTGGGGAAAAGAGCAAGCTGCCACGGATACGAGACATCTTTGTATAAAATGCAACCAAACCGGAGATGTTCTCGTTTAACTACCTGGGTAAAAAAAATACCCCAGTCCCAAGCATTGAAGAGGAACAAAAACCAGCTGGACGACAAGAAGTGTGTGTCTTGAATTTCTCTCTTCTGATCTGCTCGCTCTCTGCATTGGAGAGGTGTGGCGGATAAAGCTGAAATCGCAAGAAACCTTTATTCTGTGTTAATTGAGAGCCATCACCTAGTTAAATCGAAGACACGAATCTCTTTTTTTCCTTCTCCTTTTTTTATGTCCCAGACCAATTTTACTGTCTCCAAGACTGGTGAAGTGATAATTGCTCCAGCTGCACCATGCAGTCTACTCCGGAGAAAGCTCCTTGTCTTTAAGTCGGGCAGTGATCAGGTGCATCTATATGTTAATGTATTCACAGCCCTTTCTTGCACAGGAGACAAAATAGCTGATAGAGAGCTGAGGGAGAAAGAGGAATTTCATTTTCATTGATTTGAGAAGGCAAAATATTTAGCACAGTAAAACAAAGGAGGTTGTTGTTGCTTTTTGGTGTTTTTTTCCTTTTGAACTAACAAGACTGAAAACAGGAGATAAAATATGCAATTACTTGGTTCAAATTCCCTTTAAAGCCCTTTTTTCTCACCTAGAGAGTGTCTGGTGCCTGACATACAGACAGGGACTGTTGCTGTGGTTTTCACCCAAATATGTCACCCAGCTCGTCAGCTTTTGGCTTCTTTTTTTATCACTTTTGATATTTCTTCCTCATCTTTCAGGACTGAATCTTTCAGGACTCCTTCTTTGCTGCCTGTTACTCCTCAGATCATTCTTCCTCCTGTCTCGGTGGATGTAAAGATTTTTTGTGGCATCCAAGGGCTCTCCTCCACATTGTACCTAATCCAAACAGAGTCATGTCCGTGGCTGAAAACCTCCCGGTAGCACTGATGAAGAGGCAATGAGGCTCAAAAACTCTTGTGTCTTTTTGCTGTCCCTGCTGAACGACGTGCCAAGCAGCAGATGAGCAGCATCAACAATGGAAAGCAATTGAATTTTAATTCATATTGGCTGGGATCATCTCCACAGGCAGGGCAGATTCGACAGGCAGATTTCAACCGAGCCATTCTCTCTTGGGTCATTGAGATGAGGAGGCTGCAAAAATCCTCACTTACTCTCCTTTAGACCAGAAACCAGCCCTTTTGCTTTTTCCTTCCCTGCCCTCCTTGCATTTCATAACCCCCAGGTTTGTGACCCCTTTGAGGCACCCCACATTTTGGAAAGATCATGTCCCCGGTGAACAGGAGACCCAAAGCTGAAGCACAGGTGACGGAGGTGCCTGCTCACACCCATAGGTGTAGGTCCCTGCAAGCGTGAACTGTAATCCTTCGTTATCAAGGATGCCAACAAGGTTCTCTTTTATCCGAAGGCCCTTTGACATCCCTGTTTTCTTCCCCCATTGCTGCTTTCTCTGCTTCTCCTCTTCCCTGTTAACAACCACACCGAGATGCCAGCCACCTTTTACAGCTGCTTTTCTTCCCATGACCTCTGTGTACTTTTATATTCACTGATCAAATGTTTGAGGAGGGAGGGAGGGTGGGAGGTAGAGGTGTCTTGTGGGTTGATTTATATCTTATTGATAGGATTCTCTCCGGTGCTTTTGATACACCGACGTAAGCATATCGATCTCTCTGGCTGTATCCCCCCCAGCCTCCCTTCCTACCAGCAGTGACTCAGGCCGTCTGCATGGCGGGTTTGTTTTCAATGCAGGCTGTACCGATACTGACTCTGCGTGTGTGCGAGCATCCACAAGATTAATTTGCAGAACTGCAATGCAGGTAGCGTTGAGATTGTTCAAAAAAAAAAAAACATGTTGAGGCTGTAGAATTGTTTTTATTTCCAGCTCAGTCTTATAGGAAGATAATATATAGGGACCATCTTGTGGCTGCCAACAGCCCTAGGAGCACATCTGTGGAGAGAAGAGGGGAGGAAACTGGTTGCCCCAAGTGTGTCCCCATTAGCCCACTCTGGGATACCAGATTTTCTGCACTGTGTCCCCTGCGCCTGTACAGGACCATCGCTTTGGTGTCGCGTTGGGATGCAGTGCTTCTGGATGAAGCTGAGGACTCGAGGGCTTGACAGCGCTGACAGATCTCCGCGTTATTTCCAAAAGCTGGAGATGAGAAGCCCAATTTTCCAGCCCGCTGCCCAGCCCATCGTTGACTTGATTAGATACAATATTCTTTGTTTCCTGCCCTAAGTGACTGGGTGGTGTTCCTCCACCGTGTTTCACTCAAGCCCAGTATGTAAATCATCTCTAATCATCACTGGTGGGTTACAGGGAGGGCACAATTTCAGCGTGAAAAAAATTACACACTTCCAAATCAGGTTCTTGCTCTGAGTCAGAGAAAACATTGCAACCTCTCCTGGAGAGTACCACTGAAAATCCCCCAAACCTTCTGGTCAATCAAAATGTTCTGTTTCTATTTTGACTCTTTTCTTTTTCAGTAAGACACTGAAATAAAAAGCCCTTCTGAAATGAAAAATGAAAAGGCTCCGTTCTTGAATGTTAAAATGTTCTGTTTTGATACCTTTAAAACACTTGTAAGCTATTTTTTTTTTTTTTCCAAGCTGGGTTTTAGTTAAATCTTCAGTCTCAGGGAAACTTCTTCGATTTGCATCGGCAAATATTTCAGCCTGGTCCAATGAGAACTACTAGCTGTAGAAAATATGAATCTGAAGGATTTGCCTTGAATCCTGCAGATATAGGCTGCTTTTTTATTCCTCCAAATTGAGGTCAAGGCCACTGCAGGCAGAGTTTCTCTGCACAGACCTGTCCTTCCTCCAAAGCCAACAGGACCGAAGCAAGCTCTGCTCCAGAGATGCTCTCATCCTCCTGGAGCTTGCAAGTCCCGGTGCCCTCAGATCCGAGCTTGCTGCCTTCAGACGTCAGGGGGCAAGCAGAGCTGTGTGCGACCAGCCGCGGAGGAAGAACAGCTCTCGATACGAGTCGACTGGGATCTGAAGCGTGTGGTCCACTGCGCCATTCAACAAGTCTGCTCATGGGAGATACCGGAGTTGCGAAATCTGGGCTGCAGCCACTCTTTGGGTTCATCCTTTCTTGGTGCAAACCCATCACGGAGAAGAAGCACTTGTGGTTCTCTAGCTAAATTGCACGTTTGCTTGCGAGTCATTTCAAAGTGCCCAGTTTGCCCTTTCAGAGAAAAATATCTCCTGGGTGATTTAAATATAAGGTAAACGGTTCAGAGGCTCTGTGAAACAGGTTTTTGGGCAGGGAAGGATTTCATACCATGCTGGTAGATGCTAAAGGTCACTTTCTGATAATATTTACACAGACTAAATGAAGCAATTAAAATAACCAATCTGCTGCCGTTATCTCTCACAGGAGACTGTCCCAGCCGCAGAAATAACTTATTCAGTGGGAAAAACTCCTTGGAAGTGTCTGTCTAATTGGCCAGCTGAGGCTCTGCCTAATTGGAGCCTCTATTTGCCCTGACATTTGTGATGCAGTGGGAGCAAAATGCTCTTTTAAACCCTGGCTCTCCAGGGTTGCTCCATCGCCTGCGCAGGCTCAGAGGGTTTGGGCTTTCCCATACAATGCTAGAGGGAAGAAGCTGCCTGCAGCCTTCATTTCTTAGCAGATCGGCAAGAAATGGAAGACCTCTCCCTGTCTCAAGCTATTTCTAACCCTCATTCCCATCACTGACACATCCTCACGGCTGTGGCGTGGTGGTCTATGAGCCAGGCGAATCGACCGTCAGCCGATGCCACAATCGTAGACATCGGTACTCGGGCTGGATGGTTGAAGGGGGGAAAACGAGACTGCGAAGGTGCTCCCAGCCCATTCACATGGGCGATGAGACACAAGGGGTGAACCTCGGATGGGCTGGAAATCAACGGTGACACCCCGCTGAGGGCAAGGGGGTTAAATCTCGCTTACGGAGGAGCCGAGCAATTGCACAGAGAGCGCTTCATTTAGCTGGATCAGAAATCTGCAGGAAGAAAACAGATTGGAAGTTGGCTGCCACAGTGAATTTGCCTTATGTTGCACTTGTCACACTGTTGACACTATATAAATAATAACATTTTATGATTTATTTATGAACAAGCCTGGAGGTGACCTCCAGCTGTAGACTCGTGAAGCTGCAATAATCACACAGACATTTGGATATTGATCTCTCAGAGAAAACGAAATCTGTGGAGCTGGCACCAAAGGAAATTAAAAAGCTGGGTTGATTTTTTTGGAGGCATGATTGCATGGGGAAGAAGGACAGGGATCTTTCACCATGATGGTCGTGGGAACATCAGTTGTGGGGAGGCACCTCAGAAATGGGGCTGGGGAAGTGGTGGGGGATCTCTGGTATCTAAAGGTCAAAGAAAGGAATTGAAGAAGATGTTGCTCCACGTGGACAAAAAAACCCATGCAGTAAGGAATGAATACATTGGAGACAATGCAATAAAGACTGGAAATTTTCAGCTGAGTGGTGCCTAAGGGCTAATATCTAGTCATTGCAGAAGAAGAATCACAGAATCACAGAATCGTGTAGGTTGGAAAAGACCTTTAAGATCATCGAGTCCAACTGTAAACCTAACACTGCCAAGCCCACCACTACACCATGTCCCTAAGCACCTCATCCAAACGGCTTTTAAATACTTCCAGGGACGGCGACTCAACCGCTTCCCTGGGCAACTTGGAAGTCCAGAGACTCCTGATTTGTTTCATTTTTCCTGTGGTTCCCCATCAACGTGGTTGCAAGTCACGCTGCTGGGAAGTTGTCAACACTTGTTTTCCATAAGAGCCAGACTGTCCACATGGGACACTCCGTGATTTACTCGGGATGGCGAAGAGGAGCCACAGGGGCTGCAGACCTCACCCCTGTGCCTCCTGTCCATGCCCTACTGGCACAGATCCACCTTGCACCCAAATCTGCCCCTGGACAATGTCCAGGGTTGGCATCCACTGGACCACAAGCCAATGTCTCCACCAGCCAGACCAGTCTCCCTGGTTCTTTAGTTTGATTAATGCTGACAGCGCAGATCTCCTCCCTGCAGCTCTCGTGGAGGTGGGGAAGCAGGGCTTCCTGCAGATTATTTATAGGGCACATCATTATTTATGTTTCACTTATCTTGCTACTGTCATCATCCGAACTGCATTTCAACATCACGAGTTAATGACGGTGGCTCTGTGATGGATCTTCGCTTTACACGTTCTTAACCAGACACAATTTTTTTTAGCCTGTGCAAATGTAAATAAAAAAAATAAAACTGACTTTCATCTCACAGTTCCTTCACTGGTTTCCTGTGCTGTTTTCTTTTTATAATTGCAACCAGCATTTATTCTCTGCAGTTCGGAAGGGGGCTTGCTGTTGAAGGCACCAGAACTCCTGGATCTAACTGGTTTGGGGAGAACCCAGGCAGTGTGTGCTTAGAAGGTGATATGAAACACCCTCATTTCTCCAAAGCTGGTGGGGCAACCCCAGAAAACACCTGAGCAAAGAGAGCAGAACAGCCCTTGGCTGTCACGTGTAGAGGGAAGAGTATGGGGAGTGTAACATCTCCAGTTCTCCCTGCTTTCAGTGAATTATTGTCTAGCCAATTAACGTGTCACTTGAAAATCACGGTATACGTAAATCTACCCAGATTCCACACTGGCATCAGTCCCTCCATACCTAGCTGGTACCGGAGTTATTTTTCCTTTCCGTTTTATGCTCTGTTATTAATGGGAGAATAAAAAAATGCACTTTTGCTTTTGCAGATGCCAGCTAGTGAAGAGGCATAAAAAATAGAAGATGAAAGATTAAGTATGTCTATTTATGTACCATTATTTTGTGTCTGTGGGTTATTTACCAAAACAGTAACTCTCTAAAACTATCACCCTAAAAGATACACAGCAGTTTATTTAATCACTAACTTAAACTTCCAGATGTTTTGCTGATGCATGCTTAAAATATCCACAAGTAAACCATCTATTATTGTACTTCTAACCAAAGACGACAGGATTTCTAGTCATTAGTAGTATCAGCAGGGCTATTATTTAAGGCCATTCCTTATTTAATGCTTCTTTAAGATTGCTCTTGTTCCTGCAAAAATACACAGAATGACAAAATGCGACGTAAAAGGCCACAGATAGATAAACCTGACGGGAGGGTGGATGTGTCTGTGTTTCGTAAGAGCCAGGAGAACGATAGAGACCTGGTCCTGACTAAATCTGCCCAGGAGCTGCACACTCACTCAAACCTCCCTGCACCGCAGCGAGCAACATGCCGCAAATCCAGCAAAATTGCAGGGGGGCTTTGAGGGATGGAAAGGAGCAAAGGGGGAAAAAAAGGTGTCGGGGAGGAGTTTTTCTTTTAAATTGATAAGAAAAACCTCGCAGGACAGTATGTGTCGTATGCAAGACTTTTTCAAGCATCCTTTGGGGAAGCAGTGTGCTGCCCACCTCCCTTTGCTTTCTGTGCCTGAAAAAGCCATTGTGTCCTTTTCATGTCCCTCTCTCATCCCCTGGTAGGACTGTGCCTGTTTTGGATTATTTTTTGCTCTGAAGCATAGGTGCAGGCTGCTCAGCTGCTGTCCCAGTTTACCGGTGCTTTTAGCCTCACGGGAACAACCTGTCTCCAAAGTTACCAGAGCATCTCGCAAAGCCGTAGGCACTGGCGATGCGAAGCGCGTGGTGGTTCAGGGCGGTGTGCTCAGATCCCAGATGGTCCTGGCATGAGTCAAACCAAACAATATATGTTTTTCCCCCTCTCCCAGCAATTAGGTTAAAAAACTTCTCCAGCCTTGCAGGGAGATTTGATTCGTTTTATTTCTTCTATGGTCCTGTGGTGCTTTTAGCAAAGAGGCAGGTCCTCCAAAAATCCCTCCCTCATCTGTTCTTCTCCTCCATCCCCTGCTAGATCAGATCTAACAACTGTTCCCGCTGGCAGTGATGAAGTGCAGCCCATCACAGTTTGTTCTCTTTCTGCCTAAAGAACCAAGTAGCTGTGGGATGCCAAAACCTGGGCTGTGAGTAATATCAGAGAGATCTGAAGGCATCCCATCACCTGAAACCTTGGGGAGTATTGATATTTTTAATAGCTGGCCACCTCCAAGGGTTCTGGACCACACACTGTCCTTTCTCTGCTTGGGACATACAGATTGCGCATACACCCACTCCTGCTTCATCCACAAACCCTGCTAAAAGCCGCCTTCTTAAAAATTGCGCATTTATGCTGGTTCTTCCTGATGTGCAGTTCTTGTCTTATAAAACCACCTATCCACCTGACTGTGCTATCGACATTTGTAGTGAGGTATTTGTAATGGGTGATGCATCGTCCTCCCGGGAAGCAGTTTGTGTACCACCATCCTTCCTCCTCCTCTCCCCCCCCTGCAACACAGCCCTCGTGATTAGCCCTGTCCATGTTGGCATAACCCGAGTCTGTCTAAGGTTGGTGAGAAATATCAGATCTCAGCCTGGAAAGCCACAGGGACTCCGATTTATGGATTTAAGATGTTAAATTTAGACTTCAGATCCTGAAAACCTTTGATATAAATTCCATTTGTGGCTTCATTTGGACACAGTACTCTTCGTCGTGACCATGTTGTGTAACGGGTTTTTGGCTGGTTATCAAATTCTGCCTTTCCCAGGAGGAGGTTGCGTTTTCATGATTTAGGGAGGCGGTTTTGAAAACACTGGTGATGGAGCAGATTCCTACATAGTGGTCATTTCTACCGTGCTTTGGGATTCCCTTCTGCTGAAATGCCATGAGGGACATTGCTGAAGTCCCTCGAGACAAGAAGGGCTTTTAATAGTGAGCTTTCCTTGGGCTCAGCTTGTCATCACCACTGATCTGTCCTTCCAGGATTTGCTCTCCCAGTGATGGCCAACGACGAGGGGCTCCACAAAGCTGAGCAAGAAGGAAGATGATGTAAAAACTCCCGGCTTACCACCCAGCAAACCTTCTGGCAGAAGCACCTTGTTCCTTCTTGTGAAGCATCTGACAGAGGTACTGACAGCGGCAGCCATGGACCTGGGCTGCTGCAGCAGCTCCTCTACCCCTTGATTTTTTCTGACCACAGGCAGATGTCCTGTTGCAGCCGGGAACATCTGAGCTCATCGTGATCATAAACGGGGAGTCTTCATTGCCCTCTAAGAACTGGCACCCAGATCAAGAGTTTCTTGAGACTGGCAGTAGAAAATTAAAAGTGTGATGATTTTAACGGGATGTTCGAATGGAGCAGAACGGAGCAGGTACAAGGTGAGCTACGCAGAAGGTGATGGAGTAACTGGACAAGCCTGGTGCTGTGGTAGGAGTTTCCCCCCAGGATTTATGGGTGTGATGAGCTTGGCTAGATGTTTCCCTGCTTTTCAAGCTGTGTGCAACCATTGCTTTTCTCATTTTTCTCACCAGTGAGCTCTGAAGCGGCAAAATGGAGCTGAAAGCCCCATTGTCTCTTCTCTTGAGTCGGCCAGTCCCTTCTTAAAGTCACAAGATACCACCCTGCAACGTCTCTCACGAGAGATTATTGCTGTGTGATGCCACTATGTTGTCATGTGTGGTAACTCTTCATGCAACAGGTTAAATTAAGAATAACATCCCTATCGCTGCCTCTGCTCTGCCTGGCAGTTTGCCTCTGCCAGGCAAACACCCACCCATGAGTCCATTTTCTCAACGCTTAACCTTAACCAGAAAATTAATATATTGTCTGTGGCAAAACATCAGGAATTTCTCCTTGTTCTCCAGGACTCTGATTATATTTGCAGGGTTCAATGGCCTCCCCCAACACGCAGAGCCAAGAGCCGTGCGTCGCTACGGGACAACCTCTGTGCGAGCAGGACCTGGTGTGGGATGTGCCCGTCCCCAGAGAGAGCAGCCCAGCCCAGCCCAGCCCAGCCCAGCCCAGCCCAGCCCAGCCCAGCCCAGCGGATGGGGAGCCGTGCAAGATGCCTGCCGGCTTTGCAAAGCTTTTCTGAAGCGAAACGTCTGCTCAGGTCGTCGTCTGCACTGTTCGTGCGCTGCTGCGCTGAGCCGCTCTGCTGGGGTTGCGGAGTGTGTTTTACAAGGGTTGGGCGTGAAAAGGCTGAAAGCTGGACCTGGGGGATTGACCCACGCGGTTGTAGGGGATTTCGGCTTTCATTTTAGAGTTGACATGTGCGTATATTGTCATATATGTCAATATAAAAGCTGCTGGGCAGTAGTTAGAGGGTATGGGGCAGAGCTGTCTCCGCCAGCTAACAGCTTACGCTGCTGCCAGATGGGCATGGCTGGGAGAGACCGGTTGAGAGGAGAGACAGATGGCAAGATGGGACCGACTAGGTTACAGCTCAGATGCGCAGGGATATGGCGCTGCCTCATGAGGCTGCAGATCCTAAACTATAAGCAGAAAAAATGAAAGCCTGAGGAGGGAGGGTAGCACGAAAGCAAGGCAAGTCCTGCTACTCCGGATGAAGTTGCTGCTGCTTTCAGGTCCTGTGCAAATCTCCAGCTTGGTCTCACGTGCTCCGTAAAGATCAGAGCAGCGGTGCCTGCTCCTAGGAAGCACTGGAAGAGGTTAAACTCCATCTAGGGCCCCTATGGATCTTCCTTCCTCCAAAATTATTAGCCCCCTATAGAGCAGATCTGTAGGATACTCCATGTTTTTCACTCGTGGCCCTGGGTAGAGCTTCCCAAAGAGGACTTGGGTATATGTCTGTGCGTGTACGTGTGCATGCTTCCGTGACCAACCGATTTCATTATCTCTCTAGCTAATTAAGAGGCTGTTTGTGTCAGTTTGCATTCAGCTGCAGCAAATTCACTGCTACCTTTATGGATCGATTTTTCCCTCCTTGTTTACGTGGTTGGCAAACACAGTACAGCTTTGAACCGACCAAATTCATGCTCCACGTACCCGGAGAAGCTAACGAAATTACACTGCAGGATGTAACCTGCCCAACATTAAATGCAGGGAATTGCAGCTCTTCCTGGTAGAGTGTTGAACAAACAAGAAAGTAAAGCTATTAAACAGGCAGCACGTTTCTGGGTCCTATATAGCCTACGAAGCCTGGCCCAAGGATAACTCCGCAGATGAGGATAACCAGAAACACAGCTGCGCCAGCTGTGCCTGCTCAGTGTTTGTGCAAATAAATCAAGTCTCGCTGCATATTCCCTTCTCCGCTGGAACATCAGCGTCTCGGTTGTCTGTGTCCTCCTGGGTTGTGTCCGGCGCCCGTCCTGTGCCTTCAGATGGGCGATGTTCACAGATGTGTTTGGTGCCTTACAGAGAAACAGTGCCATGAAAACAATGCCATGTTTATTTGCTGAGCAGATGAGAACATGACTGAAGTTGGCTTAATCTTGTAGTATTCTTATTTCCTTGGCTTCAAATGAACCGAGTGATTTTTATCTGACAGACAAGGAGGCCACGTGTCGGTGACTTGCTGCGTGTCAAGCGTGCTGAAACTTTTGGGTGGCTGGTACCAGGGTGGAAGCTATTACAGTTTATGGCTCTGTGCAGTTATTGGGCCTCAGAAATGTGGATAAACTACTTTTCTTTTGCATGGCTGACCCCCTTCACCTCCACTCTGACTGCTAATCTGTCTCCACCAGGACTGCTTGTTATATTGCAAAGCTCTGAGCAGCTTCGAAGTGGAGCCATTATAAGATATTAAATCTGGCAATGCAACTCTTTTTCTTCCGCCTCTAGAGACGGACGTCTAGATCAGGTGAGAGCAGAATCCCTAAAAGACCAGGATTTATTTTGTTCGGTCTGGACTCCTCTGAGCCAAGGACTTTGCAGAGCCCAGTAATTTGCAATTTGCTGTGGAGAGAAACGCTGGCTTTCTTCCCACGGGAGCCCAGCGATCCGAGCGGTCCTGGGCATTACTTTGTGTAGCACGTGCAGCCTCTGACCCTAATTGGGGTCGTGATTTATAGGATCATGCAAGTCCTCTGATTTACAGAGCAGCTGTCTGGGAGCTTGTTACAGACCTTGCAGTTCAGGGCTGGCTTTCCTCCCATTGCCTTTACACAGGATTTACTAGGCTGGGGTGAGCTGTCTCTAATAAAGAGGGGACGGGGTCTTGAAATCACGTTCAAACATAATTCATATCTGGGTGGACGGACGGACGGACGCATGGATGGATGGATAAAGAGCTTTAAACACATGTGCATGTGGAATAAATAGGTGTAATTATGCCTTGCTGGAGTAAACTGTATAATTCACTCACTGCCTGCCTTGGATTTTGTGGTTATCCCAAACTCATGCCTTTAAAAGAAATGCTCATAAAATGTCAAATGGTGTCTGCATGTGGATATAATTAAAATCCAAGCATGAACACACAATTATTTGAAACTTGTCTCTTCCAGCTTCCAAGCCCTACGAGGCCAGGCTGCAGAGAGCCGAGCGAGATCTGCGTTTAAATGCTGATTCACTGTATCATGAGTTCCTGGCAGGTTATTATTAATTTTAATGACTTTTGTTTTCCTAGAGGAAGCCTGCTTTGGTTTTGGCAGTTATGAACATTGCTTACAGCAGCCTGGGTGTAATTGGTGTACAGATCCTGGAGAAGGGAAATGCATGGACAGATGACAAAATCCAAGCAGAAAAACTGTCTGAGCCTGCAGGAGGAAAAGGTTACGGTGAATCCCTTCTCTGCAGGTCCAGCAGAGACCAAACCTTTCTTCAGGATCCAGGTATCGCCAGCAGAAGCTGAAGATACAGCTGAGATTTCTGCACAAGCCTACCGTCAAACTTCAAAGAGCGCACGAGGATTTGTCAAGCACCCAGGTGGTGAGATAGGAATCAGAGATGCCTGAGGAGTATACAAGAGGCAACCTAGCCAAGACGGTTGTCTTCATTAACACCATGACGAGGCTAAAAAGACTTGCAGGCTGGGACGTGGACCCGGCTCGCGGCAGTGCGAGATGGGATTGATGGACATTGCGTTGCGCTGAGGGTGTTTTGGTTTCTACCTTCGGGTATTTGCAATCAAACTGAAGATCCCAGCCGAGCATTTTGCCATGCAGTGGGGGATCGTTTGCTGCTCGGGTGCTCACGCTTCCTGACAAAGTCTTGGTTAGTGCAGTTAGCAGACAGGAGCAGATCCAAACCTCAGAAGCTCAGGTCTGAACTTGGCCGCTCAAGGCAGAGCCGTTCTGCATTATCCCAACCTTTGCAATCAGCCCAGGGACCATCGTTGTAGGGTAGTTTAGGGCTGAGAGCCAGCAAATCTCTGCAGAAAGACGGTCTCGAAGGGAGCTGAACCCAAGGAGAAGGAATAAACCTCAAACTACAAGCTCTTGGGGTGTCCTTAGGATCAGGTGATTTGAACCCAAAATCAACATCCCCATTTTCACAGCCAGACAGTGCAACGGGCTAGAGCAGAAACAAAAACGTCTGTGAGATATGTGTAGATGTGACAACCAGCCGACACAGCAGGACTCTGAATTGTCCGTGCTAATGCTGCTAACTCCAGTGCAAACAAGGCAAGAATCCAATGTCCTGTTAAAAGCAGAGCTTCAGAACCAAATCCTGAACTACTTAACCTGTATGTAAAAGGAATTTCCCCCGTCTTTCCAGGCTGTACAAGGCCTTTACATGTCTTGGTGGGAATGAAAGGGTTCATCGCAGTCTGTGGGATGCTGTGGGACAAGGCACAGCCAGGTTGTCCCTCCTGGCTGGGGAGCTGGAGGCACAGACAAGGCGCCTGCATGCTGATTTGCAGGAATAGCTATAACGAATCATCTTCAAACTATATGAATGAACCAAGGTGGAGAACAACTGTCTTCTGCATTGCCCTTCTGCTGTATGGCGCAACCTGTCAGAAATTCATTCCCAAGTGGAGGGATGCAACCCAGAGTCTCCTGCTTCAAGAGAATGGTGTTCCTCTTGATTTGGTCTGGAGATGGATGTGCGGGAGTCACCACGATAGCTCAGATCAGCCGTCACAGAGGTCCGGCCCAACGTGGCAGAGAGAAGGAGAGATGCAAAGGTCGGGTTTTACCTTCTGCCTGTCAGCCAGCAACAGAGGAGCCATTTCACAGAATCACAGAATCACAGAATCACAGAATCGTATAGGTTGGAAAAGACCTTTAAGATCATCGAGTCCAACCGTAAACCTAACACTGCCAAGACCACCACTACACCGTGTCCCTAAGCACCTCATCCAAACGGCTTTTAAATACCTCCAGGGATGGCGACTCCACCACTTCCCTGGGCAGCCTGTTCCAATGCTTGATAACCCTCTCGGTGAAGAAAAATTTCCTAATATCCAGTCTAAACCTCCCCTGGCGCAACTTGAGGCCATTTCCTCTCATCCTATGCCTTGTTACTTGGGAGAAGAGACCGACCCCACCTCTCTACACCCTCCTTTCAGGCAGTTGTAGAGAGCGATAAGGTCTCCCCTCAGCCTCCTTTTCTCCAGGCTGAACAACCCCAGGTCCCTCAGCCGCTCCCCATCAGCCTTGTGCTCCAGGCCCTTCCCCAGCTCCGTTGCCCTTCTCTGGACACGCTCCAGCCCCTCAATGTCTCTCTGGGAGTGAGGGGCCCAACACTGAACACAGCATTCGAGGTGCGGCCTCACCAGTGCCCAGTACAGGGGCACGATCACTGCCCTGGTCCTGCTGGCCACACTATTTCTGATACAAGCCAGGATGCCATTGGCTTTCTTGGCCACCTGGGCACACTGTTGGCTCATATTCAGGTGACTGTCAACCAACAGCCCCAGGCCCTTTTCCACCAGGCAGCTTTCCAGCCACTCTTCCCCAAGGCTGTAGCGTTGCATGGGGTTGCTGTGGCCCAAGTGCAGGACCCAGCACTGAGCCTGTTGAACCTCATACAGTTGGCCTCAAACCATTGATCCAGCCTGTCCAGGTCCCTCTGCAGAGCCTTCCTACCCTCCAGCAGATCAACACTCCCACCCAACTTGGTGTCATCTGCAAACTTACTGAGGGTGCACTCGATCCCTTTGTCCAGATCATTGATAAAGATATTAAATTTCAATGCAAGATATTAAATTTCAATTTCAATTTCAATGCAAATTTCAATTAATATTTCAATGCAAGAAGGTCCATGCAGAGCCAAAATCCAGGCTGGCATCATTTAGTTGGGCTGGCTGCAATGTGAATGGTTTTTGGGAAGTGGAGAACTTTTTTTTTGGAGTTTTCATTCCAAACCAGAACCCGCTTCCCCCTTCCTCTCCCTTGGAAAGCTAGAAGCCCCTAGACTTGGCAGCTGCTCATGAACTCTCCCAAAAAGCCTGGTCTCACTGTGCAGAAACGTGGTCCTTGGCTTCGAGGTAGACTCGCTATGGGTGTCAGATGCAAAGCTGAACAAAACATTCAGGTGAACCAGTGTTTTTCAAAAGCAAGCCCATGCTATTTCCAACCAGCCCAACCACTTACTGGTTGGATAGCCCAAACTGACTCCCCTGGCTCGTGTCTCTTCTGGCCCAGTCCATGGCGTTCGCAGTGGCTGTCGGGCACGATGAATCATTACTGCTCTGCTTTGCTCCTGCAGCTGAAAATCTGCTCCTCAAAACTGAAATCCGTGTCCAGTCTTACAGCATGGGCTATTCCGTCCTGGAGCAAAATGCATTCCCACCTCCTCTGCACCCTGCAAACATGTCTGTGCCACTGCTTGTGATTCAAGGATGGGGAAAAGCTTCTCTAATCCCGAGGGAATTGTAGGAGATTAATGCCACAAGTGAGTTTCTGAGTCTTTTTGACGTGCTGTGCCCTGTGGCCTGTCAGACACGTACCTGATTACTTTACCTTGTTGGATTTGTTTATCCTGTCACACCAGTAGAGAAGCTGATGGTGTGTTGTTCTTGTTTCTTTTTCTTTTTTTCTTTTTTTTTTTTTTTTTACCTTGAATGTTGCAAGCATTAAAGGCTTCACAGTGTTTGAATAAGTTGAAATTGGATTTTCAATCCCTGCAAAGCTCCTGCAGAGGTATGGCTCCAGCACAGATGATTTTAGCCTCCAACTGGTCTAGCAATGAAAGCTCAGTTCCCACCCGGCTGCAGCAGGGTCACTCAGCGCTAATCCTTTAAAGCATTTGGGTACAAAACTTCTAAGGGAATCCATGAGACATTGAAGCTTAAATAAATTTGGTATTTGTTTCAAACACCTTTGAGCCAACTCTGTAAGGTGGGGACGACAGCATCTCTACCACATCTGTGTTGGGAAGACAAATCCAGCGCACTGCAAGGACTTCAGCAATATTGGAAAGAGTCATAAATACGGGTTGCCCTTCACTGCACCTGTAGTTTCAGTTCTGCCTCCTTCAGTGATTTATTCCAGTGGGGTGTTGTGCTTTGGAAATAAGGCTGAAATACCAAAAAAAAAAAAAAAAATGTAATAGGCCTAGAAGCTTAGGTGCATATTAACTTTTTTTTTCTAGATGCAATTTCCAGCATCAATATTAGGGCAGTCCTCTTCAAGCAGCGTGTTACGGTAAGTGTCTCCACTTTCCTCCTCCCTAGCTGCACTAAGGATGTCATTCAGCACACTAAAATGAATAAGTTATAGGTGTATTTATTCAGCACAGCACCTGATTAGTCTGCAGATGATCTAAGACATTCATCAAGTTAGTGAAACTCGTATTATCCTGTGCCGACAACCTGAATTACACGGCAGGAGATTTTGGGCAGAATCCTAAAGAGTTTGCGCATTTCCATCCCACTTAACTCTGGCCACGGACTCAGCCGTCCTGATGGGATCCCTAGAGTCGTGCTCAGCTCTTGGCTGTAAGGATAATAATTTTCATGGGGAGGAGGAAATATAATTTTTTCCTAGTATAAATTAGGAAAAAAAATGGGATTGAGTCCTCAGGGCTTTTGCACATGCTGCAGGGAGCTTAGGGGAGTGAGCAAACGTTATTTCAATCCTGCTGTTTGCAGTTGGCATCGCTCAAGGTCCACAGCGTGACCGAACAGTAAGTAGAGGAATAACCAATACGTCACAGCACTGCCCTTTAGTTCATTTTGTGCTTTACCGAGTCGATAACTGTTGAGGGGCCTCCCTAGAGGGAGATGGAGAACGAGCTTGATCCTCTGCTCAGAGGAAACCTCCCAGCGCTGTGAGCTGCAAACACCCAGAGATCTCCGGTGTGGTTTTGCTGTACACGTTTCAGAGAGGGGTCCCAGGACCCGAGCTAGGGCCTCCTGCAGGAAAAAGAAACTGCCAAGTCGATGCCCTTTGGATCACCAGTGATTTATTCAGACCTGCCTGTTGGTACTGAGAGCCACGTGAAGGCGCGGTCCCATGGGCCACGATGGTTTCTTCTCACTAGAAACTGCACTTGCAGCTTCTCCTCCAGGTTCGTGACTCCCTGTCTTGGCTGGAGATGCCTTTTCTCCATGCAGCTGGAGACCCCCGTCACAAACGTTGTGATCACTCCCCAGGGATCCCAGCCCAAGGATCCCAGCACCTGGACCTGGAGCACGAGAGTTTGTGTTGGCACACGTGGCACAAGGCATCGCTGTACGGCTTCTGCTGCACGGTCAGCCCTTCCAGAAGAGAAAACCTCCTTAAATATGCACCTCAAAATAAATACAAGAACCAAACTCAGTGTAGCTACCTCCTTTTATAAGTCCTAGATTTCACCAGTGGTTCAGAAAGTCAAGCTGAACTTACAGTGGTGTCTGCCTACAAATTCAGGGAGGTCAGCCACTTGGCTTTCACATTTGTTTCTTTGCCTTACCAACAACAAGGTGTTTCCTACCCAGAAATACGGCAAACATCAAATCATGTCCATCCAGTACTATGTTTCTAGACAGCTAGCTGAAACGCATATGCATTCCTCTAGGTGGTCTGCTCACTGATTACCGAGCCACCGTGACCACTTCTGGAGAGAAGGATCACCACGTCACAATGCTGAATTTTGCTGTGCAAGTGGACTGGCTTAGTTATACCTAGTCCAGTACCAAATTTTAGGACTTAGTCTAACCGCGTGCCAGAGGAGTGCCCTAGAGAATCTGTCTCAACCTTGTCAGCCCTGACACGTCCGAGGTCTGTCCAAAAGGGTATGACACAATACAGGGACATTGGAGAAGCAACAAAAACATAGATAAGCTGACTTACTGTGAAGTTTCCGGGGGCATAGCTGCTTTGCTGCATCGCTTTCAAATCCAGCCAAGCCACAAAATATCCACAGCGGGTTTTCTTGGACAACAAGGGAAGAGGCTGCAAGGCTGGAAGCACAGTGGACATCTCGGTGACCTTCTGCACCAGACCTGGGGGTGACAGCCCTCCACCAAGTGCAGTGACTGATGGTGGAAGCGGACCACCTATGGTTGGAGGCATCTCAATGAACAGAACCAGGGCTGCAATATCCCCACTGACCCCTCAGCAACCTGTTCAGATAGTGAATCTCCTTTTCTGTTTAAAAAATATGTTAAAAGCCCTTTTTATTTCCCGTATAAATATTGCTTCATTAACTTCTGACTATCAGGTCTGGGTTATATCTTTCTCTGGCATATGGAAGAGCTATGCAATATCAAAGATCTGCTGTGCAGGGAATTCATATGTCTAATCCGCTGCAGCATTTCTGCAGGGACTATATCGGCCGTACCAGAATTTATATCGCTTCAGAGGAAGTTTTGAAGAAAATAATCTGGTGGTGTGAGTTCATTCTGCTGTAGGTGGCCGTGCTCTTCTCCACGGCAATCTCTCGAGAATCCTGTTTTGCCATCCGGGCTTAGGCTCACCCTTTTGGCTTTTCACTATAACTGGCTGATTCTTTGGTGTGGGGAGGAGGAAGGAAAAATGCTTTCTGCATGTAGCAGCGAGAATTAATCACAGAAGGCTCGCACTGTGCTGCGAGACCCCGGTGTCTCTGTCCTCCAGAAATGACTATGTGTTGCTTTGAGGATGTCACCATGACGGGAGGCTGATTTTGCCCTAGGGACCCGCTGCACCTGTATTTTGCTGGCCGTGGCGATTCCTTCACACAGGCTCCTTATCCCTTGACTTAATTTGGGAGCTTCTCATCTGTGATCGCCCCCTCCAGTATTTTTGAGGATGGCATCGGAATTTGTGTGCTCAGCCCAGAAAGAGCACTTCAGCCAGTTTCCAAGCACTCGCTTGCAGGAGGCTGTGGAGAAAGGGCACTGGGTGTGTGCCCACTGCAGAGATGGGCACTGGCTAATGGGATCTCCCCGGGTCTAGTGCAGCCGTTCTTGCATTCCTAGGAGTAAATCACAGACCCCATGTTACACCAAATTACCAAATTTTAAGGCACTGAGCGACACAACATCCACTGTATTTTCCACCCCTAGAAGCAAGCTCTGTGTCCGTGCAGAAGCCAGGAGGGCAATTACTGCCCTGCAGAGTTTCAAGCCCTGGCACCATGGCATAGGGCTCCTTCCAGGATCCGGCTGCATCTCATGCTGCGGGTGAAAGCAAATGTCAGGTTTTGCCTGGAGGGGAAGGAAAGGGATGGTGTGAGCCAGCAAAACTCTGCAGACCCAGAAGGAAGAAGTTGCTGCAATTAAAACCAGGAACATAGTGGTACATTTTGCTACTTCCCCAGCTAAGCAACAGCCACAGGAGGCAAAGCAACAGCCATAGGAGGCAAAGCAACAGCCAGGATATATTTTCTCTTTGGCTTTGCACCTTTATTGTGTATTTGCTGCCTCCTGGTGCCTGTGAAGCAAGGAGCCGGAGCAGCGCTTCTCTGCAGGCAGTGCTGGCACCACCGCAGCAAAGGCGCGAAGCCACTGGAGATACGGAAACGGCTCAGGACCCAACGCATATCCAGCCTCAAATGTTTTATGCTATTTGATAGCAAATTTGGGCCAGCCTCCATTGCCGATGCTCTTAGAAACCAGGAGCTTACCCAGCTATGCACATATAGGTGTACCTATGGAGAAAGGATTTTTTTTATAAATTCATATACCGTGGGAGGTAAAAACCTTCCCAGTACAGAGAACTTCCTATGTAAGCAAAGTTTTCTCAGGTGTCTAAATATTTCTGAGGTGTTATTTAACTTAATAACAATGTGATATATTTAAGTTAAGAAGAATGTTAATTCCAGAAGCCTTTTGTAGCCCATCTAGGGAGAAAATGTACCCAGCTCAAGTGAGGGTTTTGCACATGCAGTGGGCACTCAGGTCTCATCCTGCTGACTTGTCATCAGCCCTTCCCTATGCTTTGGCTGAATCTTCTTCAGATCATAAACATGGTCAAGAAATGACCGGTCACCAGCTTCAAAACTGATATTTAACAGGCGCATCCCCCAGCGGTGTGGGTTTTGTGCTTGACGTTTATGTCTGTGCTTGAGCGGAGCGGCGCGTGGCTCTGCGCACCGGTGCTGACTCGTCGGGTCGTGGTGCGGCAGCATTAATAGAGAAACTTAATGCACTGCAGAAGGGAAAATGTAAATTCAGAGAGAAAAGAAATCCTGCCTCCTGTTAAGTGGAGGAACAGCCAGCCCAGCGTAATCTGCTCCTGAATCCTCTGCATCCGCGCTCAAATGCCCCATCGTGCCACCGGGTTGTCCTCACCTCTCACTGCCATAATCCCCTCTCTGTGGCCAGGAGATGGCTCGTGGTTCTCTCTTGGGACTTCTTCCTAAGAAAATCCTTACACGTGTTACATATTTTTTCCTCTTTTTTTTTTTTAAAGGGAAGTTTTCAACCTGCTTTTGAATACCAGGAGGAAGTAGGGGATGCTGTTTGTGGCTGTTTGATTGCAGGAAGATTTACAATGCAATGCTAGCGACGTGCCCTTGGAGAGTTTTAACTCATCTGCATCAAGAGCTTTACAAAGGCTGACTCATCTTCTTTGCATTTTATGATGGGATAAGCGAGGTGTGGTGATTTCATGACTTTTTCCCTGAAAAGAGATGTTAGGAGTGAAATCCCATCCTCTCGGCCCCACTCCTCTGCCTGAGCTCAGCAACAGCAGTGGGATCTTCCAATATGAAACTAGAAAGAGTAGATATAAGGAAGAAATTTTTTATGATGAGGGTGGTGAAACCCTGGAACGGGTTGCCCAGAGAGGTGGTAGATGCCCCATCCCTGGAAACATTCAAGGCCAGGTTGGACGGGGCTCTGAGCAACCTGATCTGGTTGAAGATGTCCCTGCTCATTGCAGGGGGGTTGGACTAGATGACCTTTAAAGGTCCCTTCCAACCCAAACCATTCTATGATTCTAAGATTCTATTAAACCATTCCTTCTATATTTCTGGCTCATCTCTTAAACCCATGACAGCAATGTTATCTTGACCACCTCTGGTAAAGGTTTCTTCTGGCATGGCACAGCAAAGGCAAAGCTCCAGGCTTTAAAAAAGTCAAAGGGTTGTTTAAGTCCGTGGATACTTCTACACCGAGTGACCTGACTTCCTCTAACTAGCTCATCCCAAAGCTCTCATGGAGCCATGGACACCGTGCCTTCTCCTTCATGGAGAAGGTCAGTCACAATGACATGGTTGAAGTCAAGCCTGCTTGGCTCTAGTTGTCACAAAGAGACTTGGGATGACACATAGATCATTCCTACTGCCCGTGGAGATGCTGCAGTGACTTACGTGTAAGGTATGCGTTAAAAATGAAATGAGTTTCACCACAAACGTCCTCTTTCCCAAGCTCTTATCTGAAGGTACGTTTTGCAGGCTTTTGGTTTCATAGCAAGTTTTGAGCTGTTGGGGTTTTGTACCAAGCTAGAATTTCAACACAGATTTCCAAGATGTTGTCATCGTTTTAATGGAAGGGGAGATAATGCCGTGATTTGCACGGAAGGTAGACATAAAGTCCCGATGGAGAGAGGGCAGAGCAGGTACCTCTGCACGCAATATCAGCGTGACGTGAACATTGCCCTTCCTCACCCACGGGGCTATACACAGCTCCGTGATGATAAAAGCTCTCTCCAATGAGCCATCTGATTGTAAAAGCACCCCTTTTGACAAAAAATAGAGTATTTGGCCTTTGCAAGATTTTGTATTGTTTGCCTTCAGAGCAGCCCAAAGCCGGCGGCAGCCGAAGGCCTTGCAAGCGCGTTTGCTGATGAGATCAGTGGTACGTTTTCATTTAATGGGCTGCAAGAGAGCACTTTGCTGAAGGGCTGTGCTTGAAATCGGTGTTGCCAGGAGGCCGTGGTGTAAAAGCCCAACTCCTTTGTTTCCGATGGAGGCGACAGCTATAAATTGCCATTTAACTTGACAGCTCGGTTCGTATTGTTCCCTTTTTAAAGATCAAGCAAGGTAAAGCGCTAGATGAAAAGCTCAGGATAACACGAGGCAGAAGGCAGACAAGGTCAAAGTCAAGGTCAAAGACGGGAGATTCCTCACGCCCTTCTCTTGACAATAGGGCAATCTGGTTTCTGTGCTCTCGGCGGAGGACGCTGTTTTATATCTTAATTTTAGCTTCCCTCTAGCTGGTAAACAGTGAATATTATTGTGCTGGCTAAATAGGTATTGTACTCACACAGACCCCACTTGCATTTTGCAGATACTTCCTACTCAATGCACAATCCTATTTCCTCACGTTATTATTTTACAGTTAGGAAAACGAGCAGCAATGAAATCTCGTTTTGTATCACCGGCACCTCAGACCTTGTTTTATTATATTGCCAGCGCAGCACGCAGGAGCATCGTGCTGGTTGCTCCCGAGCGTGGAAAAAAGCACAGCGCATCGACACGAAGGGCTTTGTGGATCTTTCCGCGATGCTATCACAGTGATTATCCCGGGCAGCTTCCCCCCTCCTCCCTTTTTAGCTCTCGTCTCACTTTTATGCAGTCCCCTCCTCTGCATAAAGCTCTCCTCGACTGGAAATCTCTCCCAGCTGGTCGGGGAATAGTTTCTGACCATTGTCCCCAGATCTGTCATGCAAACACAGCATCGCTGCTGTGCCAGGCAAGCGGCACGCTCCGCCTTCCCCTCGCTCAATGCTCTCTAGAAAACAGAGAATATTGTGAAGGTATTCTGAAGACGGTATTTTGGCCATTTTCCTGACTCTGGGGCAAGAATGGATCATTGCTAATTACCTGTGATTGCATCTTGAGTGTCCCGTTTTGCGCAGGAAGACGTGAGATTTCCTTAATTTTTTCTATTTAGGAAAAAAGCTTTTCCTTTGTCTCCCATAGAACAAAGAAATGCGAACGCGCTATTTAAACAGTGAGGGCTAAGCCCATCCCCAGGGTAAAGGCGCTGCCTTAATGGGGTTACATGCAGAAGCAATTTGGCTCGGAGTGTGTAATCACTGCCTGAATTAATGAAAAAAGGGTTTCTTTGGAATAGGCTGAATAGCCCAGCTGCAGCAATTATCTTGTCACTCATCAGAACGACGACAAAATTAGTTCCAGATATAAAACCGGACAACGGAGGCGAGACACCTAGCGTGTATTTATTTTCCCAGCTAATGACACTTGAGGTTGCCTTTCTGTCCCCATATGTTTCGTGCAGCCTGTGCCGCACGCTTGCGGCTCCCAGCAAAGCTCTGGGGGTTCACGGAAGGTGAGATGGGGACCTGGCTGTCGGTTTGTGCAAATTCACTCCTTTTTCAGCAATCTGCTGCAGCTCCATCTCAGCTCTCCTGGCCGGTCCCCAGCTCATTACCTCTGCAGGCAGCTCCTGCCTTTAAAATGGAGATCCCAGCCTGGCTGAGCCCCATCGTTGCGCTCGTTGCTGGGGACACGGGGAGCAGCATCGTCGCGCCGACCGCGATGTGCGCAGATATTTATCCATCCGTCGGGGACCCACATCTCTCTTGAGGCTTCTAGGTGCCACCACGGTGCCGGTAACAGCCAAGATGGGCAATTGGTTTCTTGGGGAAGCCAAACACGGGACTTTTCCCCTGTCGCTGTTTGTGGACCGGGGGGCTGAGCCTGCTGCTTTGGTTATCGTCTCTTCCTAAAACGCCGGGACTCGGCCAGTTTGCATGGCTGTGATTCGTGTCTCGTGGTGAGTGTCGAAGCAAAGAAGTCCAGATGAGGGTGAAGAGGGAACGGGGACATGGTTTGCTAATAGCTCTGTGCATTGGCTTACGCCTGCTGCCCAACCTCCCCGTGGGTCTCGGAGCCAACAGACATTCGCAAAGGGCTCATGCTCTACCCTTTGTGAGTGAAGAAGGAGAAAAACTACTGTACAGTAAGACTAAGAAATTTCGTTACGTATTTAACAGGATTACGGACTAAACACCCCTTCTGCACTGCCTGCTGAGGGCTGTCGGCAGGAAGCTTTATCTCCGGGGGAACTGGCAGCAGAACTGCCCCTGGAAAGATGGGAGTTGCAAAAAGCTGATTTTGATTCGTGGGAGCAAACCACAGAGGTCCAGTGGGGTAACATAGCATACGGGGCACCGTTTTCTACCTAAAATCTCTTACCAGCCCCTCTGCTTGAGCATCCAGAGCCTTTTGCACGAGAGCATCGGGACTCTCGCATCCCTGCCGTGCTCTCATGAGCCTGCGATGATGGGTTTTGCTTCCTGACCTCCCTGGAGGTGTATCTGTGCTCTGCCACACGGGCATCCTCCTCCTTTCTGTCCTCCTAGCCCAACTTTAACGGGGCCACGTAATCTTGGCTGGGTTTTGCCCTGGGGTCGGTGCAGGGTGGCCTCAATAGGTGCTTTGAAACCACAAATCTCCCCTACATGTTCAGTACTTGCATAGGCAGCCCCAAGCCAGAAACAGCTAATAAAGGCTGGATTCTGTGTTTTGGGGGACTTTTAGCTGGTGGACACATGCCGGCATGTTGCGTCTCAGGTGCAGCTGCATCGCATGGTGGGGAAAAAAAGATTGGTAGATTAATTTTGTGTTTTCATTTAAAAAATATCTGCAGGAATGAAAGCTTCTACATGAGGAAAGATTGTAATAGCCGCAGTTGACTCACTGCACTCTGCCATTGAAGGAGGCTCATAAGACGCTGGGAAGAAAAGCATCTGATTTTTTTAAAGAGGGGTGGGTTTTTTTTCTCTCTTGGTATTCGGAGGCATGCAGAGCCTTTGCTTAAATGAGAGCTGCAAGAGTTTTGCTTATGTGCCCTGCATCCCTGTGCGAGTAGCTACCCGAGAGCATTTTGTGTATTGTACTTCCAGCTGACAAGCAGAGCTACATAAATAACCCAGCTGCTGCTACCGGGTGTCACGCATGACTTCCAGGAAAGGGCTGACAATGCCCCTTCCCAAAGGAAAGCTGGCAAGTGTGAACCGAAGCGGTGGGAAAACCCCTTGGGAAGAGGCTGCCCAGCTGGCTCGGCGCTGCGTTTCTCGGGGAACGGGAAAACCAGCCGCCTCCTTTCCACGCCGCCCGTCAAACCGAGCGACCTTTGGTGACAGCGACAGGCGTTGTGCCCCGTGGGATTTAAACGCCCCTCTCGGATCGCACGTGGGCGATGAGATGGATGCCGTCTTTGGGGTGAAATACAAAAAGACATCACAGCGTGGTTAAAGAACTGGTGGCACCGCTTCCCAGTAAGCCCATTAGCCATTTGCCAGCTGACCGAGCTCTGGGAAGGTTTCTATGCCTGTGCACCAGGTATTTTAATCTCTCTGCTGCTGTATTAGTATTATTACTACTAATGATAATCAATAAATTAAGGCCTATGGGATTCCCCACTGAGATATCGCTCTGCTGCATCTAGTGCTTTACAAACACCCGCTGAGAAAGCCGTTCCTCCTCAAATTGCTGTCGCGCCGGCTGGGACAGCCCTCGGGGTAGATAGAAAGTTGTAAATCATGGTCTTGTAGAGGCTGGCGCGGGTTTAATGCAAGGGATAAAGAGCCCACAAAGGCTTTTGTGCTCCGGGTTGGAGTGACACAATTCCTGCCCATGCCCAGGGGTGAGAAATCAGGGCTGCTGTCCCTATCGAATCAGGATTTTTTTCTTGTGAAAGACACAGGTTTGATCTTTGATCTCCTGCCTTGGCTCACGGTGTGTGCGACAACATGGTGGTGTTGGAACAGGTGAAATAATCTAAAATAATCCTCCACCCGAGTGCTTCATGCTTGTCCTGCACCATGGACCAGCGGCTCTCCCTGCAGTAAATTGGGAAGAAAACCGATGGGAGCTGCTGAACGGGGCTGGGGTGATGCAAGACCTGAAGTTTCTTGAGTCATGAAGAAGTCAGCTCCAGCAAAGCCCAACCTCTCCAGCACTCGGCGTTCAGTCCTGCAGCAGAGACCAGCCAAAAAGCAGATTTTTGGGCCGTTATTTCTTAAGACGTGGGGCCAAATCACAGCTTACAGGGAGCCTTAGCAGCTGGCTGTGCATAACATCAGTGCTGTGTCTTCCCTGTAAGCTCTTCACGGCTGGGTCTTACTTCTAGGTGCTTTCCCTTAAGTCTCTTAAGACTCTTTAGGTCATGAAACACAATAAAGGTTGCTTGCCGGCATTGGAATAGAGTTTCTCTGCAGCCTGCCTGCCAGCTCTGATTTTTGGTGGAGATTTCCCCAGCTGTTAAGCACCAGTCTATGGCATTTCACTTTCCAGCTGTAACTGTCCTAGAGGTAGGGAGAGAAGAGTCTATTAGTAAACCAAGATTTATGGCTGGTTACGCCTGTGTGCTTTCCCAAGCTGCGTATTTCACAAGAATAATTGGGAACTGAGCTCTCAGCCGTTTTCCTTCCTAAGGCTGGGTTTTAGGCTTTGTTTGCTGTTTCGTAAATGAGCAGTTTTGTTTTTCTCGCTTGCAGATGTGGAAATGCCGCACGCCGAAGGGCATCAGATTGACCAAATACAACATTTTTCCCCACGCGTCCCCTTCCAAATCTCCGTAATCATGTATTTGATTTGCAAAGGATCCTTTTGCTAGTGGCTTCAAAGCTGACCCAGTTAGAACAAGCCATAAAATGAAACCGTATTCCTCTAATTTGTCTTGGTAACAGAGGGACGCGGCGGCTCGCGAGCCCTGAATGCCTCCACGCAGAGATGCTCGCTGGGCGCATCCCAGCCCGCCTATGGCGCGCGCCCGGTAGATCCCCAGGATCCGTGCCGAACATCAAATCCATGAATAAATGGCTTGGGGGGACACAATGCGTTCATCCCCATCCGTCACTGAACAAAACCTGGGAGCTGAGCCCGGAGCGGTGCTTCGGCTGCTGGCTTTGTCCCACTCGCAGGTCCCCGCCGGTTCCCACGGCCCCTCCGCCAAACGGGGCTGTGCCTGCGAGCTCAGCCTTCCTCCCTCTGGACCGAGGCAGGATGGAAGAGGAGGAAGGAGTGCTGCTGGTTTTAATTATCACCTTCGTTTTCACGGATGAGCGAAAATGAGTTTAATTTATCACAGCGGGTGAAGGCGATAGTCGTTCGGTGTTTGCTGATCTGACTCCTGGCTTTCCGCTGGGCAAGCCAAATCAGAAAAAAATAGCGTTCCAAATGATCTCATTGCTGCTTCCTTCCCCTGGGTCCAACAAGCAGAGCGCATGGCGAAGTGGTCAGCAAGGTAGTGCTTCACCGGAGAGCTGGGAAACGCCGTGGGAGGTCCTGGTAAGGAGCTGCATTTTGCCAGAAAAGAGGTTCAAAAGGAGATGGAAAGGCAGCGGTGACTCTGTGGGATGGAAATTAGTGATGGAGTCTGAGGACATAAATGTCCTTCTTTGGAGAAAAAGGAGAGGAAGGGGTTCAGGGGAGTTAGGTCCCAATTCCCACTGCACCGTTGGTGGTTCCCTCCTCTTGCAAAGCAGGTGGACAGCACTGGACTGAACATGGTGGGTGGGAAGCCGTTGAAAATGTTGGCATCAGCAGCATGAATATCTCACTTAAATGAAATGTTGGCAAAAGGAGATGAAAAGCTTAGGTGGATTTTCCCTTCCTGACATCCCTGGCCTTGTCAGCTCGCAACCTTTCTGAGCCAGAAACCATTGCAAGCTGGAAACAGGGAGTCCAAGAGTGCGAAACTCCAGATAAGGAGAAATTCTGGCTGTTTTCTGGGGAAAGTGGTGGGCAAAAGATGGAGGGAAATGGTCTGAGAAAGAGAGAAACAGCTTCTGGGAGTCTGTTCAGGAGAGGAAAACTGAGAGGAGAGGTGCACCAGTGCAGCATGGCTCATTCATATCTTCATAAAGCTCCTAAAATTTTTCCAGTATGATGCAATGGAGTTAAAGTGAATACATGCATGCTGGCAAATTTGCTTTCTTAGTCACCTTCTGTCGGCCCCTTAGGAGGAGCCCAGAGCTCTCCAGGACCACCGGCTGAGGAGCTCTGCCGAACATGGAGAGGCTCAGAGATGCTCTTCGCTTACACATCCAGCCTTTGAAGATGTTGCATTGCCTGAAGTTGCAGCCTCTCCCCAGCCTGATGGTCGAGGCCAACAGGTAGAGACTTGAGAGCAAGCTGGAGAGCTGTAAAATCAGGTGCTGTTGGCTTAAGTCATGTTTTAAGAAGTGTATCCCCAGGCAGCATTGAGAGGAGGCTCCTGGAAGGGTGAAGCACAGTGAGGGGAAGGATTTGAGCCCTGGAGGAAGCGGGATGGGAGAGGTGGGAAGCTGTTCCTGGAGATAACGAGATGCAGGGGAGGCCACACAGCAAGCGCTGTAGGTCCTGGCTTCCTCCGTTCATCTGAGACTGAAACGACTATATCAAAGGGAGGGAAAAAAGATGGGTGTAGGGCTGGTTGCTTCCAAGAGCTGGTGGCCACCCAACGGGAGGACAGCTGTAGTGCTGAGGGTGGGTAGGTGGTGGCTGTGGGCAAGTACTTGAAGAGGAGCAGGTCCCAAGGAAATCTTTGAGGTTTGGGGTACGGGGCCCAGGGACGTTGCACTGTCTTCATCCTTGGAGGCTTTCAAGAGCAGACTGAATACAGACCTGGGCTGACCTCATGGCTGACCCTGCTTTGAGCAGGAGGTTGGAGTAGAGACCTCCTGAAGTCCCCTCCAACCTGAATTTCCCTATGATCCTATGATCCTAAGACATATCCAGACTGTTCCCCCTTTGCAGAGCCTTTCCAGAGCATCCAGGATGTGAGGGGAGAGAAGTCAGCACACCACTCCAGTCAATTATGTCCCATCTTTTGTCAGACGAAATCCCACACTGGTAAATCTGACATTGCCGAACAGCTTTAGAAAATGCAGCCTTTAACCTCCAGGGTCACCCGGTGAGTGGGTAGATGGGATCTGAGTTTTATTCCATGGAGCCCGACAGAGTAACACCATGGAAATTATGCTGGGCTGAAATTTAGAAATGATAATATTTCTTTTTTCATCAAGGAGTGTCATACTGTAGCACCTGGAGATGTCTCAAACCGTATTGGGATTAAGAAGCCATGACACTAAATTATTCTCAGGGACGGCGGTTCCCCCATCTGGCAGCAAACACCTCTCTGCTCCAACCACCATTGAAGAAGTCAAAGGCAACTAGAGCCATGACCACCAACAGCACCAAATTCCCTACTTGCACCGAGTTAGCTGTTGCAAACAGACCATCTAACAAACCCCTCGCCGTTCATAGTCACCCTCAGCCTCACCTCTCTCTCAGCAAAACTCTTCATTTACAAAGAGCGGTGGCTATAAGGAGAAAAGATCGGGTAACTCTGGGTCAGCACTGCTATTTTTGTGATAGGTTTCCTGTGCTTGCAGGATCTCGGTGTGTCGTGTCTCCATCATCTCCTGCATCTCCGCCCTGTGTTTCATGGGCGCACGGTGCCAGATTCACGGTGGTATAAACGTGCAGACCTCAGCTTGCTGGAGAACTAACTCGCCCGTTTATTTTCTTTGACTTGGGGGCTGCCTTTTGCAATGGGAATAAAACAATCATTTAAGGGTAGAGGAAATCTTAATACCTCTCCTCCCAAAATAGCACTTGAGAATAACTAAGTTTACCCTGAAGACCTTGGATAAATGAGGTAGGAGTTTTTTTATCGCCATCCTAGTTTATTATTTGATTTTTCCCTCCCGAGGTAAAAAGTGGGAAATTTTTGTTACAGTCTTGTTTTACCCCTGTCCGGTGCTATTCATAAATTTTTCATGAAGAGCTCTGTAGGCAGCAAGTTTGTTCTTGGTACAAACATCCGCTGCTCTCGGGACATTGCCCGGAGGGTGGACTCTGCTGAAACATTTACAGGATCCCATAAATGCAACGGGATCCCATAAATCTGAACAGAAGGGAGGAAAAACAATTCCTACAAAACACAGCAGGGGACTACCTTGTTTGTTTACCATGCAAGCATGGCACGCTTCGTTTTTTCTCTCTGAGAAGTCTGAATTATTTCCTTAAAAGTGGAAATACGGCTCATTGTATTCTTGATGCTATATAGCGATAAGAAAAAAAAATTCGAAAGCCCCAGAAGACGGATCCTTGGCTCGTAGGAAGCTGGAAGCTGACAGTGAGATTTCTGTAAGCCATAAAGCTTTTCTGTTTGTTTTTATTTGTAGCCGTTGTCCTGTCACTTCTACCAGTTACCAGCTGCATCTCAGCTGTGCCTGGCACCATCACGAGAGCCAGAGCTGGAGCTGTGACCTCTGGTTTTATTTCTGGGGTTGCCTCTGCCCGGTCGAACACAAGGGATAGAGACGGATCATCCTGCTGGTAAACTGAGGTTCGACCATCCTGGAAAGTCCTCCAGGATGGCTCGTGGACGGCTCCTCGGCATGCACCAGGACAACAAAGCCTTCCTGCAGCCGACAAACCCAGCAGCCCACGTCTTTTGCGGGGAAGTGTCGTGCACGTGCCAGTAGCATGGGATGTATGAGTTAATTTTTAAATAAAATGCAGCCTCCAGCCTCCTGAGCAGTTGCCAGCCCCGGATGAGAAGTTTAGGTGTCCCTCGTGGGTGGGGGAACAGAAGACCTCTCCAGGTGCATGTCTCGGGGCGAACGATGGCTATTTTTGGCCTCTGTGTATCCAACATTGTTTTCTCCATCAGTGCAGCAGGGATTTACTAAAAATAAAAAGGTATGCATGGGAGAGGGTGCGAAGGCAGCTGTTTCCATAGGCAGATGCCAATGTTGAGGTACCCAAGCTGAAAGCACAGCGAGAGAGAGCCCTATCAGGTCAAGCGAACAGTCACTTAACCCAGATTTGGTGGTTTACTCTTGGACAAGATCTAGGTCAGGAGGACCCACCAAGGAACATCAGCAGCAGCTTTCCCCCCTTTTCCAAAACACTCTGCTTTCCTCTTTCTTTCTTTGGCAATTGTTATGAATTTCATTCAGCTTTTGCAGCCTTCAAAACGTGGAACAATAGTGGGACAGCGAAGCTCAGGAAGCTGGGGAGCAGGAACAACAGTTGACGTTGTGTCCTTTCCCAGCTGTGCTGCCAGACACCCCTTCCCCTTCCCCTTCACCCCTTCTCCAGGAAGTCTGACCTCTCTGTTGGGTGTTTTCCAGGCTGTTGATCTGCTTTTGCATCGCCCCGCACCCAAGGGAAATGCGAGGCTGCAGATAACAGCCTGGTGCAATGCACCAGTGGTGCAAAATGTCTTCCCTTGGATGAAAGAAGAGCCTTGGGAGCAAAATTGCACTAACTCCTGTCCTGGGAAGATCCCTGTCCCCTCTCCTCTCTTCTCTCACCATGGTCTTGCTGGGTTTCTGGGGCTCTGGAGCTCTGCACGCCCCTAGGCAGGCATGTGAACACCCTCATGGTGATGGATCATGGCCATCAGGGTCTTGGTTGCATGCCAAGGAGAAGATGGAAGGAGCCAACACAACACCCAGATGTTAAGAACGGGGCTTGTTGCAGAGAAAGGACAGCAGGGACACACTGTTAGGACACGTCCCCTTCCCTACATGAGTGCTGGATGCAGAGGGAGCCGGGGAAAACCTTTTGGAGGCTGAAGGTCCATGGGCTAGGACACGGGCAACGGGCAGAAGCTCTGCAGGAGACTGTCCCATTCAGCATACAACAAGAGAGGTAGGAGGGACACGTTTTAGGGGCTTTCTGGAGGGAAGCCAAGGGTTTTTAGCAATGCTGACAAACACCAAAGGTGTCTGCTTTTCCCTTCAGTGCTTCAGTTCCCACTGCTGATGTTAGCAAGCTCATTTCAAAGCATGTCCAGGGGCTCAAAAAATAGGGAGAGCTCGGGATCGAGATGGTGCCAACTCTCCGTCAGCACATGAGATGGGGCTGGGTGGTGTAACCCATGGCTTAGGGACATCTGTACATCGAACCCATCTGAGCTTTAGCTGGCTCGGTGAGGCCAGCTAAAACGCTTCTTGGTTGCCCCAGGGCAGCTGGGTCATGGCCCAGCATATTTATCTTGTCTTCTCTGCTCTGTGGCAGTGAGCAAAGTCCAATTTGGTTTTGGGGGAAAAAAGGAAATAACACTTTGGGACGTGTTCTCATCCGCACCGAGTTAAAAGCGGGATGTGCGCCCGAGCCCTTGGTCGCTCCCCGTGTGCCCCCCGTTTGCATTGGGGTCCATTGCAAAGCAAAAAGGAGTTTGCTCTTAGCAGCCCATGTCTCCATCACACCCAAAGGCTGCAGATTTAGGGCTTTATGGTGCTCTTGGCAAATACCGGCGTAATTAAAATAAGACGCAGACAAGTGGTCTTATCTCGCTCTCCACCAGGGATGAGGAGCCAGGGTGATTAACGGGGACGGCAACGAGTGCAGAGAGCTCGGCCGTCGCAGATTAACGTTGGGCTTTCTGGGGGGGGGGAGAGCACCACATGGGGGGATGAGAGCGGCGACAGCAAATTCGGGTTTCCTTAATGCTTACTCAACCGCTCGTCATGCCATGGGGCAGCCTTCCTTTTCCCCGGGCGATGATGACGAGGCAGGAGGATGCAGGAGGAGAAGGATGTGTTCCCTGCAGCCGGGGCATGCGTGATTAATAGGTGTCAAGCCCTGTGCCCCTGCACGGTTCATTAAACCCTGGCTCCAGATCCTTCCCCGCATCGTGTTGACCTCAGTCCTTTAATTACGGGTACTTGGGGGTGGTTGTGTGCGGGACCTAAAATCCCTGCTCCTGCAGAATGGTGCTGGAAGCTGGGTGCGCTGGCTCTTTTTTTTTTTTTCTGGCAATGATGCAACACACAGGCCCAAGGGGATGGCGGAAAGACGCAATACCAGTAAAATGGGAAAAACTGGGGAAAGGGGGGTCGAAGTCCAGAGCCCGTGGCGAGGCTGGCACCTCCGAGCGGGGCAGGGCAGGGCAGGATGGAGGAGGCGAAACTCGGCTCTGTTTGCAGGAGGGGTGGGGGGCTCTGCTCTCCTCGTACCCCCAATTTCTGGTGTAAAGCCAGTAAAAGATGTCTGAGTTGTGCTGGTACCGGGACGCGGCCAGCACAGCCCGGGGCGATGTGCAGACGGGTGCTGGTTGGAAAGGGGGGGTATTTTGGGGGTGGGGGGTAACAAGAGAGGGACCGTGGCAGATAGTGGGGGTGCTGGTGACCCGCCCCAGAGGGGTGTCCGGATGGGGCTGCTGCGGTTTTGGGGCACGGCGGTGGGGGGCACGGTACCTCGGGAAGGGTTTACATGGGGGGTGCAATGCTGGGGGGGCATGGGGGGCCGGGGCATGTCCTTGTGCTGTAGGGCGTTTGGGGGGGTCAGTGCTTCGGGGGAGGCCAGGGCACATCGCTCCGGGGGGGTCCGGGGGGGTAGGACGAGCCCACTCCATGGGGGGGGGGGGGGCCGTGGTAGGGGTTGGACGCGCCCATGAGCGGCGGCGGGGGGGGGGGGGGGGGGGGTATATGTGTGTGTGTGTGTGTGTGTGTGCGGGCGGAACGAGCGCTGCGCCGGGAGTGTGTGCGCGGGGGCAGGAGTTGGACGAGCCCATGCCTGGCGGAGGGGGGAGCCAGCCGGATCCCCCGCTGTGTTTGCGCCCAGCTGTTGTCGGCGGTAGAAGCCCTTTCGGGCCTCGCTCCGTTAAAAACGAAGAGAAGGTGGGGCTGAATCCTGCGCGGCCGGGAAAGCGAAGAGCGCGGGCAGCGGCGCGGCGGTGCCGCGGCCCCCCCCCTGCGGCGGGGAGCGCGGTGGTGCCTGCGGCGCGGGGCGGGGCGAGGCGGGGCGGGGCGGGGCGGGGCGCAGCGCAGCGGCCGCAGTGGTGCCCGCTCCCTCCTCCCGTCGCGGCATCGCCGTCGCCATGGCGCTGTGCGGCCGCTCCGCGCTCCTCCTGCCGGCCCCGCGCCCCTCGCCGCGCCGCCCCCGGGCCGCCGAGGCCTTCGTCAGGTAACGGGGCGCGGGGGGGAGCCGCCGGGGGAGGGCGTTGAGGGTGCGGGGCGGGAGAGCGAGGAGCTGACAGGGAGGGGCCGGGCCGGGCTGTGGGCTGCGCTGAGGGGGGCTGGTGGGGTGGGGCCGGGCCGGGTGTCACTGAGGGGCCAGGGGCATGAAGGAGGTGGGGAGCATTGAAGGGGCTGCATGGAGCGGGGCTGAGGCATTAGGGGTGCTGGGGGTACCGAGGGGGGGATGCAGAGGTTTTGGGGGAGCTGATGGGGAGGGGTTGGGGGCGTTGAGGGGTTTGGTGGGGGAGGAGATGAGTTGTTCAGAGAGCTGTGGGCAGTGAGGGTGGTGATGGGGAAGAAAATGGGATGTTAAAGGCGTTGGGGTGGGCTGGTGGAGAGGGTGGGGGGGTTAAGGGCTTTGGAGGTGCTGAGGTGGGCTAGAATAGAGGGGTTGGGGGTGTTAAGGAGAGGTTTTGTGGAGTGCAGGGGGCATTAATGAGTTTTTGGGGGGGTATTGCGGGGGGGTTTGGAGCCATTAAGGAGGCTGGGGGGGTTATGGGAGGCTGGAGCATTAGGAGCAGCATTTGAGGGTCTGGGGCTATGGGCAGAAGGGATGAGGCATCATGGGGGGTGGCTGGTTTTGCAGGTGGCTACTGGGAGAGAAGTGTTGATGGCCTTGACAGGATGGCAGGCAGGGGCCTGACTTGACCTTGTGGGCGTAGGGATTGGCGAATCTGGAATCCCACTGGAGAAGGGGGTGTGGGAGGCTGTGATGGACTGGGGGACAAAAAGAGAGGTTTGGGGACCTTGGAGAGGGGCTGGTCTGGAGAGGGTGGGCTTGGGGTGGTGTCACTGCAGGGAGCTAAGCCTGGGTCTGGTTTGGGAGGGGATGTGTGTGGGGCTACCTTGGAAGTAGGGAAAAAGGGCTTGGGAAAGGTAGGAAAGCCAAATTAGGGTAGGGGTAGCAGAGATTGGGGAGGGGTTGAGGGATTATGGAGAGAAAGGAGATGATTGTATATTTGTGTGGGCCCCTGCTGGGTGGCTTGTGGAGAGCTGCCTGAGGGGATGAGGGCAATAACATTCTCTGAGCTTCAGAAATATGGAGGATAGAGCTTGACAAGAGATGGGTGTGGGGACACGTTAGATGATTGCGTTGGCTCTATGGGAGCTCGAATGTCAGCTCAGGTATCGTTAAGTTGCTAGAGCTCTATTTCCTTTTGAAGACTTAAGGTGCACCCATGTGTGTATATTAGTCTACAGTGTATTATCTGAAGTGTCTGAATATCACAAAGAACAACCCAGGAACTGAAGTGCTTGATGCTTTCGATAGTTACAGCACAATACATGGAAGTATTCACCAGTGTGAAGTCGGATAATAGAGTAACTGGGACATTGCATATAAATTGCAGAATTGCATATAAATTGCAAACAAGCAGTTGGCCGAGCTACCTGGGTATTAAAGTGGTTATATATGTGCCATAGCTTTTACATCTTTTAAAAAAAAAAAAGTTTTGATTTTTTGTTCAAGGAGGGAAGAAAAGCATTTTTACTTTTCAGACAATATGCCTGTTGAAATGAGAAATTCTGCACTGTGAGAGAGAAATGGAGGTTGTTCTGTTTGCTTGAAATACACGAACATGGCTGTTCTGGGATGGTTATGTTCACTCTCTGCCTGCAGTTAGAAATTGAATTGATCACAGAGGGAAGGAAAAGTGACCTTTTCAAATATTTTTTTCACTGAATAAATTAATCTTATTTGTTTAGAAAGAGCTTAGTATTTGTTCATAGCTGGAAAGTATCTGAAAATTCATGATCAGTAACAAAATACGAGGATGGTAAAAAAAAAAAAAGCTGAAAGAGAAAATGGTTTCCACTCAAGCCCCTCTCTTTATGAGTGATTTTTGTAATCTGAGATCCTGTTTTAGAGTTGTCATGAGAACATTCAGACTCTCTGTGAACATCTGCAAGCTCTTGAGCTCCACTGGGAGATCCAGACACCATCTATAATTTGGCGTGTTTGTAGGAGGCATGTCATCCGTTAATTTTTTTTTTCCCTCTTCAACATTTGTTCTTGTACAGTTTTTTTCAGGCCAGATGGAGGCAGGGAGGCCAGTGTTTGCAATAAATTTCTCAAGCAGTCAGCAGATACCAGGCAGTTAATAAAAATAACTTAAAACAAAACAATCCGTTACCCTCCTCCCCCCGCCCCCAAGTCCCAAACAGGAATGGAAAAATTCTTAAGACTATATAAAGAATAGAGAAAGGGCCAGAGATAATTCTTGGAGTTCTTCCACATACTTCAGAGTTTCGGTCTGCTGTATGGTGTGTTGGGAGCTGGCGTTTACCACAGCGACCCTAGAGCTCGTAACAAAAAGGAAGTAAAGAATGGTTTGTAAATAAGGAGAAAACAATCCCTTAACTAAGAGATGAGTACTGCCCAAAAAAGGGTATGCCTTTTTAGAAGATGATGTCATGTTTCATGTGGCTGTGTTTAGTGGGGAACGAGTGTTTTCCTTAAGAATAGGTGCGTTTCTGAACAAAATTTCTATTAAATGCTTTGGTTAAATATCACCATCCAAAATCAATGTAAACCTCTTCTATTTGGTAGCGCTTTGGACACACCCAGTTTTGCATTATCTTTGTGTAAAATAGAGTAGGCAAATCCTCCTTATTAAGTACCCGTGTTTGTAACATAATACAGATTAGCTCTCGCTGTGTGTCTACATGGGGAAATGCAAAATGAGTGCTTGGGTTCATTTTTATGTTGTCTCTGCCTATATGCATCATCCTCTAAACCATTCTGTTTTTAATCACGTAGCGGTTAAGTATGTGGCGTTTTTGCTGTGGCTTCAGAGGAGCAGTCAGTGGGGTGTTTGGGAGCGCGGTGGTGCAGGGACGAGAGAGTTGTGGTTTCCCATCCAGTTTTAGCAGGGGACATATCTATGTTGAAAGATTAACAGTTTGTAGCCATGTGTTCCTTATGTAATTATGCCGAGGTTCAGGATTTTGTAACAGCACAGTTTCATGGAAATTTTTTTAAGGAATGCACTGTATTTTAGCTATGCAAAGAGAGAGCTAATTTAACTTGCTGAAGTACTGGAGGAAAAAAAATGAGAAACAAACCCCATTCCTTGAATATGGATGGTTTTCTACTGTGTTAGGGAAGTAAGATATGGGTCAAGTGCCAGGCTGCAGCCAAAGTTAAGAGGGATGTGGGACTATATGGTTGATAGGAATAGGAAGGCAGAAGAAGTGCTTAGGAAGAAAAAGTTGCCGAAGAAAGGAGCAGAGCTATTGCGTTAACTCAGCTGCCTGCGGAGCTTCAGCCGAAGTTACCCCTTTGCGATCGTTTGGCTTGAACTGATGGCAAAGCATCTGGCTTCGTGCTTTGTGGCCACGTGGCTGCAGTGGTCGTGGCCCAGTACTGGGCTCTGAAAGTAAATTTAGTCTTAAGGCACTGTAGCTTAACTTCTGATTTCTGCTGAAGCGCTAGATGCTTGCCTTGTCTTTCTGATCAGAGATTGACTGATGGCAGAATAACGACACTGCAGCTGCTAGTCTTTCCTACGTCTTCAAATATTGCCATTTTCTCAGGTGATAATGTTTTTTGGACAAACAGTTGGCATCCTCAATAACATGCTGCAGTTTAAGAAAGTGAAAATATAGAGCTGATGTTCGTAAATCAGCCTGTTAAAACAGAGAATGCGTCAAGGCTGCAGGTCTAACTGGCACGTACGTGTGCGTAGGTGATGGGCAACCTGTCATTTGATTGCACCCATGGAAGAACTTCACTTCGTTTCCAGCCCATTAGCTGATGTTGAGGTCCTGTCTGCGAGTTACTCGCAGTAAACAAGTATGCCCAAGGGCTGTACTATCCAGCGTGGTTATAGAAAATACCGGTATGAATAGTGATGTGAGTTCTTAATAAATAGTGCTACTGTTCAGATGTGCTGAAGTGCCAAAGATCCTGAACAAGCTTGTAGTTTGCAAATGGCATGAGGTAGTCCCAAACGTTTAGTAAGGAGAGATTCATGCTTGTTCCTGTGTGCTTTGAGGCATCTGAATTACAGAATCGAATATTACTGACCATTTAAAGTGAAGAAGCAGGGAATTTGGTCCTGTAAAATACACACAGAGTTGAAATTTCTTCCTTTATGTCCAGTTTTAATATTCTCTTACTGTCACTAAACACGCTAAGTGTTTTTGAAGTTGCTAGATCTCCTATTTACAGTCAAGTTCCCTATGTTCATTGTAGAGAAATTTTGAAAATAGCTGGAAAATAGTCATGTATTTTAAGGTGGGTGAATGTCATTGTCTTTTTGTGAGTGCCAAGTAGTAAAACAGAGCTATTTTGGGGAGCTAAGGGGAAAAAAAAACAACTGAGAAAGCATGTTATGGTTCAAACTAGATAGTAAATTTCAAATAAACTGCTTTTGAAATTAATGAAATTCTGAGAGTGTCTAACTCAGTCTGACTTCTGGTTTCTGTTTTTACAAATATGTTAAGATGGTGATAATGTCAGACTGGGAAATCCAGGGAAATCCCATACTCTAATGTAAGCAGACAATAACAATGTTTCTGGTAGAAATTGTGAGGTCAACAAAAGGCCCATGAAAAATAAACTTGATTTTTTGGGGGAGTAGAGTGGAAACAGATGGTAGTAGCAGCAAGTTAACAAGAAGTGAGATTTGGAAAAAAATAAACTTTTTCTCTTCCTACTTTTTTTTTTTTTTTTAAATCAAGTACTTAATGTTAAAACCAGTGTCTGTCTTAGGTAGACAGCATAAATCTATTCAAGCCATTCCCTGAAGATGAACCTTGTTAATGTGAGGATTTGCACAAGCTTGCCAGGGGTGTCTCAGATTTTTCCCCTTGTTCGCTGCTATCTATCCAAGCTTTATCGCCTGTGGGTTTTTTAAGACCGCCTAGCCTTTGTGGGGGAGGAGCGTAACATCTGCCAATATGAAGCAAAACATACTCAACACAGTGAAATCACATCCTTTGTCAGCTGAATTGCGTGTTAACCACAGCTGCGGCCATCCCAGACATATGGTAAGCCAGCCTGTAGGAATCAATTGGGAATCAATCAGGGATCAATGCTAATATCGTTGCTGCATTAGTACCACTGGATTACAACGTCAAGAAAAGGAAGCTTGCGCGCAGAATAAATTCAGCTAGCAACAAGAGATGCAGAAAAAAGTAACACGTTGTGGAAACATAAATAAAATTAAAACACTGTGTGGCATTATTTAAAAAATGTGTTTGTTCTTTCTGATTGAGAAAGGCACAGTTGTTAATATTCTCTTTATTTGCCAGCATACGTGGCTTGCAGCGCTGTGTCTGTTACTAAGTTGTGACAGGCTAGACTGTTGTAAAGCAAGGTACTTTGCATAATTAGTATGAAGACATGTGAACAGATGAGCACTAATTCTTAGAAGTTAATGACTGTCAATTATCTTCCCCTTTTTTTTTGGATCTACTCCAAGATTAGCAGAATATCAAGTACCTCAACGTATAGTTTCTTAATTGGCCCAAGCATACTTTATTGCCAGATGCCACTCCAAAATGTGGCTTTGCCTTCTGACCCGCCTTCATCAGCAGTCAGATCAGCTTGCTGATGTTTGAAGGTGTTATTTTTTTTAATTCCTGGGCTAGAGTTTGTTTGGATCCGTAAGCTGATCTGACTTGACACGTGGCTTCAAGATTGTCAGTGGAGGTACAAAGGCAGTGAGAAGAGCGAGACCATTCCTTGCAGCACCATGGGCTCTTATACTGGCTTAAGACGATGTAGAAATTGCATCTTCTTTTCAAAAGTGTGTGCTGGAAAAATTCTCACTTCACCTACTTCAACTTCTTATCCACTTCTAAAGCAGCCTGGTTGTCTGTGGTTGTCTCGTTGGATATGGCTGGATAGCGAGCTTGCAGCTCATGTCTTCTCCAAGTCTCACTGAAGTCCAGGAATTTGGGGTTTCTTTAGAAGGGCTTCATGTAATTGTGTTTTTGAACACACCTAATGCTCATTTTTCAGCGACAAGCTACTGTAAAATTTAGTTGTGGATATGTATGTGGGTGGATCCAGAGCCACATCTTCCAGGAAAGCATCCTGAATCCCAGAAGGTTATGCTGTTGTGTGGAGGTCGTTCTTCATTCTTTCTGTTTGAAATTGTGTTACTGTGGTAAAATGAAAAGGAGTAAAAAGTCAATACCCATGCTAGGGTGCTTGCTTTGGAGGCGGGAAAAGTCATGGATTTTTATTCCCAGGACAGTTTCTTTGTTTTTGTCAGATGACTGTTTAATGTGAAATGCAAGAAAATGCCTTTTTTTTTTTTTCCTGACTTTATACACAGTTCAGCCTGTATTGTTTAAAAGCATGTAGTAAGAATTCTAATTATTTTCTTCAGTATTTCTGAATAATGTCTTTCTTCAGACACAGAAGTCTTCTGTTTTTAATGTCAGCCTTTGAATGTAATGATTTATACACACTTGAAATGACGTTGGAAATATTTCTGAGAAGAAGCTTTTTCAAAGATGTCTTTCACAGAAACCACTTCTTTAAATCAGGCAAGGAAAAATATTCTGCTGAAGGCTGGTTTAATATTAAGATTGAAATAAACATCTTTACGGTTATACCTCTCATTACGAAATAATGAACGTATAATTTGCTCTATGCCTTTTTCCTTTTATGTCAGGACTGTCTCTTGAAGGAAATGTAGCACTGACATTCAACTTTGCTTGGCAGAAATTTCCTAGCAGCTTAATCTGAGAACTTTATATATTTTTAAGGGGTGCACCCAAGTTATAATTTCTGGGAAGGATACTGAAAGTAATTCTGGGAGAGTAAAATTCCTAACCTTAAATCAAAACTTAAGGAGGGAAAGAAATACCCAACTCAGAACAACCAGGCAAGTACTTTCCTCTCCCAATTCCTCTTCCCTTTTTCCCCCCACCACAGTTTACTTGAACAGACCAGAAAATACTTCCACAGAGCTCAAGAAGACAAAAACGTCTTATGTTTTGCTTTGCTCTGCTCTGGTCTTGTTGCACAGACTCATAACACTACTTTTTCTTTTAAATGATAAACATATTTGATCAGGTCTCACTTGCATTGAAGCCATTAGTGTGAAATTAAAATCTAAAGATTTTAGGAATAATTTACCTTGTATCATATAAGAATGTTTTTTAATAAATGGGAGTATCTTTCCCCACAAGTTTCTTACAAGGAGTTTCCGTACTTGTTCTTTGTCAAATTGAGTTCTAACTGTTCCTTTCTTTCAAAAGTGATCAGTACAGGGGGGGAAAAATGACAGCAAAAGTAAGGTGTGTATTCATGCTGTGTTCATAATGCATAAGAGGTTTTAAAAATATTTTACAATCCAGAAAAACCTGTCTTTGGCTGGAGAATTACTTAAATTTGCCTTGAGAGCAGAAGTTGAACAGGAGTAGTAGAGGGATTTTTGCATCTTGTTTCTGAGAGGAGTCGAATGAAAATCTGCCTCTTGTGCCTTCAGTTTGGAAGCATTTGTAATATTTTTTCTGCTGACAGTTTCTTTTCTCACTCAGCAGAAGCAGGAAGATGCATCCTCTGATATGGTAAATATTTTAACCAAAATCAGTCTGGAAGCTGCTTGTCGTGTCACTGCAGAAGTCCTTGGGCATGCTTTCTCACAGTCCTTTCAGTCTGTCCTTCAGGTAGTCCCGGGGAGCATGGGTTTCTCTCAAATAGTCCTTTGCAGATAGGTTGAGAAGCATTTGTGTTTTCATGCGGGCTTTGTCTGTATATAAAGTGGCTTCCATTTTCTGGTGTTTTACAGAGGCTCTAGCAATTCTACTTCCCTGCAGCTGGTCCTTAAATAATTGTAGGCTTGTTTGCATACTAACAAATGAAATAAGTCAAATTTGTTTGTACCCACAGTGAAGAGCCTAGCAATTTTTTCTACTCTTGATCTTGTGACATGGGAAGTATAAAAATACAAGCACTGTATAGCTTGCCGTAGGGGATCATCTCTCACCTAACTAGTCTGGGCTCCTGTTTAATGATGGGATGAAAATCTTCCAGAATAAGATACAAAACCCTAAGCTTGGATAGCTGTGAGATTCAGTTTTAGGTTAGGTTTTAAAGAACTAATAATTAGAAGTTGCTAAAATGTGCAGCATAAAGTTCAGTGTTTCTTTCACGGACTTCATAGCATCGCCTACATGGGCAACAACATCCGATGGTACCTGATTAGGTGTCTTTTTGCTGTCATCAGTGGCTTTGATTTCTGTTTCTGTATCTTAAACTGGATCAAAACATAGATTCATACATACAGTGGACTGTGACACAGTACAGCATATAATATGAATTGGGAAGTTTCAGGCAAAAAGAATAATTGAGGGATTCAGACCTCAAATAGGCAACCTAAAAATGGGAAAAAACAAAACTGGAGTGGTTTGCACTGATTTTGTGCTTCGTAGGAGAGTACCTTCAAATGTTGTCTTGTCCTTTACTGTGGAAGTTCAAATTGCACTGAGATTAGCTATAATGTAAACCTTTCGTCTTCATGCTGTCTTTCAGAGAAAGTAGAGCGTGATAATTGTAGTATTACTGGAAAGATCTATTTGCTTTTTACTTGGGTTAAGTAACTATGAAAATAGGAATACTTGACCTTACTTTCTCGTTTGTCTGAGCTGATCGTAAATTTAGGTCTGTTTGTGTAGGAGACATTTGTTTCCTAGAGCTGAACAGCTCATAGTTCTATAAACAAGACTATAAACAAGAAAACACATTCAGTAGTATCAGCAGTGAAATTTCTTGCCTTCAATCTGTATTAAAACAAGCTCACAAAATGTTGCCTAGAATCACAAATTACGTTGTGCTCTGTTTGGCTATTGTAGCTGATTTTTTTTGCCTGGCTTAAAGATGCATATTGGACAACTAAATTAAACTTTATATAATAAACAATTCATTTTGATTATGAAAGTATTGGCAAGACTTGTTATTGTTTCATTTCTTTTTAATGTAGATTATCAAAGATTATACATTAGGCTTATAGTTTTCCCTAAATGTTCATTTAGAAAAAGTTTGTGGTTTTAATACAGAAGTCATGAGAGAGGTAACATGCATCTTATGAAAATTATCTAGATCTTTGGGTATAGAGGGGAAAAAGTTATTGCTTTTATGATTGCATTAAGTATTATTCAGAGTTGTTTTGAGCTGTGGTTTACTTTCTGACTGGAAACCCACTAGTATAAGTTCCCACTAGTTAATAAGAAACCCACTAGTTAATTTATCTTGCAGAAAAAAAAATCTTTCTTAAAAAGTGACACTCTTCTGGAGTTCAGCTTTTGTTATGTTAAATGAGAGTTTTGGCTTTATATTTTTGCATTATGGACTAAATAACATTCTAGAGACTAATGCCAGATGCAAGTAAGAACTGTAGCACCTGAGGCTTAAATAATAAGAGAAAATCCCCTGGTCAGGAGCTGTCTGTCTGTCTCTGGAGTGCTCACTAAATTTGCTTTCTCTTTTCTGTCTGAAAGTTCCCTTGGTTCTGCATTTTGGCTTATGTATGTGCTTATAATAATGACAGGGTGACCCATTTGAGTCTTTGTGATACTGGTAAGCAAAAGCATTGCTGGGACACCACAGATAGCATGACACTGATTATTAACCGAGGACACGGATGAGACCCTGCGGGTTTGCGAGTGGAGGCAGAGTTCTCTGTGCCTTTCCCCCTTCTCCCCTACACGAATATCAGGCTTTTCACTTAGATCTTGTAAGAGGTCTGGGATGTGCCCGCATTATGTAGTTACACAGGGTGGAAGTGGTCTGATGGTGCTGGAGTTTCAGCACTGAAACTCATCTTTTACAAACACCTCTTGGGGTATAGGAGCCACTGCAGTCCCTTCCCTTGTCAACTTTCTACTTGGGCATCACCTGCCCCATGTTGCTTTCTTCTCTGCTTCTCTGGTAGAGAAGGGAGTGTTGCTGGCATGGTGAGAGGAAACTTGAACAGAAATTTTTGCTAGAGGTTAGAGATTAACAGGGCACGTGGTTAAAAGGGATAGTTATGGGTGTTAGTCTTCTCTCAGGGTTATGTACTTCATCTTTTGTGGACAAAAATAAATAATCTGGGGATGGTTTGATATAAGGTCTAAATGTATTTCAAACAAAAGGTGCCCAAGTTGAAGTGTGTCCACTTAGTTTATACAATAAAGAAAAAAGCTAGGTCAGCTCTTTAGCCTACCAAATTTGAGCATTTCAAAACACTGACCTTAAGGATGAATTCTCTTTCTTTTGCAGCTGCAGCCGCCTTCGAAACATTCAGAGTATCCTGACACAGAGCAGCAAATCTCAACCTGATGGAATCCTTTGCATTTTAGGTTAGTTTTACTCCCTCCCCCCCTTTTGTTCTGACTGTACTGATAAAGATACCATGAGTTTCAGAAAGATGAAGATCAGCTCTTCCGTCCTCCCCCAGGTTCCAGCCCTGTTTCTCAGCAAGAGGACAGCTGATTGTTACAGTCTTTTGTCCCTAAATAATTATTAGGCCTATTTGTGATTTCAGGCAAACTCGCTACAATAGTAATATCATCAACATTCTTCCAAGCCTTATGAAAATTAAGTGTCTGGAGGGAAGAGAGAATCTTTGTTAATGTCCAAATTGAAGGAAGGATGGGGAGAATTGAATCCATATCTATTTGGAGTAAACATTAGCTGTGTAGGCAGTGTTTGCTTTCTAGCTGGTGCTTGGCATAAAAGCTCAAGGCTGAAGGCACATGCATTGAAGCTGGTTTCCCTGAGGAGGCAGGGAAGTGGAAGGGATTAGAAGGTGCTGAGGTTATGGGGCTGGAGAAGAGCAGGGGAGCACCAAAGTTACGGATCATGATATGCAGAGCTACTGAGGGTGGTGGTTGAGAACAGACTTGGTGGGGAGTGGGGGAATAATCAGAAAACTGACAGAATTAATAAAACCTGAATTTAGGGGGAGGGAGGTCTAGCCTCAGGAGAAGTAATTCAAAATGCATTTAAAGAGTCGCATGAGAAAGCGGGAAGCAGTTACAAGTTAAATGGTGTAATACAAACAGCATGTGGTTTCAGTGCTTTGTTTCTTCTGGGATTGGGAGAAAAGGGTGATATGAAATAAAGCTACATGTGCAAGTATGCTGTAGGAAAGTAACAGGTTTTTTGTACTGCTTTAATATTATTTCTGTATGTAACATTGACTCTTGTTTCTTATCAACATCAAGATATTAAAGGAAAAATTCAGGAATGATGATTGAAATTCCTTAGAGAATAGGATTAAGGGGGTGATTGTTTAAATAATGTATTACAGTTAAAGATGGAGAAATCTAATGTAGCCCTAAAGAAGCTATGTATAGTAACGGGCTTGTGTTAAGAAATGATACAACAGCCTGTTTTTTTGTTTGGTTGGTTTTTTAAATTGTTTTTTAAATGCTGTAGCAAGAAAACTTGAAGAAGCTCATTTACTGAACCACAAAAAAGTTGTAAATGTGTATAACCTAGTTCTCTTTTGGTTGATGCTAACTGTATAACGTGACTTTTCCTGTCCCACATTCTCTAGGGAAAGAGTTTAGGAAGTCTTTGGCTAAGTAGTAACTTTACAGCTAGAAGGTCACTGTGTCAACCTTCCAATGAAACTTCATCATACAGGATAAAGTACTTCTTTTTTGCCTTTGATGCTAGTCTAATTTCATAAAATATGACAAGTTGTGCCATCTCTTAATTCTCGCCATTGACACTGTAGTATTGCTTGACTATTGTTAATTCTGAAGCTGCAGTAAGTCCCAAGCAAAGTGTAGTCACTCAAGACATTGTACGGCTTTAGGGAAAACTTTACAGGCAAAAGGAATTGCTTTGTGTAATCCTTAGTGTAATGTGGAGTATTTAAGTCCATGCGTAAGACCATACCTCTTAATAAATAAGCATTTCTGTTATGGAAATATAGGAAGTGTATTTTGTTATTAGACTTGTGCTTTGCACTAATCTCTTTCAGCACCCACAATGGGACTGTTGTTCTCTAATCTGACCTGTCTCATGTGGCCTGCAGAATTTCTCACATAGCTTCTGATTAAGCAGGCATGTCACTCTGTTATAAATGCATTAAATCTGTCTTCAAATACAAGCTTCACATGACAATATGTAGTCTCACATCTTCAGTCCTGTTGACCTGTATGGAAAGCAGATACTCATAACTATGTTTTTTTTACAGTCAGTGCATGTTATATTTCACTTGGCTGTCGTTAATGACCTAGAGTTAATGCATTTCCTTCACCTCAACTTTAATTTTACATACTGGCCTGTGAGATAAAAACAATATAAACTTTCATAGCTTTGCTTCAAGTAGATTAATATTTATGCTGAAATTAAAAACAGCTTTGTGAGATTCCAAAGAGAGATGAACTGACCAATTATTGATGAAATTACTTAAATAGTTACAGCTGATTTTTTAAAAGGATCCTGACATCTTATTTTAAAGTGATTGAATGGTAGCATTCCTGCATTCTTTGCTGAGGAGAAAAGACATCACAACTGACAGGAAAAAGGAATTTGGAGGTTGGCATGTCAGACGTCTTTAAAAAGCTGTGATGTCTCGGTTGGAGTGTGTTGCTGTTAAAGCTGCTAAGAGAACAGTATATCAAACTACTTAAATTATACTCTAAGCTATTTTTTTTAACAGTGGTGTTTCTTGCATCTTACCTTTCAACAGAGATTTTCAGCTCATGGTTAAGTTGATCTGATTTCTGAGGATGTGTATTTAGTTTCAGTAGGCTGTATCTATAAATCTGATTGTAGTTGTAGCTGTTCCAATTGTCGATTGAACTTTTGCAGTTCAGCATAGCTACGCTAAGTTTTTACAGACCTTGATATTTAGTTTTTATGCCCCCTGAAGAGGTTAGGAATACTTCAGAGGCTGTGCCAGGAAATCTTTAAGTTTATTTTACGTTTGTTTTTATATCCATCCTACACAGAGCTCTTGCTCTTAGGATGTGGGAGAAACCTCACCGGTGTTTAGTACGTTGGACTGATCGTTCATCTCACTCCCTTTCCCAATGGAGACTATTTTAATGATTCATGTGCTACTTCTCTTAGATGGCAGTTCCACAACTGCATGTTGGTTTTCAGCAGCTGTCTAAAGGTGATCTGTCCATTCTCTCCAGCCTCACCTTCCTGCTACCTCCCTGGTGTCCCTAGAGCTCACATGGCTGTTCAGTGTGTTATGGAACAACTCTTCTGTGTTTTGATACTCAAGGGTGTGTCAGAAGTGCATGGCTGGGACAAAGCAAGAGGGACTTTTTTTACCTGTAGGCTATGTTTATGTCGGTTTAGCAACTGTGAAATTGCAGATATGAGAGATGGCTGAGCTGAATACTTTTTGCAGCACAAAAGGGGAGTCTCAGCCTGCCCCTAGACTGCTCCTCTTCCCTTTCCTCTCTTTCTTCCCTGGATGCATTTTACATCAGTGCTGGTGGTTGGTTGGTATCTTGCACCCGGTTCATCCTATGGAGCAGACAGACTTTTTTTTTTCCCCCATCATATTTGGTCAGACTAGTTTTCTGCCAATTAAGCAAAGTGAATCAACTTGTTGAGAGGTCAGATAAGCTCTGACTGCAAGAGAAGGAGCAGGAATGGCTCCTCGGGCAGCAGTGAGCTGTTAGACTGAGTCATTGTCTAACTACACCCTTGTGATGAGTTGGGAACAGGCTGGGAGTTACTAAACTCCCAGCTCAGCTGGAGACAGGCGTGGGGGTTTCCTAATTAATCGCTTTCCCCATTGTTCTGTTGAGGACTCCTGATATGCTTTCTGGAGGTATCTTATCTTTGTCATTGTTTCATTTCCTGTTTATTTTCCGCTAGCTATATCTGTTCATTTAACTCCATATGTTTCTGTAGAATAGTATTAAAGGCTTTGTATGAAAGCTCCTGTCTGTACTGGATACTAAAAACAAAACCCCCCAAACCATTATTCTGCAGAGTTAATTCTTTTATGGTAAGCTAATTTCTTCCCTGCTAGCCTGTCAGTGCTCTGCAAGCAATAAATTCACCCATGTCCTCTATAAGAGTTAAGTTTATCAGCTGCCCCCCTTGTTAACATCTTTTTGTCTTCTCTTCCCGTCTTTCTGTCATTAACTGCAAAAGCAGGGTTTTGGTGTTTAGTTTTGAAGATGATCTCTGCTTCAAGTCTAAAGAGCTGGTGCACCCAGATAAAACCTCAAACTCATCAAGTGATGGCAACATCTTCACTTTTTTTATGAGTACAGCTTCTCATTTTTCTTCTGTTCTTCCAGACTTTATAATCCTCTGTTCCTTTTTCTGCTTTGCTATGTGTTATTCTGTTAGCCTATCCCTGAGCACACCCCCTTGGCTGTTTAGGCTGTGGAAACCCTAGCAATGAGCCTGATAGGAAAAAGTGCAAATGCCACGTCTGCTTTCGTCCACGCTGTTTGGCCTGTAGTTGAGGGTGCCTTGTTAGATTAACGTTTGATATGATAGGTGATGTTTGCTTATGAAACATAAGTAATGCTGCTTGCAGAACAACTGATCTAACAGCTTGCTGCCACAGAAAGGGACTATCCTAACTCCTACTTTGTGACAGATTATTGCTCATCTGATTGCCTTCAGAAGTCACCTCAGTTAGGCCAAGTAATCAGTAAAACAGATTATTGTCAGGAGATTGTGCGTGCTAGCTTTCGAAGGCTATAGCTGATTTCAAGGAGACTACGTTTAAATGGAGTTCCCTATGTTATCCCACACGTGTGAGGTCATTTACCCCATGTGTGAGGCGCCAATATACACACAGGGCAGAGGTATTTTATTTCATGTCTGCGCCGAGATGGGTGCGAGGTGGTAGCTCCACAAAGCTAGCAGAAAGTTCGGTCATGCAGGTACAGTATTTATACAGTCTAGTTATACATATGCATAAGTAATTTATAGAATCATAGAATGCTTTGGATTGGAAGGGACCTTTAAAGGTCATCTAGTCCAGCCCCCCTGTCATGGGCAGGGCCATCTTTAACTAGATCAGGTTGCTCAGAGCCCCATCCAGCCTGACTTGGAATGTTTGCAGGGATGGGGCCTCCACTACCTCTCTGGGCAACCTGTTGCAGTGCTTCACTACCCTCATTGTAAAAAATTGCTTTCTTAAATCCAGTCTAAATCTGCCCTCCCTTAGTTTAAAACCATGGCTCCTTGTCCTGTCACAACAGGCCTTGCTAAAAAGTCTGTCCCCGTCTTTCCTATAGGCCCCTGTTAAGTACTGGAAGGCTGCTATAAGGTCTCCCCGCAGCCTTCTCTTCTCCAGGCTGAAGAAGGCCAACTCTCTCAGCCTGTCCTCGTCGGAGAGGTGCTCCAACCCTCGGATCATTTTCGTGGTCCTCCTCTGGACCCGCTCCAACAGCTCCATGTCCTTCTTGTGCTGAGGACCCCAGAGCTGCACGCAGTACTGCAGGTGGGGTCTCACCAGAGCAGAGTAGAGGGGCAGAATCCCCTCCCTCGACCTGCTGGCCACGCTGCTTTGGATGCAGCCCAGGATACGGTTGGCCTTCTGGGCTGCAAGCACACATTGTTGGCTCATGTCTGGCTTTTGTCCATCAGTACCCCCAAGTCCTTTTCCTTAGGGCTGCTCTCGATCACATCATCCCCCAGCCTGTACTGAAACTGAGGATTGCCCCGACCCAGGTGCAGGACCTTGCACTTGACCTTGTTGAACCTCATGAGGTTCACACAGGCCCACTTCTCCAGCTTATCCAGGTCCCTCTGGATGACATCCCGTCCTTCTGGCATGTCAACTGCACCACTCAGCTTGGTGTCATCTGCAGACTTGCTGAGGGTGCACTCGGTCTCGCTGTCAATGTCATTGATGAAAATCTTGAACAGCACTGGTCCCAGTACGGACCCCTGAGGGACACCACTCGTCACTGATCTCCATCGGGACATTGAGCTGTTGACCACTACCCTCTGGATGCAACCATCCAACCAATTCCTTATCCACTGAACAGTCCACCCATCAAATCCTTATCTTTCCAATTTAGAGAGAAGGATGTTGTGGGGGACCGTGTCAAAGGCTTTATGAAGTCCAGATAAATGACATCCATTGCTTTTCCCTTGTCCACTGATGTGGTAACTCCCTCGTAGAAAGCTACTAGGTTGGTCAGGCAGGACTTGCCCTTGGTGAAGCCATGTTGGCTGTCTCGAATCACCTCCCTGTCATCCATGTGCTCTAGCATAGCTTCTAGGAGGATCTGTTCCATGATCTTTGCAGGCACAGAGGTGAGGCTGACAGGTCAGTAGTTCCCAGGGTCCTCCTTTCTACCCTTTGTAAAGATGGGCACAATGTTTCCCTTCTTCCAGTCATTAGGGACTTCACCTGACTGCCATGACTTTCAAATATCATGGAGAGTGGCTTGGCAACTACGTCAGCCAATTCCCTCAGGACTCTGGGATGCATCTCATCAGGTCTCATAGACACTTATATGTTCAGGTTCCTCAGGTGGTCACGAACCTGATCTTCCCTTACAGTGGGAGGGGCTTTACCCCCCTGGTCCCCAACATGTTAGCCATTGACGCGGGAGGGGTGAGGAGAGCGGTTGCCAGAGAAGACTGAAGCAAAAATTAATTTTTTAATTATTGTGTAAAATAATTACACAAAGGAGTTTTCTATTGGTCTACGTTTCTCTTATTTCAACTTAAAGCTACAGTGCTACTTTGATATTCTGCACATGCTCAAAGGTGAGAGGTTTCTGCTTGGGCCGGGGTCTCCAGCTCAAGGAGTGTGACTTTTAGTATTATAATGAGATAGTTCATGTAAGGGTGCTTCTTATCACACTTCTACTAGTAGGTTCAGATTGTTCCCAAAAAGTCTTAATTAGCTTACATATTTCTCCAGGATGTGCTTTACTCCCAAGGACAGTAATTCTTGTTTAGATGTTCCATGTTCCAGTCTGAATCCCCCTTATCAACTTTACATAAGTCCTGGCCTTCTTTCAGCTCCTGATTGACTACACCTAGAACAATGGATCGCTTGCTTCCTGGAAGAATGGAGTCTCCACACTTGATTGTAACTAAAATCCCACCTAAAGATGAGGGCTTTGGCACCAATATTAGTGTGTTGGGTCCCATTGAATTCTAGATTATGTTGGTACGCCTGCTTTCATGGGGCTGGAAATGTAAATAAAATAAAAAGAGACAGTGTGTTATTACTCCCCTCCCTCTCTCCCCCAGTTCCCAGATCCATGGCAGTCTGGTTATGCAGAAAATTATTGGCACAGCAAAGACAGAACATTGCAGCAGGGGGGGAAAATGAGTGACTGGATCTGAGCATTCTTTAGCTGAGTCTTATCGATGCCATGACCTGAGTTACAGATTGACTGCTAAGGCTCTTGATACTCCCTTTGTCTAGGGATGCCTCCTGACGCACAGAAATGTGACTTGTTTTAAAAAGACCATGCTCCAAGGACATACGAAGGGGAGATCAGTTAGCTAGATAGCAGAGGAATGAGGATTCATTCCTCTAGAAGCTAGATAGCACAGGAATGAGGATTCAAAGATTGTGGCTGTAAAGATTTTTGAGGGCTGAAAAAGCTGGGGCAGGTATGATGCAGCTTGCCCCTTTCCCAACACCGTTCAAAGAATGCAATGCTGTAGTGTGTTATTGGTGCTGATAATCATGAAGCTGTGAGCGGGAAGCAGTATTACAGAGGTCCATAGCTTCAGCACAATTTGAAGTGATTGTTTCTCTTCTATGAATTTAAACCAATTATCTGATACCTTGGAATATACGTGAACTATCCAAAGGCCAATTACTACACAAACAAGGGAGTTTATTAAGATGTGGGATTCAGTAGCTGGATGCAGACATGGCATCTGGTTAGCACTTTAAAGCTGAAGCATAACATAAAAAAAGGAACATAATTAGGAGAACCTAGGGTTTGTTCCAATTTCTGGTTAAGTTCAGGTGACTCTTGAGTAGTTTGGTTTCTGATGCAAGTCCTGAAACCCAGACATCCAGTCTGTGTTATTACATTATCAGTGTACTGATCTCTCCTTTGGACAGTGGTAACAAATCGTGATTTGTTGGCAACCATCCACTGTATCCTAATATAACTTGGTAGGAAAACTTGACGTTAGTGTTCGTGAGAAATTTTGTAGCAGTCAAGACTGGTGACCTCTGTCAAGTGTGGATGTCAAGGATGCTGCTTCATGCATAGCTTTACTTGTGGAGAAAACTTGATTTATTACAGTAGAATTAGGTTTTATGACTGTGACTGTCTTCCAGAGAGATGAAAATACTTCCTAAATCTCTGTCCTCTTTCCTTTCTTCTTGTATTTATCTTCTATCTCTTAATGCTCCAGGTCTTCAATTGTTTTAATTTTATTTTCCCAAGGACCAGAAAAGGCTTTCCTTGGAAGCTGTTCATATACCATATGTTTTGTCAGTGTATCTTTTCATGATTTGTTAGAAGTCCGCACTGGCTTTCTGGTGACTCAGGGATTGCACTAGAATACTGATAAGATAATGTTTAATCATGTATTCTAAAGCAGGAGATTTAGGTCACAGGATTAGTTTGTTAGGAAGCTTCAATCAAGAACATATTAATTAGAATGCATACTGCATACAGACAGATGTTTAAGTTTGAACTACTAGGTAAAATTGAACTTTTGTTGATGCAGAGCACTGCAGAGAACTAGACTTATTTAATGTTTTTTAAGCAATGCCTGTGGATTTGGGTCAAGAGTGGAATGTCACCATGTGGCAATGAACTCGAAAAACCTCCTTTTTCCCTACCCTGTTTTCCCAGTATGTTCAACAGGCATAAGTGCCCACCGACTGTGTGAGGGAGTTGAATTAATACTCCTGTTTTAAAGTTTTATTATTAGGGAAGAAAACAAACTTTTCAGGTGTACAATGTTAGGACACATAACACTTCACGTTTGGTTTTGCTTTTGCAGGAATAGATAGTCGATACAATGAAGGTTGCAGGGAACTGGCAAACTATCTGCTTTTTGGCTTATATAACCAGAATAACAATGACTTTGAAAGAACTGGGTTTCCTGAAGAAGTTCTCGACGGTGAGTAACATACTCAGCATTTTTACCTATTCTTCAGTCTTTCTGGAGGGAGGGTGAGCAGAAAAAGGGGCATACCAAAAAAAAAAAAACCATCAGTAAATCTCTAATTGAGTCTAAACACCTGAAAAACTGTTCTTAAAAATGGTGCTGAAGAACTCTTGTTTTTAAACCCGTCCCTCCTCCATACATTCCCCCAGGTGTTCTAAACCTAGACAAATACAGCCCATTATAAGAAGTCCTAGCTCAGTCATGGTATGTATGTACATGTGTTATCACTTGTTGTGTGATCACACCTCCCGAGTTCTAAAATACTTGAGGTCTTTTTCACTTTAACATGTTAACTCACTTTTGTAATGTTTGACAAGTGGCCAATCACCATGATCATAGATTATTATTCCCTTATTTGCATAAAAGTCTGAATGTCTACCCCATAGGCTGTAGTCCTAGTTTTTAGTTGGAGCAACCTTCTGATGTAATATCAGGCAAGAGCAACTATAGTTTAGGGTTTTGTAAGTGCTCTGTAAGGACTCGTCACTGACACTCTTGGCTTTTCAAAGGACAGGCTGATGCAAGTTCTGTGCAAGACTTCAGAATAAACCCACAATTGTTCTGAACAGTAAGAAGTACTGTTGTACTTGGAACTGCGTATGGCTGCCAACTGTTTCTTTTTTTAAAGAAGTGGGGAATGATTGTGTGTTCAAATAGTTAAACAGTTTTCTTTTAATGACGTGCGTTATAGGAAAAGGATTTTCTGTTCAGTTTCTGTGGGGGTTTTTTTGTGCTCATATAATTCTTCTGTGTATGGAGTTTTGATGCTGGAATAATATTTGTTCTGCTTGTTGCAGATATAATCATATTAATAAAACCTGACAGTGTCCATCTGTACTGTAACCCTGTGAATTATAATCATCTTTTGCCATACGTGGCATACTGGAGGAACTTGCATTTTCACTGTCTAACTGAAAATGAGGTAAGTGGGGAATGAATGCAGATGAGAATTGCTAATGAACTTGCTAATGAACTGATATTCAAAGTGTTGGTTTTTTTTTAACATTCCTTCCAGAAGTCCTTTTTCTTTTTCATACTCAGCAGGGGAATGATCTGCGTATATGTATGGGTATTAATCATTTTGCTAATGTGCGCAAGAAGAATATGTTTTTAATACTTTGTATTCGTTGGAGCATGAAGACAAATTGCTCCCCTTTCCCACTAATTACTATTGTTTTGACATGAGTCAATGATCTTTTAATGAGGGAAAACATGTGGCTTGTGAGAAATGCAGAATCTGAATCAAGGACTACAGTCAACACTGAGATTTCCAATGAGAGCCTTATTTGCTACCAAAGCAGTGTTTTAATGCATTGTTTGCCAATAGTTTTAGAATATTAGAAAAGATGGGCTTAGGAAGCCATTTAAAATCAAGAAGCTTTATAATGTATTTTCATTTTAACTTTCAACTCTTCCTTTCAAGAGCTATTAACCTCACTTTCACCGGACCGTGTGAGTGATGTGAGTTTCACCTTTCATTTAAAAGTCAAGGTATTCTTAGAAAAGCTATATTTATCATAGTGAAGTACTGTTAGAGGACTAAAAATGAAAATACTGTTTGTCTAGGTGTAGAATAAGAACCTTTTTGTTCCAGTTGAGTCTGGAAATGCTTCTTCCTAAATGCCATCATGGGAAGCTTCCCCCCCCAGTTCAGTTCTGTGTAGTTCCTTTTCTAAATTAGAATTATACTGAAATCTGAAGGGAGTGGGTTAGGAGCCTGCTATGTCAATGGGTGAAGCTGGTGGAAGAATGAATGGGGAGGTCAGGGAGAGAAACCTTTTGTTCCCTTGAATTTCCAGCTTGAAAGCGATGGGGCTTATGATAGATTGATTGTGTTTTTATGTGGCTGTTTGATAGTTTAGATCACAGAATTATGAAATAATTCAGATTAGGGACCTCTGGAGATCATCTTCCTCCTGCTTAAGGCAGGGTTAGTGATGAGATCAGATCAGGTTACTCAGGTTTTTTTTCAGTTGGATGTTGAAAGCGTCCAAGGATGATGACTGCAGAACTTCTCTTGGCTATCTGCTCCATTACCTGACTGTCCTGATAGTGAAAAAGAATTTCCTTTTATCCAATCGGAACCTCTCTTGTTTTAAATCGTGACCTTTGTCATGCATCCTGCAACTGCAGACCACTGCGAAGAGCCTGGCTTCAGTAATACTTTTGTGGGTGTTGGAAGGCAGCTATGAGGTCCAGCCTCTTCTGAACAAGCCTGGGCCTCCTTGTAGGACAAGTGCTCCAGCCCACTGATCATCGTGGTGGCCCTCCACTGAACTTGCTCCAGTTTGTCAACATCTTTCTTGTATGTGGGTCCCAAAACTGGATGCGGTGTTCTAGATACAGTCCCATGAGTGCTGCATAGAGGGGGATAATTACTTCTTGTTAAGACATAAAGAGCTGAGCTACAGGTTAAAGCATGCCGTAGCAAAATCTGAAGCCTGACTTCATAAGGTTTTTCTGCTCCCAAAATCCTTGCTGGAAGGGCAAATCTTGAAGCATACCTGAGGGTGGTAAAATACATGCATCTTGGAGTCAAGACTGAAGTAGTTCTTAACACCCTATTGCTAGCACAACTGCAATCTCAGCGATTGAATTTTAAGCTGCATCTCCTTATGGGCATTTATATGATTTATCGTGGTAAGTAGTAACTTTAATCACACGGTACTGGCTTGAAATAATGGTGTAACTAGAAAGGTAAGCCATATGCCTTGCTATTTGTGGAAATGAATGGAAAAGTTTGAAGTTGAAAATACAAGTTTTACTTCATTGCTGTTTCATGTGAATGAGCTGAGCGATGTACTTCCAGTCACATTTCTAATGTATAAGAATTGCTAGTTTCCTAGATTACTTCTGAAAGAGAAACCAAAAAACATTGCTGTGTCAGGCTTTAAGTGCATCCCGTTTACAGGAGGGTTGCCTGTAGTGGCTTTTAAGCTTCTTTTTTTCAGTGATGGAAGCAACTTTTGCTAGCTTTTATAAAAATGAAACCCAAAAAAGCTCAAGAGCTTTAGAAATCAAGAAAGCAGTGCTGTACCTGGCTCTGTGCAGCTCTTGATGAATCTGGCAAAACTTAGAGCCTCTCCTTCCTTTCTTCCTTCCTACTTGCCTTTAACTACACCGTAGGAATTTAAGTGAATGTCCTAGTTATCGGAAGAGAAAACGTATTATTAAAGAATGCCCATTTTCAAAATGGCCAAATAAGATATAGTACTGACATTTGATGCATACTGTATAAGCTTGCTGGGTGTCATGACTGTACCATTTATGGAACGGGCTGTATTTATGCCTGCAATAGCAGATAGTGAGCAAGCCTTTAGCACCCTGCCAAAACCCAAGTTCTTATTCTAATGGCATTTTAAGTCTTGAGAAGTTGGCAGTTGTTTGGGGCTTGGCTTCGAACTGACACTTTGATCTGGCTTCCTGGGATTGAAGAAAGAACACATCATGGAGGAACTTGGGCTGCATCTTAAATTCAGGCTTGTCTTAAAAGAACTTGTTCTTAAAATAAATTTGTTGGGTGTACCCTGAAGCTCACAAGAGCTGTATACAAAAAGTTCATAATCATGTAATTTACCTTGATATTAAGTTCAGAGCACTGAACATTAAAAAAAAAAAAAAAAAATAGACGAAACACCACCGCCTTCTGATCTTGCTCCAGAAAGCGAGTGACTCTTGAAGTACCCAGCAGTGCTAGGCCTGTTGGTTTCAGACTTGCTACTAAACTGTGCCTTTTCAGGTAAAGATCAGAGAGCATTGCTAGGTTTTTTTGGTCTGTTATAAAAAGTGATTTTTGTGTGATTTGTCTTGTCAGTCTAGTTTTTATGCTTTTCCGAGCCATAAGTATGATATTTGATCTTCAATCTTGCTCTTCAGTCTGCTGAAGTCTTTGGATGACTTCAGTCTGCTACTAGCGTGAAACAGCAAGCTAGTGTTGTGTGGTGGTGTCTCCTCTTTTTTCCTCCTCCTTTGCCTATATATGTCCTCAGACAGCAGTTGGTTCTCATTGCTTGTTCTGTGACCTGAGGCGTATTTTGTCAGTTGGCTTTCCCGGTTTAGTGTTGTTAAGCTGGTAACTTCCCCCCCCCCCCCCACCCCGTGGCAAGCTTTTTGTGGCAGATCAGTTAATATTCACAAAATATCTTCTATTGTTCAAAAATTGTCCAGAATCTAGTAGATGATGTTGAAAGACTTCACTGAAAGCTGAAAGTAACGTATATATTTATGCCTTCATATAACCTTATTAAAAACCTTGCTCTGAAGTTTGATTTTAAATATCAGTTTCCATTGGCTTGAACGCATCCCTGCCATGATGGAGTTTTCAAAATATAGAGACCAAAGAGGTTCTTTAGCTTCTGGAAGTTGTAGATAATGTTTTAGTGGATTACATGACGCTTGCTATGGAATTAAAACAGTACAATACATATTATCTTTAGTGCAAAACTAACAATCAAATTAGGTGTGCCTAATAAAATTTTATTTTAAATGACTTCTTTCAGTATGAAGATGAAGAAGCTGCAGAGGAATTCAAAATTTCCAGCTTTGTAGACATGGTTCGAGATTGCAGTCGCATTGGTATTCCATACAGCTGCCGAGGTAGGTTAGCTTGTTTTACGCTTATAGTCTAAGTGTTTCGCAGCATGCAAGTCATGCAGTTCAGGGAGTGTAGATCTCCTTGCCTTTGGTGAGAAATAAGGATTAATATGTCAATAGTTTCCTTTTAGCCTCTTTTTGCTTAAGAGTTGGGTTTCTTTCTGAAAAATGTAAGCCGTTAGACTTCATCTGAAGAGTGAATGCTCACAGCGTGAGGCAAAGAAATAATTTGCATTCAGAGAAGTGTGTTCTGCTGCTACAGAAGTTCTCTGTTCAGATGGGAGCTCCAGATAAATACTTCTTTATGTAAGAATAAACACTTCGTTATGCAAGTTTCCTTTTATAGCACTGAAAAAACTGGACTGCATGACTTCCTGCTATGATCTGTAGCCAGCCTTGCAGCCTGAACAGTGTAATCTTGCGTTGTTCAGTACAGTGTACTTTGCAGTATCCCCAACAGTGAATAAAGCAAAGCAATGCAGTGCATGTACTTCACTGTGCAGGATGAGTGCGTGGGGTTTTTGGTCCATAGTACAGTAGGTGAGACACAAAAAAAAGAAAATTGCTTTCTATTTTTGAACCATGTAAGTTCAAACCAAGCTAATTCAGTTTTGGTGTTTTGTTTGGTTGGTTGTTTTTTTTTTTTTTTTTCCCATTCCTAATTCTTCATTGCTTCTCTTGAGGAAAGGATGATGTGCTCTGACTGCCTGAAAAATCATTAATGGGTCAGGGCATGGGGGAGGATGGCGGTTCTTTGTTAGGAAGTATCTAAAGAAGGTGTGTAGCTTAAGGATGGTAATCACACTTCACTTCAGATGGCTTACAGCTTCACGGATGAGTACCAGGCTGAATAGTTTTCATCTCCCCTGATGTAAAATTCTGATTAACATGGGGATGACCTTGACAGTATTTGACTTAAGGTCAAATAATTAAAGAAATTGGAGTAAGCAAAGCTCCCTCTTCAGTAATTTGAATTTTAATGGGCGCAGTTTTGCTAATGGTCTTGGAATGAAATTTGCAAGGAGACATAATATCTTTTACTAGAGTGATAGCTGGAAAAAAGGGATAAAATGTGAAGTGTAAAGAAAGGAGTTTGTAAAAGCTACTGTCTTCACAAAAACCATTTTGCAATTACGGATTTTAAGTTGTACAAAGACAGGATAATTGAGATCTGTTATTAGAATCTCAGGACAACTCTGAGATCTCACAGAAAGTTAAACTGCCAGTATTTGTGAGAGAATGTTTCTGTGAAACATTTCTTTTGCAGGTCATCTACAGATATTTGATATGTTCATTGTTGAAAAGTGGCCAATAGTGCAGGCTTTTGCGCTGGAAGGAATTGGGGGCGATGGCTTCTTTACAATGAAATATGAAGTAAGTATTTACATTTTTCATTTCGTTCCATTTCTATTCTGAAGCAGAAATTGAGTCATGGAATAATTTCAGTTGGAAAGTACCTTTTGAGATCATCTAGTCCTGACTCACCCCTCAAAGGAAGCTAGCTGAAGGAAGCTGGCTGAAGTTTTTCAGGATCTTGTGAAGCTGACTTTTGAATGTGTGAGGATGGAGACGCCACAGTCTTGCTGAGACACTGTTATGAACTCCACAGCAGTCTGTCCTGGATAAACCATGATTGTTTGGTGTGTTCCCCCAGCCCCCGTGTTGTGATTTAGAACGCTTTTCCTTCTCTTCTAGAGCTTCCTCTACCAATAACAGAAAACACTTTTTTTCTTTTTAGCTGCTAGATGGGTGTAGATCTTCAAGAGCAGTGCAAGAGAAGCTGGTTAGTGACAAATGCCTTGAAATGAACTGAGAAAATCAGAAGTGACTGTATTTCTTGGGTCATTAGTTTTGACACAAGAGATGCATCTACTTTTCTCATCAACATATATTTTTGGGTCATCATAGCCTGATGAACACAGCAACAGTCAAGATTTTGGATGATGCTCCTAGTTTTAATAATGATTTGCTGTTCCACTCTGAGTAACTTGTGTCATTTGATTTGTCTATTTATTAAATATACTCTAACAGCATCTTCAGAGGACAGCTTTGTATTTACGTACTTGTTCGAAGCTGCTTTTATTTAATTTTCTTGGACCTCTGCCACAGAAATGCAGATGTCCTATTTTTCTTGTCACTCCTCCATTTTTACAGCCAGAATGTTCTTTGTCTGACTTCTGACATCTGGAAAAAACCCAAGGAATTAATAGTACCATTGTAAAGTCTCATCACACGTAGTACTGTACACGCTTGCTCAAAAATCTGTTATGTGAGTTCAAGTGTGCCTTTCTTTCTGTCTGAGCACTGTATTCTTTCCACTGATACCTTTCTTCATGCCTTTTTTTTTTTCTTCATTCCATCACCAGTACTGTAATCATCTTGTGGTGTGAACCTGTCAAAATCAAATATAAAGTGCAAATAGATGAGCATCCTTGTGGAGGTCTGCCTCAGTATCGGTAGCCCTTCCTGATGTCTGATATTAGTCAATGAAAATTTGACTGTGAATTCAGGAGTTGTTTGGGTCTTTAATTACCGTTGTCAATTCACTTCATGAATCCGTAGAGGCTTTGAGAAAATGCGTAGACACAGTGTGGCAATGACTTTGTAAAGACGGAGCCTCTCCTGTTTCGTTGTAGGAGTTGATACTGTCATTATGGCACTCTTGCAGACTTAAAAAGGAGCAAGGCAAATTCTCGGTATCTGTTTTTAAGAGTAAGCCTGTTAGCTCTGGCGGTTCAGCCAGTTCCAGCTTGAGTTCTTGCTTTCTTCCTCCTTAAAGTCATAAGGGGATTTCAAGTGGAAGTGGCATTCTTAAATTTTACGTAACTGTTTATGCGTGGTTATCTGTTAGGCAGCTGCTGTATGTCACAGATGGGGAGGAAAACCCAATATATGGGAGGAAGTACATTTGGGATCACTGTAGAAGATCTATAAATGAATACTTCTGCCGTTATTAAAAGAGGATGTTCTTGGTGCATTTTTAGCTCCTCAAACTGACTTTCCCTCTGCTGTGCATTCTATGCTGTTAGATTTGAAGATAATCTAATGATGATAACTTATTAATTTTTTCAGTGTTTTAAGGGCAGTTGCTCTCTTACTCTTACTACAGAAGTCAGAGTTGCTCAAGATGCTGTAGTGCAGAGAATTTACTGTACCGACAGGTGAATGGAAATGATGTCTGGGATTTCATTATTGCTGTGTCTAGTAACACGAGTAACTGGAATAACTGTAAAGCAGTGGTTTAAGAAAATTCCAGTCAGTGTTGCATTTTTAATTAAGTGGGTGGTGAGGAGCCCTGTAAATGCAGAAATTATTCAGATACAAGTGTCCCTTAAGAATGTATTTTTGAATAGTGTTCTCATATGCATCATCTTACTACTTGGAAGAAGGTATTGCTAATTGCTAAGTTAAACTAGCTTTGTCTAAATTTACATTACGCTTACAGCAAGAGTTGGTTGGTGAGTAGGACGAGTAACCTTGGAATCTTCTTCTTGTCTCTCTTGTCTCAGAAAACTCATATTTCCATTTTGCTTGCACCAGCTGATACTGTTCTTTGCTATTCACTCAATTTGGAAAACGTTGTGAAATGATTTGTTTGAAAGATGCAAGGAAAACTCTGCACATACTTTAAACCCTCACTTGAGGAGATGAGTCTCTGAAGCATCCAGAACACTTGCAGCTGGTCAGTTCTTTTGTAACCAGTAGTGTAAAAATATTTCTGAATTCAGTTAAGGAGGACTGTTAGACTGGGCAGTGTGCTGCGAGTCTGTTTCAGTGCATCTTAAACCTGAATCTGTGGCATTCTTCATGGCGTTTTTCACAGAAGTGTGTTTAAAATATTTTTCAGTTAATGGATGTCAGTGTTGATTTGTGGAAGACGTACAGCAAAATGGATCCTGTTTCCTTGGAGGACTTGCTCTTTGAGGTAATGTGGGTGGAATATTCTGAATCAGCTTCTAGTCTGTTAGCGTAGCTGCAGAGCAAAATCGTTATTTTGTTTGTTTTGTCTTTAATAGTGCTTATGTACTTAACCTACTGGCTCTGCATACTGTTGTTCGCAGGGTCTCTTTACTTTTTTCAAATTTGCCACGAAGTCTGCAAAACTTTAAAATAGCTTGTCTCGGAATTCCTTGAATTTCTTAATTTGCCTGAAATTCTCCTGAAAGTTTTTCTAAATGGTGTGACTATTCTTCAGGTCATAGGACGATGTACAAAGTACAGAAAGTTGGTGTGTTTGTGTGTGTTAATCCTCCTTTTGCAGCAAGGGGGAAAAAAAATCCACTTTAACGTACAGCCATTCTTCCAGGAAAAAACACTTTCACGACTGCTTTGTAACTACTTCAAGTGGGTAACAGTGACACACAGTGGCTGCCCTCATGCTTTGTGAACTACAAACATACAGTGTAAAGTGATTCCTCATTTTAATGCGATGGTCTGATCTCGGTGCTCGAGAAGAAAGCAATGTATTAGTATATATTTTGTTGTTAATTTTTTCATCAGTTTCTAGCTTGGCAGAAAAGTAGGCTTTTAATATGTAGCGAGTTCAGTGGTTAGGTATCCTTTATTAAAAAAATATTGGTAGTTCACACCAATTTGGTTGTTTAATCAACTGCTGTGGTGAAAATTAAAATGTCATACAGTTTACAAGGCTGTCAGTCTAAATAGTCACTCTATGATACTTCACTTCCCCCTTCCTGTGGAAGTGACATAAATGTTTGGGACTGTTTTCTTGTATGTGGTAAGTCTACCCTGAAACAGACTTATTCATCCAATTTTGAAGTTTTGAGCCTGAAAGTTGTTGTTAAATTGACTTCAAATTTTCTGGAGAAAAAAAAAAAATGAATGGGGCTTTTGTATTTTGGAAGGCTGGTAAGATTTCATCAACATTCACTCTCTAAATTTCATTCATTACTGCATTAATGAAGGGACTGAAGTCAAATACTGTATATTACTCATACCACTGCTAAAATCGTAGTTCTAGTTTTGCTATAGTCAAGCAAAATATGTCTGAAGAACTACACTTTCTAAAAGCAGGATGTCTCTCTTACCTTCCAAGTTAGTATGTGACAAGTAACTGAAAGTAATCTTGAGAGCATTTTAAAATTGCCTAGATCTGTAAGGTTCCTGCTTTATCAGCATGACACAGTCTTTTTATTGATTCTCTGATATTTTTTTTTTTAAATGAATTTGAATGCAACACTTACCTGTGGTCATCTTCCTTTTTTTATTCTGCGTTAGTGAGGTGTTACTGATATTTCCTTTTCCACTTACCAATTTTTTTTACGAATGCAGATGAAAGGACTGTCTGCCACTTACATATCCTGAGCTTCCCAAATTCCCCATCTGTTCCTCATCTTCTGACCATAAGCTTACTTAATGTCAGATGCAAATTATTGCAGAACCATATGCAGATTTAAAAATTGAAAATTAAATCTGTCCAAGTGTTCATTTTGGAAGTTTTATGGGACTCATGAGGTCTGAGTTATGAGTGATCTCAGAACAGTGTACTTCTTAGGTTAAAAGCAGATAGTGCAGGGCTCCGGTCCTTTTCCCTCTCCTGCCTCTTCTCTCTCCAAAAAAACCCCCCAAACCCCCAAACAAGCAAAAAACCCCCCACCCAAAAAAGACCCCCTAAACCCCAGCAGAAAGTCCTTATCTTTTAAAAGATGTTTATTTTCTTGTACTTATGGCTTCATTGGGCAGGCTGCAATAGTATATTGCATAGTGAAATGTAATCTATGTTGTTCTAAAGTAATTGGGGTTCATTCAGTACAATCTGTGACTTTCGTTTCTCTGGTATAACGCTTGCCTTACTAAGTAATGTTGAATATTTTTCTTCTAGGATTTAATGATTTTTGAACACCAGTGGACCAACTTTTTTGCTAACTTTGATACTGAAATTCCCTTCATTCTGGAACTATCAGAATCTCAGGCGGGAGAGGTATGCCTGCTTCAGTAATCCTTGGAAATGCTAGGGTCATCCATGCAGAAGTAATAAGTATTCAGCATTGTTTTTTGGTTTTGGGGTTGTTTTCTTTTTCTTTTTCTTTTTTTTTTCTCCTTACCCCATCTCACCTTTCCTATTTGAGGAGTAGAAACCTATTGTTTTTTAAGTTCACCACCCACCTTACCTATCCATGGTATGATGGCTTAGGACTGCCTGGTGTAATTCAATTGAGTGTTTGTTCACTGAGAATTGAGCTTAGTTGATTTATGTCTGCACAACAGATCCCTGTTTGTAGGTAGATTGATTTTCATTTTGGTGGAAGCTCTGGTATGTGCATTTCCTAACAAGTTGAGGTTGCACATACCAAATCTCAAACATAACTGATGGTAACTTACAGCACAGGTGAAAATAGCACAGCACTTTCTGGTAGTGGCTGTTGCTTTTTAAGCATACATGAGACTTGATGGTGTTTGGGTTTGTTTATGGAGGTTGGAAGTAGTTTTTGAGGGTTCAGGAGTTTTCTCTGAGAAGGATAATTCAGGTTTGTTCTTAATGATAGTGAAGTTATATCACGCTTTCTGTTCATTTACTTGTTAATCAGGTGGTTTTTTTTAATTAATTCTTCACAGCCTTTCAGAAGTTATTTCAGTCATGGAATGATCTCAAGCCATATAACAGATAACAGGTATTACTCATTATTCCCTGTGAAATTGTGGTGTCACTAGTACCTCGAAACATTATTTTCATATCTCTGATACCGTAATGCTTATAATTCCTTTTGGGACCATCTCAGTATATAACATCTTATCTTTGCATATTTAAAAAAAAAAAAGGTGCAAAGGCACTTCTGGGAAGGATAAGCTGAATTTTCATGGGGTTTAATGCTGTAGTTATTACATATACAATGTCAATATGTTCGAAACCATCCACCTTGAGCATTCTAATATGATCAATTTCTTCATGGTCAGATATCTAAACAAACCTGTGAACTTATTACACAGGACAGCTATGTTTGAAAATGTTGGTTCTATTTATATGATACTCAAAACCAATTAAAATAGGAAGGTTGAAGACGTCGGTGCACTTTTGTGAGCCACAACATGCACAAGACCAATGCTTAAAGCAAGGCAGTTAAACCCCCAAATCTTAGCCAATATAAGCTGGGCAATACAGGTCAGCTGTGTTTTATTTCAGCACAGAATTTTAACTGAGAGAGGAAGGTTGCTTTGTCATATGTTGTAAAACCAAGCGTTCTGCTGTTTTGAGCTAAATAAAGGTTGCTTAGATACTTGAATGTCTCTACAGATTCTTCTTTATTTGGAATTAAACAGTGGAGTTCAATGTCCTTTATTGTTTTCAGCATCCTATGTTGTTTGCATTTAAATAACAAAAAGAAAAACCTTGACCTCTCCAGTTGATTCTTGGGCCCAAAGCCAGAAATAAAACCAAAATAGTTTTGTTTAATTCCAGTATAGTCATTTCAGGGTTTTTCAAGGTGGTAAATCTTAAACTAGTCAGCTTTTCAAGGCAATTTACTTCAAAAAAAGAGGAGGAAAAAGCCCCTTCTAATAGCATTTGGGAAACAGCCTTGAGATACGTTCTTGTATATGAAAGAAATTATAGTCTTGTTCATTCAAGTAGTTTTTTTTCTTTGGAACTTGGTCTTTTCAATGGGAAGCTTTCTGCAGCTGTAGTAAATTTTTTGTCCTACTCTTTTAGTGAGAAATTCAATAGTTGGTCCATCAGACTTGAAAGCTTTGATTTTCATTTACTGTTTGTCAAGTATTTTGGTGGTGATACCTTCTTTTCTTCTCAGCCCTAGCCGGCAGCCCTTTGTTCTGTTTGGTAGCCACTCAACTAAGGAAAACTTGAACTCTGGTAACTTTAATTTTCCATCAGAAGGACATCTTGTTCGAAACACTGGCCTTGGTGGAAGCACTGCTAAGCATATGGTAAGGCTTTTAAGTAGTTATCTGATATTTTGAAGCAGTGTATATTTTCTTTTTCTTCATATACTTTTTTTGTGCCCTTAAAATGCTTACCTCCCATGAGTTAAGTACCCAGTTCTTCTAAACATATAAAAACATATGTTACCGTAACAGTCAGTTTAAGGAACAAATTTCATTTTTCTTTCTCTTTCCCAGTCAAACTATACTGGATGTTTAATCAGGGACTGCTGAATGAGTTAAAATATTTTTTTTCCCCTGTAAAAAGACAACTTTTTGAACACTTGTGTTGCTGTAAATGTTTGGGGTGGGGGAGAGGGAAATGCTGTTTGTAAGGACGTTTGTTCTAGCCATAAAGTGAAAATCTTTCTGATGGTAGCATATAATGTATTTAACTCTGACACACAGATTTTAATCAGAATTGTTTAGCCATTTCTTAAAAAGAAATGGCAAGACACTTTTTTTGATAATGACTCTGTGAATAGACGCAGGATACTTATGTGTATCCAAATTTCAGTGTATGCTTCAGCAACTGAACAGTTCATGAAACTGAAAATCTTTCTGGTGTTCAAAGAATGTTAAGATCAAGTTGTAAGATTAACTTGTTTCCATTTTCAAGTAAAAGCTTAGTTTTAAAACATATGATGAGGTCGATGGCTTGTTGCACTGCCGCGCAGGGGACGTAACTGGGGAAGCGACCCCAGGGAATTCAGATCCTCTGGCTGGCTGGGCTGGGTGCATCAAGAAGGTAACTCGCAGCGAAGGAAGAGAGGTAGCGTGAAGATTGCATTGTGTAGTTCTCCCTGCTAGCCGATTTCCGTGGGCTCTGGGAGTGTCCGTCAGTTGTGCGAGTCCAGAGTCTGTGCTGCTGAGGAGATGGATGTGGTTGAGTACAGGTCATCGTGGAGTGAACGTATGATTGAGGGAATGAGTTTATGATCTTGTCATGACAACATTTCATGCGTAGTTGCCTTAGGGATGGATGGACGTGGGTATTCTGGACACATTGCATGTGTCAAAAGCCTGAGAAAGGATTGTTTTAGCATCCTGGTGAAACCTCATCCTCTACTTGCTGTTCTGTCTAACCCTATTTCTGTAAAAACACTTCCAATTTTGTTTTTTCTCCCCTTGTTAACATTCCCATTAAGACCATTTGGTATCTTTCAAAATGCAAGTACAGTTTTATTCTGATGTACTTGCTCCATCTGTTGTTCTCAGATTCTGACGTTGTTCTTAAAAAGGTGGTTTATTTACAGGTACAGGTGATACTGTTTTAATAGGGTGTCATGAAAATAGTAAATAAGATCAAGTGCAAGCATAGTTATGGGAACCTGACACACTTTCCTCTTCATGAAAAGAGCAGTTGACATAGGAAATTGAAAACACATGCTTTAACGCGTATGGAATTCAGAGCTCATCTCCTTTCCAAAGTCTTTCAACCATTCAGGTCAAGTCAAAAGTGAAATGTACCTTTGAAAACGTAAGTTGCTTTTTTAAAATCCAGTTAAGTCTGTGTTGTACACTTCTTGTAGTATGTCAGTGGTTAGAAGACTAAAGGGGAACTTAACTTATTGTTAATTATTGCACCAATTTTTTTTACTAAGGTCTTTTTGTATCTCATTAATACTGACGACTAGGTAGTGCAGTGTGTATCTCCAAAGGGACCTCTGGCTTGTTCAAGGACCTATTTTTTTGGAACTACTCACATTCCTTTCCTGGGTAAGCATATTAAAAATACCAAGCAGTAATTTAAGGCAGTTACTCTCTTTGATATCAAAGTTATTCTCTTTAATAGTTGGACTTGATGATCTTAAAGTTCTTTTCCAACCTAAACGATTCTATGTTTGTGTAAAATTTGTAGTGATTAAAAGATGGCTTTGATTCCTTTATGAGCATTAGGCCATGGAGTGGTAGATACTGTGTAGTTCTGTAGCCAGTGCATGAAATCATAGCAGAACATTGTTCCATTGCACATCCTACCCTCATGTGCAAAAATCTGTCAGATATTTGCAAAGAATGATTCAAAGGTCAAGAAGTGTATTTGTGTTTGCGTCGGAATGCAGTGGGAAGGTAGAGAGCACCTGTGTGTGCAGGCCTTTTACGAGTCCTAGATAAACATTTAAGTCCATGTTCCATACAGGTTGATAGAAAAACAGTCCCCAAAAATACAGTATTCAAAGTGGTAGTTGTCAAATAAGCCTTTTTTTAAATTTTATTTTACAAAATAATTGAGGATTTTTAAAAGGATAGAGAAAATTCTTTGACTTTTATCCTTTATCCTCTGGTTTGGGTCCAATATAGTGTGTTACAATAGCTGTCTTCCCTAATAGAAACAAGCCATGTGAAATTTTTAAACCCAATTTTCTTACCCATTTTAAACGGCTGCATGAGTCCATGGGTAAAGTCCATCTCCTTAAGGTTACTATAGATCTTGAAACCATATCCAGCTCACAAAATATCTGCAGAGAAGATGGTTGGAAGCTTGCAAAAAGCTAGCATATCGTTGCTCTAGTTGTGCTTTTTCCTGGGCATCCAGGAATGGCCGCTTTGGGAGACAAGATACAGCGTGAGAGGGATCTTTGCTCTGACCCGATGCAGCTGTTTTTAGGGGATGCAGGTCTTAGTCTTGGCCGTAGTATGTACTGGCTGTACTGATACAAGTTAACCTGTGCTTTGCTCTTTTTTAAATCTGCAAACAAACTGCAGTTATATAAAATACTAGATAAATATCATATAAGATATGCAGCAGAAATGTTATGCCCAAGAAGTTCTGTGTAAACGCTTCTGAAAGTGCTTAAAACAAACATTTTTGTTTTTAATACAGGAAATGACAACGAGATGCACAAGCAAGCTGAACAAGTGTAAGCTGCCAACTTTTTATTATTCCTTAACTCTTCACTCTTTCTACCTTGTGGCAGTAGGTAAAAACCGCTTTTAGTCGGCAGTGGCTGTTGGCATTTGCAGAGCTATGTTTTTATTTAGAATAACGTGAATGTGAGGGTTTCAAAGGCAAATTGCTCATTGAGGGTTTCAGTGAGCAAACTAGGAATTGTTAGTGTGACATGCCTTCTGCTGTACAGCAAAATAGGAAAGGAAATATTGGTACATTTTGCTTAAATTTTATTAAAACTTTTTTTATCTTCACACTTACTTGAATTGCTTTAAAACGTACTTCATATACACTGAGGGGGAAAGTATCTATAACTGAATGGGAGCATGTTCCACAGATAGAAGTGAAAGTAATTTTTAGACTAGTTTCATTAAACTAAACAATGTGTAAGATTTAAAATGGTTAGTGAAAATGCCAACAGGGAACACTCAAACTTGCAAAGAAATTTCACTATGTTAAAGGATAGATAAAAGTTAACTTCTGAATTTGTTAGTAAGCTACAAAGCTTCCACACATCTTGACCTTCACAAAATAAGACTTATCCATGTTGATGTCCACTTCTCTGCATGTTGTAGATACCTGTCAAGTTTTAAGAACGTGGTAGATAATCTGCTTTGGAACTGCTCTCAATCTTGACAAACCAGACCTTTCCTTAGAGATTTTGTCCTCCTTGCTAGTTAGGATAATTTTAGGAGCCTGTTCTTGCTTCTGCAGTGGAGCAGTTTGCAAGCCAGCATGACATGTTAGCGAGATATTAAAGATGTGTCAGAGGGAGCTGGTAGTGGTGACCTTTCGTGCTAAGTACTGTTGACTTTTTGGTAACTGTGATATGCTTCTCAAAGACATAAAAGTGAAGTTACTTGACTGAGCAGCAGATTTTTCTTTTTTTGTTTTATAGCAAAGTTAACTTCAACAGGTAATTTTGCTTACGTATATGTTCTGCTCAAACATATATAATATTTCTTTTAGAAGTAGGACAAGGCTTCGTACTAAATACAGTTCTAACTGAAATGGCTAGAGAAGTTCTAAGCAAAGCAGGGGTCAGTTGATAGAGGCAGTATTTTTTATGAGAATATCTTTTTCTTGGAAGTGTCCCTGTGTTGGATCAAATGATCTAGTTTCAACAACAGCAGCAAAATTAGCTTTTCTGGCAAACCTGACCTCATGATTTTGGAATTAGTTTGCAGTTGAGTCCTGTAACTGGTTCTTATATTTGTCAATGTTTTCTAATGAAATAAAAAGTGGGAAATTTGGCTGTATTTAGGAAGCAGAACTGCAACCTAAAATGCAGATTGGCTGGAGTGCATAAACTGACTGCGTAACTTCTAAGTATCCATGGGCTAAACTTTGTATATATATTTTTTTTAAGAAAATACTATTTTCTGTTTTGCACTGTTAGTGTTAAAATTTCAAAATGGGAAGAAGAGCAAGGTAACTATAGCATGTTAATGTAAAGCACAGCCTGCTGGTGAGGTGTTTTCTTGCAAATGTGTATGTGAATTTGAGTGAAAATAGGAATGGTTACAGAGTTAGGAAGAATTATACGCATTTCCTGTAACGAGTATGTACTGAAAACAGAAGTTAAATGCATGTGTTAGTACATGAATTTACTACTTTTTGAGGTTTCTTCTATGTAAGAAGGTTCAATTTTAAAATCTCTTACTGCTATTGGGGACGAAGTTCAAAGACAAGCATTGGTGCATTTTGAGGTTCCTCCATGTTGGGCCATGTTTGGGAGCTTCAGATGCTTTTTTCCATCATTCAGGAATGCTTTGCATATGGCTTAAATGCTGTATCCTTTTCTTTCCTCCCCTCTCTTCCCTCCCATAGCATCTAGCAGTTGCAGAGGAGTAATGAGAGGAGTTAAAGTTTGGAGAAGTAGGACCGTTTTGTCGATCTACTTATTGCTTTGTTCCAATTTAGCTGGAAGACAGAGGCTGATGTTTCTTAGTTTTTTTTAGTTGGGCACAGATGTGTTTTTTCAATAGTTCTGGAGCTATAAATATGTGAGTAGCTTCAAGTCGCTTCTGGCTTCACCTAACCTTTGTTTATTTCTGTACAATTTTTTCAAAGAAAGAATTTCTTCTTCCTTTTAAGAAGAAAATCGACTAAGCTGTCATATATACATGCTCAAAAGGTTGTGGTGACTGGTTTGTTTTAGTATTCTTTTTGCTTGACGTGCTCCAGAACAAGTCAGTCTCTGAAGTCAGTTCGCTCTGTTTTCCAGTTTTGCTTTTGCAGAGCATGGGGCTACCATTCTATTCTTGTTGGAATATTTAGGATGTGATCCTCAACACAACTGCAATGAAAGTCAACAATAAAACTTTTTTTTTCCTTGACTGATGAGAGCAGGGGTACGTTTGTGCCAAGAGGTTTTTTTTCCCAAGATATTCTGTAATTTGAGCAATTTACTTGCTCTAATTTATTTTTTTAAACTGAAAGGTTAAGTATAAAGCTATTTCTACGCTTATTTGAACAAGGACCCCTGCCACATAAGGGAGTTGTGTTATGAGAGGAAGAAAAACATGGATCTTTAAACAGAGGAGGAAGAAAACTCTATCTGTCTAGTAAATGTTGTGTTTGTATTTCTCTTCAGTACGCTGTTGTCGCAAATATATACTGCTGTTGTAGAGGCTGTGCTTGCTGGCATTGAGTGCTATGCTAAAACTTCCACTGAATCCAAGGTAAATGAAGCACCGATTCTGTACCCTGTAATTGTTGATTTGGATTGCTTGCAATATAAGATTACATGCAAACCAAAATAAATTTAAAAAAAAAAAATGTTTGAGTCAACTGCATAACATTAATGAGGTTAATACCGTGGCCTCTAACCAGTCTCTCTGAATTCTGTTTAAAAAAGAGAAATTTCAGAGTATATCTAATCTTATCCATCTACAATTGTTTTTCCATCTTTCATGAATTTTCCTAACTTTGTAGTAAGGAAAATTGGATATGTGAAAGAACAAATTTTAGCCTGGTGCATCAGTGTGTTATTGTCTAGTGTATGGTCTCTTGTTTATCTTATGGATGCTCCTGTAGTTGCTGGGATTTGGAAGTATGGGAAAAGATATTTTATTCTCAATTTCCTTTTTTCAGGCAAAGGAGGTAGCAGAGCAGATGCTCATGTCTGTGTTAGATACCCATCATTTAACACAACTTAAAACTGCATTACGGTATGTATTTTTAAATATTTATTGATTGATGTATTGGCTTCTTTTGGGAAAAAATATGTCAAATGTTAATTTTAATCTGAACTTGCATGACGGCCAAATTCCAAGAGTTAATAATGCATTCAGACTTTTAAAATCATTATAATTTGATTTTTCTTTTCCTGCTTTTTTAATCACTTCAGCAGTTATTTTGCTTTAGATGTATTATTGCTTATTTTTTACATGTAGAAGAAGTATAAACCACATTTTTCACAAGTGCAATTTCTGTTCTACAGCTCCAAAATTGCTTTTCAAATTCAGGCTGTGAATAATCATGGCAGGTTTGTATCACTGTCTTACACTTCTTGTTATTAATTAGTGTTTTTAATACAGTAATAAGTTTATTCTTCTTGTCTTGGAACTTCTGAGAAAACACTGCATTTGATTATTTCATACAAGATGTACTAAATGCTTTTGTGTATGAGACAGTTTAATGGTTTCATATCTGTAATTCTGTGGAATCTTAAAAACACTTTAAAAAACCTAAAATAACTGGGCAGACCAATTTTATTAACTGTTAATGAGTAGAAGCAGCATGAGCCCGCTAAGACTTTCCTTTTAAAATTGTGCTTTTAACTTAGTTGATAGCACAAGCTTGGGCTTTTTTAATCCCCATGCTGTCTAATTGACTGAAATAGCCTACACAAATAAGAGTTTATTTTAAAATTAAATAGCTTTTTTGGCTCCTATGAAGTCACCCAAAACGATCTAACCTTTAAATATTTAATTATCATTATTGTTCTAGAATTACTCCATTAGATAATGAGGATAGCCTGAGTTTGATTAAAACGGTAAGTAAGCTGTTCAGTATTCTCATTATACATTTTATTAGAAAATAGAGCTTGAGTGGCTTTTCTTTATGGGGCATGCTGAGATATTTATCGATGTGAATACAAATGTAAGGGGAGAGGTGAGGTAGATTTCAGATGCTGAAATCAAGGTAAGATTTTTAACATGAAGTCAGACAGTGGAATTTGGAATAAAGCATTAACGTAGAGTTATGATCTCAGACTTTCCACCACAATACAGAAGCAGTGTTTTAGGAGGTTTAAAAGATACGGATTTTGCAGCTTCAATTGAAATGTTTCAAGTTCTGCTTCCTCTTCCTTTCTGTCCAACTGTTTGATTGCTGTAGGCGTCTATGATGGTATTTGACATTCCAGACTTGCTCACAGGAAGAGGATGCTTGGGATCTGTTGTCTTTTCAGAGTCCTTTCTAACATCACAGATACAAGTAAAAGAAAAAGGTAACTATTTTAAATTCTAACACCAATGTTGTCATTCTGTTAGGTTTGGTGTGATGGAAGAGCAAAAAGGCTTCTGATGGATGTTATTACTATTACCATTATGGTTTTAAGCCTTTAAGTTAATTAAAAGACCTGAATGTTTTAGCTTGCTAGTAACGAGTATGTTAAGTGTCAAGTTTCTCTAATCTCACTGAAAGGACTTCGGGTTTTATGGCTGCTTTGTGATACAGCAGGGCTGAGGTGTAAAAAATTCAAGTGTAATAGTACCCTTCCTAAATTTTCTTCAATCTTAGTGAATGTTCTCTGTTGTATGAGGAAATTCGAACAGTGCTCTCCCATTGCTTTTGTAACAGTCATTTGATATCATATGTTTTAATTTCAGTTGCTCTTTGTTTGGAAGAGGTGAAACAAAACTGAAAAAGGATATGATTTTTAGGAAGGCTTATTTTTGGAACAGTCTTACATTTAAAATACAGGATACTGAGTAATTTCCATAACTTTAGACAAGTGCATATTTTCCAGATTGTTTACATCTGACAAAGAGAGATAGTTATTGAGGTTGTCTGAACAATATTTATGAACTCTTGTATCCAGACAGGCGGTGGGTTTTTAACCATGGAAGTTGGAACACTTTTGGTGGGGAGGAGAGCAAAGGAAGAAGCCATATACTAAGACCAGAATAAAAGCAGGGTTTCTTTGGTATTGTATAGCAGCTCTGTGTATGTTACAGCACAAGACTGGCTAGTCTGCTGTGAAAGCTTCACTTAAACACTAATAAGTCCTTAAAATAATGAGGAAATTTTCGTATTTCCTAAAGAAATTTCAAGTCGTAAAAGTAACTTACTGAACAGTCTGAAGTATATGGATGGTATTATACTACTTTGCTTTCCATTTACTTCCCTGCAGATGGCAGCATTAATTCAGAAACCAGCCACATAATACTGACTGCAGCTATCCCAAGATACGCTTCTTGGCTGGTTAGTACACAAAAACTTACTTGAGGTTTTTTCTATACATACGGATTCACAAATGAAAACTTGTTATAAAAGTATGGATGTATGAGGAAAAAGTATAGAACTTGGGCACTGAAGCAGAATATTAATATATTAATACTAATCTGACTTTTGAATTTGGACATGAAGTGAAAAACTAATAAGTGGAAACAGGCTGATGGTTCCATTCATAACAAAAGTTTTAAATATTTAATTTTCACCACTTCAGTTTTTTACCTGTTTAAGGCCTGGGTGTTTTTCAAGTACACAGCGTGACTTTTGAAAATTCTGTTTATTGTGGGGCACTTTAGATCACTTACATGTCTGCCCCAACAGAAAGAAAGGCCTATTTCCAGACCTCTAACGTACTACACTGTGTTAGAGGTATAATTCCAATGAATGTTACGAAGTTGGGCAACGTTATGCCCTTTGGCAATCCATACTTCTTAAACACTTTAACAGTAATAAAAAAATCTTATTTTTAAGATCATATTTGTGACTATACAATATCATTTTCACCTAGAAAACAATTTAATGGGGAGTATGCCTTTGAATGTGTTTCAAGGAACTATTTCAGTCCCGTGGTAACACAGTATTGAAGAGCACAAAGCTGTCTTTGAGGCACCCTCATCTCCTGACTATATCTATCTGTGGTACCTAAGGTTCTTGTCTGCCTTGAATCTTCTTTAATGCTTTTTATTTAATGTTTTTGGGGTTTTTTAAATTTTTTAAATGTTTTTATTTATTTAACGACTTGCTTTATCTACTAACAATACAAATGGAAACTGTTTCTGGCTACAGGTTGAAGATAGTGATGTGAAACTGTCTGAAAAGGCACAGCATATATTAAAGGTAAAAATAGACATTTTTGTTAAACTATACAAGTTACACTTTCAAGAACCAATATTCAAAAAATCTTAGCTGCTGGTAAAACTGACTTATGTTTGTTATTCCTCTTGAATAGACTTGCCTGTTCTACCCTGTCTCTTTCAGACTTTGACCTACAAAAAAAAATACATTGTGTGTAAAATTCAAGGTTTTCTTTCAAAGAACGACAAAACCCAAGAGCAAAAAGAGTTCTAATAAAGCTACGATTTCATAGAAGCCTCACTAAGTATTACCCATGGAGCTCACGTGTTTCAAAAAAACTCCCAAAACTCAATGCCGCTCTACATGCAACTTTCTTTTAACTTAATCAGCATGCTAAATGTCTAAAGGAAAACACTTTAAGCACTATGAAAAAAAAAAAAAAAGAATTTGGGATCTGGGAACATCTTAAACCACATGAGTTTCACATTTGTGGTTTAATTTGTGGTTACCAGAAATCTTCATTACAAATAGATTTATTTTCCTGTAATATACTTTTAGTTCAGTAGATTGACAATCTAAAACCAAAAAGCTATGCCTTGTGGTTGTGACAATAACTTGTAACTTAATAGCTGCTGGCAAAACCAAAAGCAGGGGGAAGTGCTTTTAAAAATTATACTCTTGACATGCTGTCTTTCACTAGTTCTTCTGTATCAATGCAGTTTAAAATTCTCTTAAAAGTTCTGACAGATGCTGTTTAAGAAAAATCTTCTTTTTCTTGAAGCAAAAGCATGGGAAAATATTCATGCAGTCTGTGATATTACTGTTTGTTTTTTCCGGTTTAGGAAGACAAATCTTTTCTGGGCACTTTACTCACTGGAGGTGATGGAGCGTATATTTGTTCTAGCAATCCCCAGGCCATGCCTGCAGAAGGTGAGATGTGTTTTTTCAATTACTGATAGAGTTGGTGCACTTTTTTTTTTTTTAAACATGAGAGAGATGCACAGTTTCTGGGGTTTACACATCTGGTGAGCATACCTATATGTCGTGGTTTAACCCCAGCTGGCAACTAAGCCCCACCCAGCCGCTTGCTCACTCCCCCCCCCAGTGGGTTGGGGGAGAGAATCAGAAGAGTAAAAGGGTGAAAACTCATAGGTTGAGATAAAGACAGTTTAATAGGGAAAGCAAAAGCTGTGGATGCTATCAAAGCAAAACCAGGAATTCAGTCACCCCTTCCTATTGGCAAGCAGGTGTTCAGCCATCTCCAGGAAAGCAGGGCTCCATCATGCGTAATGGTTACTTGACACCATCATTCCGAACGTCCCCCCCTTCCTCCTTCTTCCCCAGCTTTATACGCTGAGCATGACGTCCTATGGTATGGAATAGCCCTTTGGGCAGTTGGGGTCAGGTGTCCCGGCTGTGTCCCCTCCCAGCTTCTTGTGCACCCCCAGCCTCCTCGCTGGCAGGGCAGTATGAGAAGCTGGAAAGTTCTTGACTTAGTGTAAGCCCTGCTCAGCAACAGCTAAAACATCGGTGTGTTATCAACGTTATTCTCAGCACAAATCCAAAACATAGCCCCGTAATAGCTGCTATGAAGAAAGTTAACTCTATCCCAGCCAAAACCAGCACTCTATGCCATCGTCTTAAGCTTTCTTTCCATTTGCCTTTTCAGCTTTCTTTTGTTAAACTCCATGTTTTACTTTTTTGTCCCCAAGTTCTGCTTGAAACTTCTAGTCCTAGAAGAGGGATTCCTGTCAGAGCCATAGGCTTGCTTTTGAGGCACGCGGGACTTGCCTTACATGATTGAGAATGAGTCTTTGCAGACCTGGGAGATGGCTTTCTCCCGTAGTTAAAGTTCGAAAGCATGCACGAACTGGCTTCTTCTGTCCTTAATGGATGGTGTGCCATGTTTTCTGCTTCTTCTGTACCTATATGAACATTAGGTTGGAAAAATTGGGCATTACAGTAGTGACAGTATGGCATGGGCTCTCAGCTCAAAAAGTGAAGGCAAATACTACCTTTTGGACAACGTGGTATGCTGTCTGTGATGTAGGAGGGGATTGGTATGATTTGCTTCTAAGTTTATTTACAGCCTTGTGTCCTTTGCTCTAACCGAAGCCTCCTCCTGGAGCTGACATGCTGTTCCAGTTTTTTTCATTGTCATTTTCACTCAGGAATGTCAGTGTTTATTCGCACAGATGCTCACCGTATTACAGAAGGATGCTCGATCTCGGTCCTTTTCAGATTCAATTAAGTTACTGCTTTCTGACACGAGATTACTAGTAACAGTCTTAGATCATTCCTCTTCTTTGGGTACCTTTTTCTTCAAGAACTTAAGTAATATGAATATCCCAATACTGCGACAAAAGAAAATTTGGGAGGACTGTTGGGAGGGGTTTCCCTCACTCCACAGCCTTGTGTTAATGTGCCTCGCCTTTGCCTTGAGAACTCACAGAAGAATAAATAGAAGTTGATGAATCAAAACATGTTTCTTAAGGCACATTATTTTTATATTCCACTGTCCATAGAGGGTACTGGTGTTCACAGTATTGATGTACAACAGAAGATAACTAATATCTGACATCTAAGTGCTTAGAATAAGCTGATGATCTTTAGGGGAAAATCTTTAGCTTTATTGTTTTTGTAGTTATGCAAAGAGACTATTGAGGATAAATAATGATGTACAACGCAATTAAATAGTGACTTTCACATAGCAGAATTTACCTTTGCTCTAATTGAACAGATTTTAAAGAACGAAAGTTAATGCAGAATAACTTATTTAGCTATTTTGCAATACAGTGCTGTGGGCACAGGTTCACTCAGTAAATAGCTAAGGAAAAGAATGGTGAATTTTTTTTTTTTTTTTTTTTGGCTTTGTGAAAACTGGCTGTGACTGCCCCAGTGGAGCAATTTTACTTTTTCCCTTTTTTGGGGAGATTCATGACGTTAAATGTTTTGATAACTCTTGGGATGGAGAGTTTTAAGTAGGTGGTATAAGGACTATTATGTAACACTTCCAACGAGCGAGATATTTTCTTAGGTGTCAAGTGCAAATGAACTTGATCTCGTTCCCTTTTACATACGCTGCAAGACAGTTTGCTGTGCTCTAATTTGGGCCCTACTGAGGTTGCAGCTATGTAGTCTGGCAAGATGAGGTGAAAAAAGGTGCTGTCAAACAGGTGCTCATCTTCCCTCTCTGTCACTTGTGTCTTACTATAATAAGGTATACATTCATGACTAAAATGCATCAAAAATTTTCAAGCTGTTAAACCTTTTCCTTAGTATGCTAATACAAGTGCTGTGTTATGGATTTTTGTAGGATGAACTTATCTGAGTCAATCAATCTTGCCAATTAAACTCTCTCTTCGTGATTAATCACTTGTGGAAAATAGACAAGTAGTATATCAAGTTGTTCTTGATACAATTCACTGACTTCCATGTTAAAGGAAGCCGTTTTCATTTGGATTAATTAATACTCTTTTTGGCTTGCTTTTCTGTTACAAAAGAATTAGCATCTCTGACTTCTTTTCTTTCCCCATTGGCACATTCTCTCTGAAGTGTGGTATTCTGTGAGATTTGACAGAAATGTACTTGAAGTGTTGTATTTTGCATTTTTCTTCCTCGACCACTCAATAGAAGGCACGTACCTGTGCTGTGCCTTGGATTTTGTGAGCACTGGAAGCATCAGCAATGAACATCTTGTATACGTAAACTATTAAACCTCCACATTTATGTAATTACATATGGCTTTGTCTCCATTCTAATTGCTCTGAATTTTTTTTGGCTTTAAAAAAAAAGGCCACAAAATATTTATGGTAAGTGGGTTCCAGGGGATAAGTCAAATGCAATCATAGTCATGATTCCTGCCCTTGATAGTGAGATCCAGTAAAGATCAAATGGTTGTGCTTTGAATGCTGTCTAGATACTACGCCAAATCTTTACTCAAATGTACTGCATGTTAAATACGACAAAATTCTGCAAGAACAGAGATTTCTTCCTCAACAAGAGGCGGCATTTATCACATGATGCTGAAATATTGACATATACCTAATACAATTTTTTTTTTCTTCCAAACTCTAGGCAAATTGTACTTCTTTTCAGATGGCATTCTTTTTTCTGATCCCCACCATGGCAGCATTTCCATTTCAAAGAACCATATGAGTTCCATTTCTCTCTATGATGGGGTGAGTATTTTGTTTGTTCCTACTGTCATAAACTTTTAATCAATTTTTAACAGTACTTCTGTAGGGTACCAGTACAAAGTTTTGATTTCAGTTGCAGTTTTACAAGTATGTGTGCAAAACTAATAACTGATGCAAATCTCTACACTTTTGGTATTGGTTAGCTTAACCAGTTACTGATTAGCTAAACTGTAGGGAGGAGAGAATTTTGTATTAGACTGAGTTATCAATGTGGTTTTAATAGTGTGGAAAATTGCTTTTTATTAAAAGAAAAATTGCAGAACGCTGCATTTATAAAACATCTAGCAGTCTTAAGTGATGGATAGAGAAAAGTTCAAGGCCTTGCGAAGTCATATGGTGTATCGGAGGGTGAAATGCTGCCTTCTACTCAAAATATACTTAACCTTCAGTCCAGTGGTCATGGCAGCGTACTTCTTATCTCTGGAGAGGTCACGAGCAGCGTCTGTCTACTGTCGTAGAGTGTTGTGTAACTGACAGGGTGAAGGGGGAGTGGCTGCTTCATGTTTCGCAAGCTGAGAAGTGAGAAGGAAAGGCATGTTGCATGTAATTACACATAGTCTGAGTAATTACAGTAAAAGACACAACGTTACGCGTAGACTTTTGCCATTCCTGTGTGCAACCTATATCACTTCACTTGGCCAACTTGCCTCGCTAATAGTTTGGTCTTCTGGCTAGTGGGAATTGAGAGTTAGGTTAGTGATGGCAACTCAGCTTTTTTTTTTCCTCTTCAATGCAGACACGCTGTGTTAACTATCACTTTTTCAGAACGGAAAAGAGGTTATTTTGGTTGGTTATTGTTTCCTAAGCACTGAAAAAAAAAAAAAACCCCTCTTGTTTCCTTTAGTTTCTTTTTTCTTCAGGTACAGCATTACCCATTTGTTTAGTGACCTCCAGAAAGCATTGTGTTGCTATGATTTCATCATATAATGGAGGAAATCAGTAAAATACAATAAAAGTATGTGATTCAATTGAGATGAAAACACAACAGTGAAGAGAAATTTACCTTAGCTGCCTTTTCTTGTATATCATATAGATTGCCCCTTGATAGTTTAAGAAGCTATTTTAAGACTGACCTTCCTTCTATTGTTTGATTCAAGACACTCACTTTCATAAAACTAGCTATTTGTGGGACCTGGCTATCATTCTTGAACTGATGCCAGATTTTTGTGTAAAGCTAAACCTTGACAGAGAGCATTTTATTGTTCAACTGACTTGGCATAATAAAAGGGTGGAGAGCTTAAAATGTTAAGAAGTGACAGGAGAAGAAGGGTAATTGTTAGTATGCTTTTTCCGACAGTTATTGCAACAACAATATTGATGGAAAAGAAAGGATAATTTAATGCTAGGATTAAAGTAAAAGATACAAAGACTTTAAGTATGCAAAGCACAGTTTCTTAGCAGCTCTGTCACCATGTCTGCTAGATGCTTGTCTTTTTAACTTGAAAATGTCTGCACTTCTGCCTCCAACCTGTGCTACAAGCTTTATTCTGAGAAGCTGGGCACCTGGCTGCCACCTAAGCTCCTGAAGTCCTTGAGGCTCATAGACATCGACTGCAGAGAGGACAGGGTAGATTCCTCACAAAATTGTACTGCGAAGGTCTGAACAGAAACCATCCCAATCTTAGCAGAGTCAAACGTAAAAAATCTCCCATCTCGTAAGGCTGCACTATTCTAGCTTAGTACCAGTTGTCCTGGCAGTAAAAGAAAACCCAACAGGCTACACTGCCACCCAGTCTCCAAACTCCTAGGTTTATTTCTTTTTCTTCTGTAGCTGTTCAGTGTCTCAGTAAACTGTATCAAGGCATCTTTACTGTACAGAGCTTAAGATGCTATGTGCTTGATTTTAAGGTCTTATTTAAGACCAAGTATTTCAGCTTGTAAGTACCCGAATCCAGCATTTATTTTGGCCATTAATCAAGTGAACAAATATTACTAAGTAATACTTAGATTTCATGATAACATTAACATCTTGGTAAAACTTTGAACTGGATTCTTTTAACCTAATGTCCGTGGGGGTTATTGCTGTTTCTTTTCAGCTTTTTTCAGTTTGTGAAACTCTAAACATTTTCCGGGAGCAGGAGCATATTCTGTTGGACATTTCACATGCAGACTGCAGCATGTATGAGTTGGCCTTTTAATCACTTCTCATGAAATCTGTAAGCTATCCTGCAGAATCCAGGATCTGTGGACCAAAATGTTCCAAAAGCCATTTTCTCTTTAAGAGAAATTGTTCTCTCTTAGGAGAATATTTCTGTGTGTTCTTCAGTAACCTCAATGACTTTGAGAGGATTACTTTTGTAATTAATCCCTCAGTCAGCAAAGGGTAGAGATTCTGTTTGCAAATGTCTCTGAATTGATACCGATTCTTATGTAAGTGTTCCCTAACCTGAGATTTTTCTTCTCGACAATTAGTAAGTAGAGTTCTTTGCTTACTTTTCCTGTTGAAAGGGAGATGGATGCTACTCAATTTCTGATTTGAACCCGAAGTAATGGAATCCCCATTTTCCAGGGATGTTTCACGCTGCTGAATTGTACTGTTTTTTCTAATACTTTGATGTGAAAAAAGTTACAAATCAAAGCTTGAGCATAAAACACTTCAGCATCCTGCAAAGTTGTACATAAATGCCTATCTTGAA